>NC_085860.1:24698716-24741216 GCF_034702125.1 Engraulis encrasicolus
AGGTCGCACCATGCATAGGTTTCTTTTTATTTACACAGACGCGTTTCGGCGCTCTGCCTTCCTCAGTGAGGAAGGCAGAGCGCCGAAACGCGTCTGTGTAAATAAAAAGAAACCTATGCATGGTGCGACCTTTTTTCATTTTTCAGTAGACAATAGGTCTACCAAGGAGATCTGCATTCATAGCCTATCTACACTACCTCATCACAAAGCATGGCAGCATAACAATTTTAATAAGCTACACATTTGTGCTGTCTATGATTCCAAACCAATTTCATTTCTGGACTGGAAATAGTGGTGCATTTGTGAGTAGGAGAATGAGAAGGGGGCTATCTAGGCCTATGTGTTTGAACTGGAGGGACTGGGTGAGCGAAAGGGAGAAGAGCTTTCACCCTTTTGAATTTCATAATATACAAAATATAGTAAATAGCCTCACTTGTCTGCAATACTACATCATTCAGCATGAAAACATGCTGTGCATGGTTCTGTTACATGATTCATGTATGTCATTCTGGTCTGGAACCAATGTTTTTTTTTAAGCTTACAACAAGCAGGTAATTCATTAAAGTGGATGGAAGGAGATATGGCAGCTAAAATTGTTTTAAACATTGCACCAGTCTTACTTTACATTGCTTGTCAACCTAAGCAAGTATTATGATATCAGGTGGGTGTTAGTGAGTAGTGAGTAGGCTACTAACAGCTACTTTACTGGATTTCATTGCTTGGCATACTTGGCTAATGTTAGCATGCTAACTAGCGATTTCTCAGATCAAAAACAAAGCTATTTCCCCCTCTAATTCCAAACAGTAGCCTCATAACTATTAGGCTTTCCATAATCACAAACGGTTGCTGATTAAATCACATTGTTCCAAAACACCCTCTGCAACTCCTGCATCATGCAATGACTGGTTTAATGAGAACATAACAATTCTCCACCCAGCAGCAGCTTCACTGCTATTTCGGCGCTCCTTCTTCACATGGCGCTCTAGGCGACCGCATAGCCGGCCTATGCTTATAACCGGCCCTGTGTGTGTGTGTGTGTGTGTGTGTGAGAGAGAGAGTGTGTGTGTGTGACAGAAAACAGACACATAAAAAGAAGAGAAGCAGTTTTCTTCTTCTTCTTCTTCTTCTTCTCCTTCTTCTTCATCACATAAGGAACTATTGTTTGGCAGCTAGATCAGCTGTTATACAGTCCTACATGTTGCATGAATTAGATGCTTTCCCTCCATTATCATCCACAGTCATTTTAACCATAACAAATAAATTCTCTCTAACATGGCTGTCGAAAAGGTCTTCATTTGACCCCTGGATTTCTATTTGAAGAGATGGAAATGGTAATTAGTAGCCTTGAGTATCAACATCATGGAATACTGCCTTGTTATGTCTTATTTCAGGCAGGTGAGGTAACGCTTTGTTGAAATGCTAATTAGATTTCTGAGGGAGTGCCAGAGTGACCTGTGGAGTGCCTCAGGGTTGGATCATTGGGCAATTCTAATTCATTTTTTACATGACTCTTCTCCGGGCCACATCCCAAAAGACTGACATGTGATGAGATATTCAGATCTGCACTGTAAATTTTGCAGTGTTAATTCAACATTCATAGCAAGTAGCTTCAACTACAAGAATGTTGAATTTAACTTTGCTAGTTGTTGACCTAACACTGCCAAATCAACTGTGCACCTGAGCCTCCTCTTTTATAAGCATGCATGACCTAATTTTGTACATTTTAAGAATCCAGTGCTGCAGGTGGAACAAGACTTCCTCTTGGTATGGTGGGCGATGATGAAATGATTATTTCATACGGAAGTAAAAATGAGAAGTACATCCTTCACCTGAATTCTCAGTAGACACTGCCTGCTAGTCTGTGCATAACAATTGACCATGGCAGTATTAGTTTCTACAACACATTGCAGGTGCGCTGGAATGTACTGTGCGTGGGTCTTGTTTGTTCTTTTATCTCTTCCTTGGATCTTGAAGTGAATAAAAATGCTTTCCAATGCTGTCAATACTGCAGTATAAGCTGTAGCCCAAACACATCTATCTGCCATTGTGTTCACAGGTTATTTGCATTGGAAGTCAGATGGTGAGATAACATTTGAAATGCAGCATTCAGATAATACATTAAAACAAAACAGAAAAATATATAATCAACTCCATTGGAACAGAGACAAAACATGGTGAGGACACGCTTGAGGCTGCAGTTTGGGAGCACCAACACTCAATTCCATGCCATAAGGGTGAGAGCTTCAGCCTCCAGGGGTATAATGGAACACCTAGTCCCTCCCCATCCCTCGATACTACGACACCCCAATTCCTCACCTCCACCTCCTGAAAAAAAAATCAATAGCTACTTAGTTGTCAGGAGAAAAAAATGTTATCGATCAGCATAGGGCAACAGAGACTTGTGGAAATCCATAGAGGATGAGACATTTAAAGAGAGATCAATTATTCATTGCTGAGGGACTCAGGGCCATCTCAACGAGACAGCTGAGTTGACCTGACAAGCTCCTCGTGTAGCCACTGGGGCACTGCAGAGCTGGCTGGCTGGCTGGCTGCGGTAGCTGTGGCGATGACCAGGTTTGTCACAACCAGGCAAGCAAACTAGGCAATGGCCAAGGGCCCCAGCTGATAGGGGGGCCCCTGGTAATGACTGATAATGCACTCGTATTCAAATGACCGCAATGAGATCTTTGTGAGTAAGGCAAAACCACCCTAAATTCTATGACTGAAAAGTGCTATCCAGAGCGCATATGCTAGATATGGCTGCAGCCTAGGGGCCCCCACCTGCCAAGGGGCCCCCGATCGGCCAAATGTTAAAAAAATACTGAATTTTGTCAACATACAGTAGTGAAAAAAATCATCATCTGTTTTTGTTAGTCAGTTAGACTGTTGGTAGACAGTTGATAAACAATGTCTGTACATTTGTTGTGAAATTTGCCTTCAGGGGGGGGCATAGCAACCTGTAGCCTACGGGCCCCAGGCCATTTTAATCCGGGCCTGCGGCTATCAAAATTCCTCTGTGTGGGGGGGATATGGGGGGCAAATACCTTGAAAAAGCACTGGCGGTGATGGTGGCCTGTGGTGGAGTCTGCCTGGGACCCCAGACAAGACGTGCACGCTCAGCTCAGAATACCCACCAGTGATAAATGCTTCCTCTGATGCTGGGTGCCATAGATCAAGCGCAGAAACAATGAGCCATGACAGTAATTAGCTTATTAGCGGCTCATCACTTCTTGCTGGCGGAAAAAGAAAGCAAGGAAGGGAGAGAGAGAGAGAGAGAGAGAGAGAGAGAGAGAGAGAGAGAGAGAGAGAGAGAGAGTGTGTGTGTGTGAGGTGTGTGTGTTAGGTTTTCGGCGGAACATGAACACTGTGAACACAATGTCATGAGGTGTTTTTTGTTTTCTGTTTGTGTGTGTGTGTGTCTGTGTGTGTGTCTGTGTGTGTCTGTGTCTGTGTTTTTATGTGTGTTAAATGTGCACTGGAGTGGCGTGACGCTGCGCAGTCGGTGGTACGGCACAAATGAGAGTGCGAAGCAGAATGTCACGAGGGGACGTTCGGAAAATGTCAAAGCAGCAGCATGACCATGTGCGCTGTCAACCTTCCTGTTGTAATACTGTCAACAAACACAAGACGAAACTGTTTACTGAAAGACCATATCCGCATCAGGCAGGGCATTCACATTCACCACAGCAGCAACTCTGACGTTTTTTTGGGGTCTTTTTTTGTGGAACAATTTGTCTGCAATTTCAGGTGCTCTGACAAAGGTAACTCAATTTGTCGGTCCACTCGATGCTGGCTTGCTCTCACAAATGTCAGCAGAAGGAAATGCCTCATTCTGATTGGCTGCTGCTGACCCATGGTGGAGCAGAGTTCAACTCTCATTTCGTGGCCTCTGATCTCCTTTGGCTGTCCAAGACAACGCCCCCCAAGCTGCTCTCTCACTTCCCCGGGACATGTGATCATACAGGAAGTGATTGACGTTGAGTCAATATCATGTACTCTTGCTTCTACTGGTATGTTATGAATGTACACGCTACAGATGACAGCTTGTCTGGCTGCTCACATAGAAAGAATACTGAATGGACATGCCTGTCAGTTGGCTATTGAGTTGACTATATTCGACTTGACTATATTAGGGTAACCATATTTCGGCATGTGAAAATTAGGACAGCAATGTGTTCCCCGGTCTTTTAAACAATGTTGATGACATTCAAATTTATTCAGTAAAGCCATGTGTTAATGTTGCAATGACATGAAAACCCAGACATTTCCATGATGTCATGAAAATACACCCGGATGCCCAGGACAGGTCTTGAAAACTGCACTTTTTGTCACACTAGACTACAGTATGTTCTTTTCGTGAACTACTTCCTACACATTTATTTGCTTTATGCATTTATTAGGATGTTAGATACTGTATGTCGAATTTAACCCCCTTACACTAAATTTGTGTATTAGCATGTCAGTCAGAGTGTCCGACTGCTAATGTTGGATGTATGTGTTAAGCAACCGCTTACCTCCGTCCACGTGGCAAACCCTAAAACAAAAAACAATATTATTAAGTCCTGAGATACATCCACCGTCCACACACACATCCATCCACAGAAAATTCCACAAGGCCAAAAAAAATTCCACATCCCACAAGGCCAAACAAAGGGTTACAGCTACTCGACTCGCCTTATGCTACACTGTATAGTTATATAGCTTCCCTCTAGCCACAAGCCCTGTGCTTGAGTTAGCTTACTCAAAAGAACAGGTGTGACCCCTGACCTCTGTATGACAGGGCAAACACAACAGCGGCGACAAGATCAAGCAACAGAGAATCGCTGGACTGTGCAGCAACAGCTATGCAAGCTATAGAAGTGACAGAGTATGCCCATTAAAAGCAGAATGCAAGCATTCCAACATTCCCATTGGCTGTGGTGGCTGTCGCCTAACCGCATCATAGCTATATTCGCTCAAGTCTAACTACAAACTGTTGCTCAAGTCGCGTAAATCGCCTCTACTCGCCCAAATCACTTTTGTAGCACGACAAAGTTACAAAGATACAAAGTTAATTACCTCCGTTGCTGGAATCGCTCATGTCACGCTTGGTCTTTTTGTGCCTTGACCCTTTTTGTAGGGTAAATTTGAAACATGAGAATGCAATTATTACCGATGAACAACTCTTAAAGATGAACCAAATGCTGGAAGTGTTAAGTAGAGTAAACAAATGCAAAATGAATATTATTTTTCCTATTACTCTATAATGTAAAATAACAACACACTTCAAAGACAGCAGAGATGCACAGAGCCTGTGGCAGGGCATACAGGCCATCACGGACTATAAGCCCGCACCACGAAGCTGTGACAACAACAACACCTCTCTGCTAAACGACCTGAACAGTTTCTTTGCCCGTTTTGAAGCACAAAATGACACTCATCCACAGAAAACTCCCCCTCCCCCCCATGATCAACCCCTGTACCTGTCCTCTGCCAGTGTGAAGAGGACACTGGCCACCATCAACCCACGCAAAGCAGCTGGCCCAGACAACATACCTGGCCGAGTGTTGAAGGATTGTGCAGAAGAGCTGAAGGATGTCTTCACAGACATCTTTAACATCTCTCTGGAGCAAGCAGTCATCCCATCACTTTTCAAAGCTGCTACCATCATACCCGTGCCGAAGAAATCATCACCATCATGCTTCAATGACTACCGTCCTGTAGCACTGACTGCCCCATAATCATGAAGTGCTTCGAACGGCTAGTCCTGTCACACATCAAAGCCACCCTACCCCCCACCCTGGACCCCTACCAGTTCGCATACCGAGCCAAGCGATCCACGGAGGATGCAATCTGCTCTGCCCTCCATCCAGCCCTCACCCACTTGGACAATAAAGACTCATATGTGAGAATGCTGTTCATTGACTTCAGTTTCAGCATTTAATACCATAATACCACAACAACTCATCAGAAAACTGGACAAACTAGGTTTCAGCACCTCCCTCTGCAACTGGCTGCTGGACTTCCTGATGCAGAGACCACAAGCAGTACGGGTAGGGAATAACACCTCAAGCACCCTGACCCTGAGCACGGGGGCTCCCGCAAGGTTGTGTTCTCAGCCCCCTGCTGTTCACGAGCTGCTGACACATGACTGCACAACGACCCACAGCACTAACCATCTAGTGAAGTTTTGCGGATGATACAACACTGGTGGGCCTCCATCACTAAGGGCGATGAGACCCACTACAGAGAAGAAGTAGACCTGCTGGCCAGATGGTGCAAAGACAACAACCTCCTGCTGAAATGTCAACAAGACCAAGGAGAATGTTGTCAACTTTCAGATGTGCCAAAAACAACTGCCACCACTGACCATCGACGGTGATGCTGTGGAGAGAGTGAGCAGCACCAAGTTCCTTGGAGTGCACATCAGCGACGACCTCTCTTGGACCACCAACACTACATCACTGGCGAAGAAGGCCCATCAGCGTCTCTACTACTTGCGCAAACTAAAGAAGGCAAGTGCTACACCCTCCATCATGACAACATTCTACAGAGGAACCATAGAGAGCGTCGTGTCCAGCTGCATCACAGTGTGGGGAGGAAGCTGCACGGAGAAAAACAGGAAGACACTCCAGCGTGTTGTGAACACAGCGAAGAAGATCATTGGAGTACCACTCCCCTCCCTGGAGGACATTTACACCGCACGCCTCACCCGAAAAGCACTGATGATCATCAAAGACACAAGCCACCCTGCACACAAACTGTTCAGCCTCCTGCCCTCTGGAAAGAGGTACAGGCGCCTCCGTTCCCGTACCACCAGGCTTGCAAGCAGCACGATGCATCAAGCAATCAAGATACTGAACACTCAACCCACTCTCCCTTTACTGTCAGCCTCTAGCCAGCCAGGCCACTGACAACGCTCCCCCCACTCATCCCCACCACCATATCTGCGACTGAACATTCCACCTGCACTACTACATCTGTGACTGAACTTTCAACCTGCACTAACTCAAAACATACACACGCACACACACACACACACACACACACACACACACACACACACACACACACACACACACACACACACACCACAACACACACACACACACACACACACACACACAAGCAACACTGCACTTTCTGCAACTAAACCCCAAATAACATACACACACTGACACACAACTCATACTCACACACATACACACACACACACATACACAGGTACACACACACAGACGCACACCGCACTTTCTACCTGCACTAAACACACACACACACACACACACACACACACACACACACACACACACACACACACACACACACACACACACACACGCACACAAAACACATACAAACACACACACACACACATACTGCTGCTGGTGTATTTAATAAAAACCTTTTTTAATTATTTATTTCTTCAAATGCTACTATTACTATGTCAGAACGCTATAAAGGACTTTTAGAAAAAGAACAACAAAATACCTCCTCTTAATGTATGTTCTCTACAAGTCTTCTGTTGTCCAGTCTTGCACTTTAAATGTCTGTATGAGCAATGTCTACGTCCATACTGTCTATGTCCATGTATGAGTACTGTCTATGTCTATACTGTCTATGTCCTTACCTAGATTAGTCTATGTCTGCATGGGAGAGCAAGAAACGCAATTTCAAATTCTTTGTATGACCAGTGCATGTAAAGAAATTGACAATAAACTTGACTTGACTTGACTTGACTTGACTTGAGAATGTGTTGTCGTCTTGTCTTTTAAGTTGACTGATTGAGAACTCAACTATCTGTAGAGTGTTGCTATTCCGTTGCAGGCTTGAACCTGACAGAAGATGAGAAAGTTCCATATAGCCATAGACACCTGTCTTCACACTTTACTTTGTGACCTGGGGCCTGGCCCCTCATCAGCTATGCCTCAGTGAGACTAAAACTACTGTCAGCTTTTCACTTTATTTGACCTTATAAAAAGTATAGCATGAGCATGTCTGAATGTATGCATGTTTACAAGGGGCCGTGCCGTGGGCTAATTCAAGGACCTATTTGCTTATGTACGCAGAGCAAATGGGGCTTGCATGGAAGAGCAGCTCCACAGCAGCTCCACAGCTCCTCGTCTTGATAACATCATTAGAATCCCATCAACATGCAGACTGGATTGCTTTGCGTTTACTTCTGCATAAGTAAGTAATTCATGGGATAAAACATTGATTTTTTTAGACTAATCACAGCTGTGTGAGCATGCATTGCAAGCATCGGTCTCACATCACAGCTAAATCCACTGCACACAGGGCCACTGACAGCGTTTGACAGGCCCAGGATAAAGTCATCTGAAAGGACCCCCCTTCCAATACATACAATGTAATAAGAGCCCAATTCTGGGCCCCTCTCTTCCTGGGCCCGGGATAACAGACCCCTATTCCCCCCCAGAGGTGTGACACTTGGGTGGAAGAGTAACCTGTTTAATGTATGTAGGAACAGCACTTATGTTAGGATTAAAAAGCATGCAGTTTAATTGGCGATTTAATCAAATTATGTGTAAAGCCTTCATTCAAGGATGCAAACATTAAAGGAAAATGTGGAGGGAAAAGGGAGACAGGTACAGAATAAATGTGTGTAAGGACATACATGGGTTAGTCAGCCAGTGAGTGTGTTGAAGCTACAGCTTTATTTGATACGTTTACATGACGATTTTAATTCCAAATTAATTCACTTTAATTCTGAATGAAGCTCAATTCCTGTTTGAAAACAACATGTGAACACCTCTTAATTTGGAATTAAAGGAAAGATCAAAGTAAACTCGATGGATCTAGGCTATTTAATTCGGAATTATTAATTCGGAATTAAAAACATAATGTAAACGTAGTGAGTGTCATCACATTAATGTGAATAGAAGTGGTAACGCAAAATGTTGCCTCTGTTACAATTCGAGGGATGGCAGCCTCTCACCAACATTTAATCCTTTTTTTTATCTTAACACCAATTCCTGTCCAGGGACTACAGATGAAAATTAGCCTTGTGGCTATAATCTGGCTCAATTGTATTTTGTGCACTGTCCCTGTCAAATAAACAATAAATGAAATGAAATGAAACATACAACACAGCCTAATGATGTATTATTCACACTGATCAAAAGATATGTACGAAGTGGGAATAATAAATAATTGTACATACATGTATGTTGAATGTATAATTGAACATAGGCCACATGTATAATACCAGAAAAGAACCTGGACACCTAGTTTGACAGTTCAATCATACTGTACGTCCAGTAGAACCATGATGCTTTATGAAATTTTGAACAACTTGCTCAACGTAATACTTGGACGGCTACAGCTTCAATAACTACAACATGCAATGTAATTGTTTGGCTATAACACACACAGTGTTTGTCAGCAGTTTCTGGCCAGCGACAGCAATGTTGTGACCCTTAACCACAACCACCACCCCCTCCTCCCACCCCACCCCACCCAAGACTTGTCATCGCTCTACTCCAGGGGGAAGGACTTGATGCCTGAGTTAGCAAGAATTTGTCCAAGGCCTCAGAGGAGCCTCTGGAGGCTGGCTGCCTCGGCTCGGCTGTGAGTTTGTCAGCAAAGTGCACACCACCACCACACCACCACTCCTCATTTTACAGCAGCATGCACAGAGACGCATGCAGATTGGATCTGATCTCGGAGCCCTTACCCCTGGGGGCATTCCCTGCTGTCTGTGTTAGGTTGCCGATTACATGCTTGTATGGAGCCTGCATCCATCCTCGCTCAGCGTTGGTCGCTCTCTCTCTCTCTCTCTCTCTCTCTCTCTCTCTCTCTCTCTCTCTCTCTCTCTCTCTCTCTCTCTGGCGCTGTTAAGATGGTCAGCAGTCCTGCATCCTCGCTCAGCTTTGGCCTCTCTCTCTCTCTCTCTCTCTCTCTCTCTCTCTCTCTCTCTCTCTCTCTCTCTCTCTCTCTCTCTCTCTCTCTTTCTCTCTCTCTCTCTCTCTCTCTCTCTCTCTCTCTCTCTCTCTCTCTCTCTCTGGCACTGTTCAGATGGCCAGCAGTCCTGACCCAGGGGGAGTGCGAGTGCGTGCCTCTTGTCGTGTTTGTTCAATGCTCTTGGTGGCTGTTTGTCTGCTGTCAGCAGATAAGGGCCATGTATTATCTGCCCACTACTGCGCACTTCCTCGCTCGCTTGCCTCTGCCTCATCTGATATCTGCTGTTTGAGTTGGAGCACACAGCACAGCACAGGCAAGTTGTTGCGGAAAAAAAAACCCAGGAGAGTTTGTGCTGCATGTTCTCATCATAAGGGAAAATGGCAGGCCAGCGCTGTGCCAATGGGGCTTCGGAAATGTCGATGTAAGATTTTTGAGTGGGTGTTGTAGGGAATGTTTCCTTAATTTGTTGTTATTATCAGGCACCATTAGCAGAAACAGGTGCATGGCAAAATGATTCACAGTGGAAGATTCTGTGGTCAGGTGCATTAATGGCACTTAGTAACTTTAGGAAGAAGCCAGGGCTGGACTGAGGGAGATATAGGGCCTGGGCACTTTTGGATTAAAGGAACCCTCTCATAATATAATTAGAGGCGCAGAACTGACTCACCGGTGGGCCCCGCACCCTCGTGAGCCCCTATTTTCAGAAATGTTTTTCAGAGGGTGCAGGGCCCACTGGAAAATACCCACTATGCCAGATGGCCAGTCCATCCCTGGAATAAGCTAACATACAGCAGAAATAAAGTCTGAGGATGTTTTGCTGCAGACATGAAAAAAGAAACAGCACAAAGGAGTCAGGAGGAGTCAACAGTGCATTATACAATGTGACAAAACTCAAATCACACAGTCAACAAGCGGTGGTAGTCTAGCGGCAGCACAAGAGAAAAACCTTCTGTGGCTTTTATGTATTTTAGCTTCGAGCTTTGGTTTTCAATCCTCAGGCCACGCTTCTCATTTCTTTGCAGCACATTGTGCATGTCGACACTCATGGCTGGATTGGCCATTAGGCATACAGGGCATTTGCCCGGTGGACTGTTGTTAATGTTGGCCTGGTCCTCCCCTCAGGGTAGCGGCATCAGTTCTCATGCCGCTACAGCTGACCTGTCTGAGTGAGATTTAATTATTCATTTTGCGTGTTTTGGTCAAAATAGCTCGTAATAGCTGACTAAAAATGTTGTCACTGGCTTCATTGTCTCTCTTGATATCTGGCGGAGTGGTCTTGGCTGAAAATGCCCTGCCTGATGTTTTGTCCCAGTCCAGCCCTGTCGACACTCTGTACCTAAGAGGGCAGAAAAGACCTGCCTGAACACGAGCCATTGCTCTGTGCCTTTGGGGCATCAATATATATATTTTTCTTCTTCCACGAAATGCCTTCCACAGTCTGACTTTGGCAATAATTCAGGGTTTTTCTTTTTTATTCAGAAGGATGTATTGACTGTCGGCTTTTGTCATTTTATTCTTCTGACGGATTTCTTCAATAATTCCGCAACTGATGGAGAGAAAGGAAAGAGTAAGAATGTGGCTAGCTTCTCCGGATACGTAAGCACTTTGTGTCTTTTCCGCTACGATCATTCATTTCCACATCATCACACTTCTTTTTGAAGTAACTCTGGGTACAACAAAACAACTTCACCCATAATTATATACAAAATTATGTGACAGTCGCCTCCCAAAATGTTATTGCAAAGGGACTTGGTAAAGAATATGTACTGTAGAAGAAGATAAGGAAATATTTAATAATGCAAAACAGTCTAAGAATCAGCAGTGAAAATCCTATATGTCAACAAATTATTGACCGGGTATTGACACATTGTTCATGATGTTACAATCCCCAGGTATGAATAACTTGTAATGTACGTTATGATGTTATACACATGGATTACTCACCAATGAAAGTGGGGGCATCAATGGGTAAATAATTCATTGATAATCCTTCCAATGAAAATACATTGAATGGAATGAATTGAAGTGATGTAATGTAATGTATCTATTGTACATATAGTGTGCCATATACTCAGCTTTTTAACTATTCCACAGGCTCGCAGCTACCCTTTTGTAATAAATTGTCACTATTAAGAGAGCCAGGTATACTCACTGACTCCTATGATAAGGAAACTCAAGGCATGAATTTGCACTTGGACGAGAACATGGTTAAACTGAGTTCAAGATTACAGCTCCCGTGTCTGTGTATTTCTTGAGCTAATGACCAGTAAGTCACTCAACTCTTCACATTTCTATTGTGAAATGGGCCTTCTGTGCTCTGTTAAAGACACACACATTTGCTGTGAGCTGTATTTTAGGGTTTGGTGCTCTGTGACAAAAAACACTTTCAAATCTGCAGGGCTGTAGCACTCGAGTCCAGACTCAGACTTGGACTCGGAAGTTTTTCTATGGACTTGACCTTGACTTAGGCTGAAACCCATTACACCCCTTAGCCCTGCGCCTTTCTCCTTTCCCTCCATTTTGCGCGTCCACGTGTAGGGGTAGTGGCGGTTCAATTCACGTTAAGACAAAGGGGTAGGGGTACGGCGAAGGGCTTTCCACCCCTCCAAACGGAGATTTTCCAACACCACACTCCAGACGGCACAAAAGCGCACAAATGTAAATATTTTTGCCGTAATTGACAGTTTTAAAGTCGTAATAATTATTCCATTGTATTAATTTTAACATTGTCTCAATGTGTCATGGTCATTGTCTCGCTATTAACATCAACCTAATGCATGGATAGTGACAGCTGTGAGTGTCATTCCGTGATTGTTGAAGGTGTCTCAATTCGTAGGGGTTGCGTTTCCAGCCCTACACCTTACTGCTTTGTGCGAGGGGCAAGGGGAAGGGGAAGGCATAGGGGTAGGGGTAGAAATTAGTAATGAGATTTAGCCTTGGACTCACTTGGACTCAGACTTTCTTTGAGTCCTACAATGGTCTTGCTAAATACTGTCTTGACAAATCTTGTCTTCATTTTGTGAAAAGCACTGCCCGTCATATATTCCAAATCGGACCTTTAATCCAATACCATACTTATCTTCACATGCATGGTACTGTATATAGGTTAGCTACAAGCATTCACATTATTGTCATTCATTATTTTCCTTGTTTTACGCTGACCGACATTTGACTCTGACTTGACTTGATCCTTTTGGACTGTCTTGGTCTCAAACCTTTTTGGACTTGCACTTGTCTCGGACTAGTCCTGGTATTGGACTTATCTTGACTGTAGCCCTGTAAGTCTGTATTCTTAATCAGTTGTCTCTATTAGTAGTCCACACATCTATGCCCTTCTCCCCCCTAAGCTGCTTCTGTAATATTTGTATTGAACATTGTTTGAAGTAGACTAAATCAACTGCAACGTCCCTTAGGTAAACACAGTAACATAATAGCAACAAAAGGTAATGAAATGTAATGTGCTGTAATATAAAGCAATACCACACAACAAATGTTTTTCATTTTTCAACATATTTCATTTAGGAAATTAAATTAAACAGCCAATTAAAGCGCAGCAATGGTGTAGAAAACTCCAGAAAACCTGGAGGAATGTGTCCCAAGCTTCTCCAGATAAGCACTTTGTCTCTTTTCCGCCACAATCATTCATTTCCGCATCATCACACTTCTTTTTGAAGTAGCTCTGGGTACAACAAAACAACTTTATCCATAATAATATACAAAGTTATGTGACAGTCGCCTCCCAAAATGTTACTGCAAAGGGACTTTAAAGAATATGTTCTGTAGAAAAAGATAAGGAATTATTTCATAATTCAAAACAGTCTTAGAATCAGCAGTGAAAATCCTACATGTTAACAAATTATTTACAGGGCATTGACAAATTGTCCATGATGTTACAAACCCCAGGTATGTAGGTCTATAAATAATTGCAAGGCACTTGTTATGATGTCGTACACATGTATTACTAACCAATGAAAGTGGGGGCCTCAGTGGGTAAATAATTCATTGATAATCCTTCCTATGAAAATAACATTGAATTTAATGAATTGAAGTACTATATGTATATATTGTACAGGCTGTGTGCCATATACTGAGCTTTTTAACTATTCCACACTGCAGTTTGGGCAGTGTCCCAGCTACCTATTTGTAATAAATTGTCACTATTAAGAGAGCCAGGTAGCTCACAGACTCCTACTCCAAACTGATAAGGAAACTCAAGGCTTGAATTTGCACTTGGACAAGAACATGGTTAAACTCATTTCAAGATTACAGCTCCCACGTCTGTGTATTTCTTGAGTTAATGACCAGTAAATCACTCAACTCTTCACATTTTTATTATGAAATGGCCCTACTGTGCTCTGTTAAAGACACACAAATTCGCTGTGAGCTGTATTTTAGGGTTTGGTGCTCTGCAGGGATGTAAATAAAATCGAAATGTTTCAATGTATCGGAAGTATCGGCCGGCGATTTGTTCGAATCGCATCATATTGTGGGGCATTCTTAAGAATCGAAAAGAATCGAATCGCTGGCCCCTGTGCAATGCCCTAGCTCCATAACACAAAAGTAGTGGAAAAGTAATTGGAAAAAATCGAATCGAACCGAATCGCATCGTATCATGGGGAATTCTTAAGTATCGAAAAAAAATCGAATCCCTGATTTAAGAAATCGATACTGTATCGTATCGTCATGAAGGCTGTGATTTACACCCTTAGTGCTCTGTGACAAAAAAACACTTTCAAATCTGCAGGGCTGTAGCACTCGAGTCCAGGCTCGGAATTGGACTTGGACTTTTTTGTACGGACTTGACCTTGACTTGGACTCACTAGTAGTTGGACTCTGACTTTCTTTGACACATGTACAATGGTCTTGCTAATTACCGTCTTGACAAATCTTGTCTTCGTTTTGTTTAGACCACTGGCCATCATACATTCCAAATTGGACCTGTGACACTTATCTTCACATGCATGGTACTGTAGCTTCAAGCATTAACATTATTGTCATTCATTATTTCCCTTGTTTTACACTGACCGACATGTGACTCTGACTTGACTTGGACTCTTTTGTACACTGTGTTGTCTTGGACTTGAACCTCTTTGGACCCAGTCTTGTCTCGGACTTGACTAGTCCTGGTGTTGGACTTATCTTGGACTCTACAAAGCTGGACTTGACTGCAGCCCTGTATGTCTGTATTCATAGCCTCTTACTGCAGATGAGGTCACCGGCAAGCCTAGTCTCTATTTGCTGAAAATACTCAACTACATCATAACAACATTTCAATGACATTACTGAAAGCCTTAAGTAGCAGATTAAGACATAGGCATTAAAATGTTGGTGACAGTAAGGTTATAACATAGGCTCTGCGCTATAAGGGGTTAATCAGTTGTCTCTATTAGTATTCCACACATCTATCTTCCCCCTCAGCTGTTTCTGTAATGTTTGAATTTCTTGAACATTGTTTGAAGACTAAATCAACTGCAACGTCCCTTAGGTAAACATAACATAATAGCAATAAAAGGTAATGAAATGTAATTTGAGGTAATGCAAAGCAATTTCACACGACATTTTTTTTCAACATATTTCATTTAGGAAATTAAATTAAACAGTCAATTAAAGGGCAATAATGGTGTAGAAAACTCCAGAAAACCTGGAGGAATGTGTCCCAATGTCATGCCTATCAGCACTTCCCATGATCAGCTTCTGCTCCCATCCACATCCACATGCCCATCCATCCCTCTCCCTGTCTCCAGGGCTGGACTGGCCATCTGGCATAGCGTGCATTTCCCGGTGGGCCCCACACCCTCGTGGGCCTCTAATTTCAGAAAAGAACAAAACCTTTTTTTTGACATTTCTAAAAATAGGGGCCCACGAGGGTACGGGCCATCGGTGAGTCAGTTCTGTGCCGCTAATTATGTAGGGCCCCTTTAAGCCAAAGGTGCCCGGGCCCTATTCCTCCCCCAGTCCAGCCCTGTCCCTGTTCAAATGTTTAACGTACAGATTAATAGGCTTTGGTGTGGGGCAAATGCAAACTCACAGTCAGTCATCATGGCTTCAGGAATGTACTCTACTCGCTCGGCCTCGACAAATATTAATTTGGATTGAAACAAATAAAGCGTATGGAATAATCAGCTTCGCAACATGGGCCTGTGAGTGACTTTGAACTCAGTGAATGTGGACACAATTACTTTACCATGTGGAAAATGCACTGGCATGGAGTAAAGCAGCTCCAATGGCATTGCCCCCATTTTCTTTTTTTTCTTTTTTTTTGCTTTGCCTTACCAGGCATGAAATGGGAAAAAGCGCATAACAAGGACGACTCATGTCAAAAGGGGCAAATTATCCCAGTGCATAAAAACATAATAAGAGGGATAAAAAAACAAAACAAATAATGGCAATCCATTTGCTGCTGTTAAGACTGATTATGCTAGCCACTGTTCTCTAATAGCCAGACTGACAAAGGCTGGTAATAAAGTCCCTGGCTTCCTCTTTAATCATGGCCTTCCTCCGCTGGAAAATATAGTCTACAGCAGGGCCGGTTCTAGTCAATATGGCACCCCCTTTCCTTTTTGTGCATTTAGAAATTGGCATCTGTACAGTAAGGCGTCATACATCTGATTGAGCACAGCTGAGTACCTACTGAGTGCCCATGAATGATCAGTGTCAATGTAAAATCCAACATTACGTTCTAAATCTGTGGGATTTTAAGGTGTTACTATGGCGCCAAGACATTTGGTGCCCCCAAAGACATTTGGTGCCCTAGGCGACCGCCTTGTCTGCCTATGCCTAGTGCCGGCCCTGGTCTACAGTACAATACAGTACAGTACATTACCTCCTCTCCTCTCCACTCTCATCCAGTCCCTCCAGTGCATTTGCACATCTGTAACGTCATTACCAATTCTAAGATATTGCTAAATCCCTGCATACTAAATTAGGCCTACTTTTGAATTTGCTTTCTTCCTTTGCCCAAACCATATTATCATATTGTACTGTATATACGGTATGTAAGTGAATTAGCCTCTGCATCGCTTTCCCATTTTTTGTCTCTTTCTCCCCTTCTCCACCTCCCTCTCATCCCTCTCTTTTTCAGCTAAATAATACTGTAGCAGGAGAGGGGACTTGGCTGCCACTTGGCTGCCACTTGCACCACAAGCCCGAGCACCCAGCAGCTGTTTAAATCAGGGACGCAGTGACACCCCTCCCCGACCGACACAGGCGGTCTGCCTGCCGCAGCCTGACACAGTTAGCAGGCTAACGCCGTTCTGTTAGTGCAGAAAATGAATCAACTAATTTCATTAAAAGCATATAACACCATTAACACCTTGACACCCTCGCATGTGAGAGGAATACCAGGAGGAATAGTGCGCACTGTAGGCCTCAGAGAGACTCAGTATGACTTATACATATTATATATTAGTGGCAACACTGTTACGGTTCCTTTATTTATATATATATATTTTTTTTTTTATTATTATTATTATTTTTTTTGGCTTTTTATTGCCTTTATTTGACAGGATAGTGAAGGTTGTGACAGGAAGTGAGTGGACAGAGAGAGATGGGGAAGGGTTGTAAAAGGACCCGGGCCAGGAGTCAAACCCGGGTCGGCCGCATAGCAAACGAGTGCCCTACCATTTGCGCTACAGTAGGGCCATATGGTTCCTTTTTCAGCCAATGTGTGACTTTAATATTATTTGCTTATACTGTTGGTCCAATAAATGTGTGGACACATTTTATGCATATTATAAGGGCTGACTCCAATGCTGTAGGCCACAGACATCACATCCGGTGCTAGAGAACTAAACTTGGAGTAAATTCAATATTTTCTATTACAATACAACTCAGATTTATTCAGCACACGGGTAGTAATACTAATACAAACAGTGTATTAACACTGCAAGAGGAACATAGAGATAGTCAAAAAAATATTTCAGTGTTGTTCATTTCCGAATTCAAGAATGAGAATCAGACAAATCTTACCAGAGACGCCCCTACCCCCTTTAGGACACTCACCACTCACCACCCACCCTTTACAGAAGACAGATATTCTGAATATATATATACAGAATAACAAAATAACCTTAATAAATCACAATTGAAAATAATCATAATTCAAAATAGGCAGCATTGGCGTCAACTCATTTCACCAAACCCAATTTGTGGTATGCCAGTGGGAGGTATTTCTGTGGCTGGAGAGGTCTGGAAACACACACACTTGCACGCACACATGCAAACACTCACACTCACGCTCACACTCACACTCACACACGCATACATACACACACACGTGCGCTTGTGCACACACACACACAGACATAGAGCCCCACCATAATATCTTTGTGGGGCCCTCCCATTGACTTACATTCATATTAACTAATAGCTTAAGGATGCTTAACTGTACCCAAAGCAAAACACACAAACGCACGCGCACACACATCCGCACACACACACACACCCGCACACACACACACACACTCAGAAACACACACCCACTCAGAAACACACACACACACACACACACACACACACACACACACACACACACACACACACACACACACACACACACACACACACACACACACACACACACACACACACACACACACACACACACACACACACACACACACACACACACACACACACACACACACACCTTGCCCTGCAGCTCCGCTGCTCTGCCCAGTGCCCAGTGCAGGTCTGGTCAGACCTCCCAGGTCAGCGGCTCCATTCATCATCCTCTCCTGGAGCTAAGCGGCGTGGGCAGTGGGCACATAGCCTACTCATAATCCCCCAATACCTCCCTCACACCCCCTCATATCTCTGGGTTAACAGTTTCCCATCCTTTCGAACCCCAGCACACACACACACACACACACACACACACACACACACACACACTCACACACACACACACACACACACACACACACACACACACACACACACACACGCACGCACGCACACACACGCACACACGCACACGCACACACACACACGCACACACACACAAAGACCCGTTCACCTCCCTTCTCACTCTATGCCCCCCACACCCCTTACCCCCCCAGACACACACACACACACACACACACACACACGCACACACACACACACACACACACACACACACACACACACACACACACACACACACACACACACACACACACACACACACACACACACACCCCTTCACATCACATCCCCCCATTCCCCTCACATCACTCGCACTTCCCCCTCCTCTCTCCCCCACCCCCTTGTGTCTCTCCTCCACCAGCTTCCCTCCTCTTCTCCCCTCGCATGGCACCTACCATCAGGTGGCTCACATGTGGCTGGCGAGGCCAGAAACTGGCACTCCAGTGCACCAGTGGCCGCTGCTCCTAGGACCGAATTAGCAAAATGGGTCAACTAAAGGCCCAGGCCCGGGCCCAGGGTTGACAGAGAGGGGTTAAGGGGGTGGAGAGAAGACGAGGGGCAGGGCTGGACTGGCCATCTGGCCTACCGGGCTTTTCCCGTTGGGCCCTGCACCCTTGTGGGCCCCTATTTTCAGAAATGTAAAAAAGGGGCCCCTATAAGCCAAAAGTGCCCGGGCCCTATTTCTCCCCCGTACAGCCCTGAAGAGGGGCCGCGGTTTGGCTAATGAGCTCAGTGCACTGGACCCATTGTAGTGTCCTGGAGCGAGCGAGGCGAGGACACAATTTATGCACATATGCAAAGTTTCAAAAGGCAGAGCTTCCTGAAATAGACTTGCTAAACTAAACCGAGATGAACTTATGGGCAGCTGGTGGTCACCTGAACTTTGTGCGGCAGCAGGGGGGTGGCCATAAGAGGATTCCATGCCCGTGGTGATGGAATTTTCGCTTTCGCTTTCACTTTCACCTTTAAATCAGCTCCTTGCTGTGCTGTGCTGCCACCTCAGTGGTGCAGTCAGAGCCCTGTATATATGTATATACATATATATATATGATGTATTCTTTAAGACCCGATTGTACGAAATGAGGATAAAACATCAGCACAAATTATGTGGAATCACTCGCATGAGAACTATTGCTTTCTTTTGTTTGTTTTTTTTAACACATGTCTGTTTTATGTCAGGTTAACGTAAAATTAAAATGTCAATTATAGAGAGATAAAACTAGGTTTATGTGTAAACAAAAGGCCCTAATGGATGAAAAGTATATGCATTTACCAAAATATCCACATACATGCAGGTACATGTAACCGAGGACTTGAGAAGTTAATCCTAACACTTCCAAATAAGGGGCCATAATTAACAGCAAAGTAGCTATAACCTAATACTTTAGTAAGGGTTAATAATCATTACTTAACGGCACATTAGACACATATTAATTGTTATTAATGCACATGTCAAACATTAGCAAGCAGTTACTTAACTATTAGATAACTATTACCTTGTGTTGCAAGTTCATAGCATACAAAATATTTAACTAATAGATAAGTAAGGGTACAGTAATAGTTAAGTAGCTATTAGGTCATACTTAACTAAGGACCAAAATTAACACTTACTTAATACAAAAGTAAGGCATAACTAATGAATAAATAATACCGAAATATTGTCTGTAGATTGAGTACCCATCATGCACTGCACTTCTTGGAGCTAATATTCTCAGACATTAACTCCATTATCACAAAGGAATGGTTTAGTTTCGCTTCAAAACTATTACACTTCATAATGTTCTGCATTTATTGTAGGGTTTTTACCATTAAAACTAATAAGTGGTATATGAACAAATTACATCTCATCACCCCACCATCAATGAGAAGTGTACGTCCAATCCTTGCTATATAATGGCTCCTGTTGCCATTATTACAGTGATTTGAACGAGTGAAAGCTAGACGTCACAGTAAATTAATTACTTAACTATTAGGTATGCGTAGCCAACTCTATTATAAGGGTCCCAAACACCAATATCTATGGATTAATTAACCATTAGTTATCCGCAGCCAACTCTAATATAAGGGTCCCAAACACCAATATCTATCCATTAATTAACCATTAGTTATCCTCAGCCAACTCTATTATAAGGGTCCCAAACCCCAATATTTATGTATTATTTATCCATTAGTTATGCCATACTTTTGTATTAAGTAAGTATTAATTTTGGTCCTTAGTTAAGTATGGCCTGATAGCTACTTAACTATTAACTGTGCCCTTACTTATCTATTAGTATAATAATAATATGCTATTGTTATCTAATAGTTAAGTAACTGCTTACTAATGCTCAACATATGCATTAATAACAATTAATATGTGTCTAATATGGCCTTAAGTAATGATTATTAACCCTTACTTAAGTATTAGGTTACAGCTACTTTACTGTTAATTATGGCCCCTTATTTGGAAGTGTTACCGTTAATCCTAACAAGCACACAAACCACCATATACAAATTTGGAAATTACCATACCCCCCTGAGTTAAGTGTCAAGGCAGGAATGCATGGGCACGCTTCGCTTTCGCTCTTTTTCTTCCTCTGCAACCACCATCTCTACTCATATCTCCATGCCCTAAGCCTAAGAGATGGTTCGGACACCGCATGCATACTCATCAGCACGGGGGGATGGCTCACAGTCAGACGTACACTCATGGCTCTTAATAGGCACTTCACTTGGAGGACACTCCATTTTTTTAAGTGTTCTTCAGGAAACACTTGCAAATGTATAGCTCAGGGACAAGGGTAAACGCTACTCCTCCACAATCATCCCACAAGTCATTCCGCAATCGTCCAGCACGACTAGATTAGGTTTTTTTTGGTTTTGCCCTCTCTCCGTAATTGGGGGATACTACTAGGCCCCAGCATGTAATTAACTATTGATCATTCATTCATTTATTTTCACAGTTGAAGAGTGGCCTCAGGGGGGGAATTCGGTCTTGCGAGCCATGTTAAGGAGCTTAGCGGTTGTGAACTCACATGCAGCGGAGAGAAGGATGACACTGAGGCGCCGTCACCAGGTGCTCTTCTGAACGGGGTCAACTCTATATTCCCCAGATCCTATGTTTCCCACTGCTTCCAAGTAGACTGCTGCCGTATGGCGAGCGCGGGTTGTTGCTAGGGTTACGGTTACGGTTAGGGTTAAGCTGCCACTGTGCACAAACTTGACATGAAATGTGCTTGCCAACGGTTTGTGAGAGAAATATGCATGCACAATCATCCTGGGCCTTATCCCCTTATCAGATACAATGCAGGGAACATAGGACCCTTTTTTCGAAAAAGGGTCCTTAGTTCCCTGGTTCCATACAAAGACCGGGGAATATGGGACCCAGGGAACATAGGTACGCTCCCTTCTGAACCCCTGCGGGTTATGTGTGGCCCATGTGTGCCAACTCCACACAAAACACCAACGGACGCTCTCATCATCTTGTCAATGGCTCACTGCCAATGAACCTGTCATTAGGCACACTCTATCTTTCTTGTTCTGCTGTGTGTGTGTGTGTGTGTGTGTGTGTGTGTGTGTGTGTGTGTGTGTGTGTGTGTGTGTGTGTGTGTGTGTGTGTGTGTGTGTGTGTGTGTGTGTGTGTGTGTGTGTGTGTGTGTGTGTGTGTGTGGGCATGTGTGGGCATGTGTGGGCATGTGTGCATGCATACGTGTATGTCTTGTCTGAGAGTCCAGTTACACTGAATACGTTTCTATGATTTTTTTCATGGATGAAATCCAGGTATGACTGAATCAACTATTTTCCTTCAAATTCTCATTGAAATATAACAATGAAATGATTTTTGTATGCATGTGGCTAGAGTCACCGTGGGATTTGAACCCAGGTCTTCGGGCTACCAAATGCAATGCCAAAACGTCATTAGTAGTCAGAGCACTGTCCCAACCCAAATGATGCCTTGGCCTAACAGTACTGTAAGGCACTGGGTACCTACGCTGGTGGCCCAGGTTTGATTCCGGCCCTGGGACATTTGCCGATCCTTCCCAGTCTCTCCCTCCCCACTTACATCCTGTCTCTCCTCCACTGTCCTGTAAAAAAATAAAGGCAAAAAAGTCCTACAAATATATATATTTTTTCAAAAGCGTTACACTGTCACAATACACACACTGGGGAGGGATATTGACGTACCTTTCAGAGCTTCACTGATAAGAAATCAGTATGATGTGCAGTGATTTCTTCACCCCAGCGACATGGACGACCGACAAAACCTCTGAAAATGGAGTTTGTAAAGATTCTCATTCATTCACCATCTCTAAAAATTGAAGTTCAGTTGCTTGCATGTCTTTTGGCCATTGAAAGTGGACGCAATGACACAACCATTCAGAAGCCTAACATCTAGTTTTTCCCACCAAATTAGATATGATCACCCATTTCAAATATGACTAATATGCATCTGGCAGAGATATGCTGTACGCTATACCATATGAAAACGTGTTAATACGTCTTTTTTTACCTTGTCTACCTCTGTGTCATGTGGACTGCACAATAGGAGAGCATTTGAGTTTGTCATGCATCAACAATGTGAGGGATCTCCAATGTGAATCTGCAGTAGAATGGAGAAACAAGTATTTCTTTACTTTTAGAACCTCTCCGCTTTGGGGAAGTGGGACTATGCAGTAAAAATGACCTAGATAGAATATCAGAGAAAAGGAATGAGGGAAGGAAAGATAGAGAGAGAGAGAGAGAGAGAGAGAGAGAGAGAGAGAGAGAGAGAGAGAGAGAGAGAGAGAGAGAGAGAGAGAGAGAGAGAGAGAGAGAGAGAGAATGGGGAAAGCTGTAAATGACTAATATTTTTCCAAACGAAAGGTGATTTTATTGAACAAATCTTTGACGGCTCAGCCGTTAATTAAAAACTATCTCTGTTTCCGCCTCTTCTGTCAATAGCGTAGACATAACATCTCTCTCATACAAATGTGAAAAAGCATATAAATGCTCTTCAAGAATTTCTCAAAATGTGTGTTTTTGTGAGCTGTACAAACAGACAATTGAAAGGTGCTGTCCCAGGAATCGATGTGCATGCTGCTCCAGTTATAGAGCACAATACAGCAAATGTTCAGCTTGGAGCAGGCTTCACTCTCAAGTTTGTCAGTTGTGAGGGTGTTGGCCAAAATGCTCAACTCAATTTTTCAAGAATGAGGCTCCACCTTGCATGTCGTGTCTTTACACAGGTGTCTCTTTCTTAAAAAAAAAAAAACACACATTCAACAGTTCCACGTGACCTATGTCGTGGAACTGCGAGCATACTGCGTGCGTGCAGGTTCTAATCATACATTTACTTTAGTGAATTGTGTTATTATTACCTCCGCCAAGGATGATATCTTTTCGATCACATTGGTTTGTCTGTCTTTGTCTGTGTGTTTGTTTGTCTGTCTGTCAGCAGGTTAACTCAAAAGGTTATGAACGGATCTGGATGAAACTTTGTGGAGTTGTTGGAAATGACAAAGTGAACAATTGATTACATTTTGGTGGTGATCCGAATCACAATCCGGATCCAGGAATTGTTTAAAGATTATTCACCATCGCAGGATAGGACAAATGTTGACATTCCAGAGTGTAACTAAACAAAAAGAAGGGAGACAGACTTGAAAAAAATGAGGGTGTAACATAGTCAAAAAATGTAAACTTATAACTACACACACACACGCAGACCCCCCTCCACACACACACACACACACACACACACACGCTATTATATTATTCCTGTTCGCTGGCGTTGCCTTTCACAGTTAGCACAGCTATAGTGTTTGAATAGCATTGTATTTCCTTGGGCTGTAGTGCTGTTGATAAGGGCATGAGAGGCTGAGGTGTGTTGTGTTGTATTGTATTGTTTGCCTGTTGACCTAACAACTCACTTCATATTTCCCTTGAGCAGCAGTGAGCACTAACACCAAATGCCAGCGGAGTGAGAGAGAGAGAAGGCAGGAGAGATGGATGAATGGAGGGCAGAGTGAAAGATGTGTGTCGAGTAATAGAGTGTCTAAAACAAACTCATCAGTGCACTATGCACACTGTAGCTCTCTTGCACCGATAGCTACTGTCAGGGCCGCTGACAGCTTTGGCTGGGCCAAGGACAAAGTCATATGAAAGGGCCCCCCACACAATATATACAATGTAATGAGAACCCAGTTCTGGGCCCCCTCCGCCCCTGGGCATAGTAACAACTGTCCACTTTGTCCCGCCCCCTGCCGACTTCCCCGGCAACTGTACTTCTCCAAACACACAAACCGGCCCTGACACATATAGATCTGGGATGTCCGTTAAGCAAAGAGGAAAAGCAATATCTCTTAGCCACTCCTTAGCTGACTAGCTGTCTATGTTATGTATACAGTGCTGCCAGACTCCTTTTCATGCAGAACAGGAGAATATGCGCCTTTTGCATGTAGTATTAATATGGTCACGACATATTACCAGAGATTCAGAAAACGCACTATATTGAATCCCTGTTTTTTCGCTAGCAACAATGACACAGCAAATATATTCAAAAATGTACAGCTGACACATTCTGTTTATACTTATAGTTAAAGCCTTTTGCCTCCTATGAGCAATGATATTTTGGATGTGACAGCTGTATTAATTTTGGCCTTAGTCCTCCAGCACCTTTGAAGAACATCATTTAGAGTTATACTGCATGTCATGCCGACCTACTTGGTTATGCATGTAAATGGTTTCTGTGGCAACGCTAGATTTACACACAGCGCCCTTTCAGACTCTCTTAATGGCAGTATTTCATTTGCCTTTTAATATGCCTGCCTAGGGCTGGACTGGGGCACAAATAGGGCCCGGGCACTTTTGGCTTAAAGGGGCCCCTCATAATTAGCGGCGCAGAACTGACTCACCGGTGGGCCCCGCCAGCTCGTGGGCCCCATACCCTCGTGGGTCCCTATTTTCAGAAATGTTTTTTTTTTAAAAATGTTCTTCTGAAAATAGGGGCCCATGAGGGTGTGGGCCTACCGGGCAATGTCCGGTATGCCAGATGGCCAGTCCAAACCTGCCTGTGCTACACAGCAAGAAGTGGATCTGGCACAAGGTTGCACAACACACATTCATATACAACAATGCAGATCAGTAGATTCTCAACCTTTTTTGAACAAACGCCTTATTTGCGGCACCTCATCCTAAGCCTCCCAATGCCCCTTTGACTTTATCATAAGGCTTCCAACAACCCCCATAATATAAAAAAAGGACTAATTCCCCCAATGACAACTAAGCACTGCCCCCTCTCAACTGTATCATTCTTAACACCCCCTAAGGCTCCCCAACGCCCCCTGGGGCGCTGTACCGCCCCCATTGAGAAACACTAGTGTAGATACGTAAGTGTTTGAAATATTCTCCATAATGTAACAAACGAAAAAAAAAAGTGTGGGGAAATACTGAAAGGGCATTAAAAAGACGACTCTTCTCTCTGTCTTATTAATTAATGTTAATTAATATTCAGAGTTTAGAGGAGAGAAAATGTACTTCCCAGCTCGAACCAAAACCTCCTGTATTAGGAATACATGACTTTGCTACATCTTTTTCATGTCTTGTATGCAGACATAATTTATGTATGCCATATTTAATTAATGTATTTAAAGAAAATATTCTATATGCTATACAGTTTAATTATGTGAACATTGTATAATCTGAGTGGAAACAGCAGTTAGTGTCCTTGAACATGTCAGTCAATTACATAATGCTCTCTCTCTCTCTCATTCTTTCTCTCTCTCTCTCTCTCTCTCTCTCTCTCTCTCTCTCTCTCTCTCTCTCTCTCTCTCTCTCTCTCTCATTATTCTTTTCCTCAATACAGGGATTGCACCACCACTGCCATACTGTACCAGCCTTTCACATACTGTATTAAAATTATCCTTGCAATATTTAAACACCATATTTAACATTTGCGTTTTGCACATGTACATCCCACCAACTGGTCCCTAATGCACAGGCGTGATGTGAGCGAGTGATGTGTGAGCGAGTGTCACACTGGTCGCTTTGAAAGGGTCTGTCTATAGTGCGGCAGCAACCCACTCTGAAGGGATATATTAGCAGCATTTTGGAGTGACAGTCACTTAATGCACTCTGTGTGTGTGTATGACGTGTGTGTGTGTGTGTGTGCGTGTGTGTGTGTGTGTGTGTGTGTGCGTGCGTGCGTGTGTGTGTGTGTGCATGCGCGTGCGTGTGTGCCTCCATGTGTGTGTGTGTGTGTGTGTGTGTGTGTGTGTGTGTGTGTGTGTGTGTGTGTGTGTGTGTGTGTGTGTGTGTATGTGTGTGTGCGTGCGTGTGCGTGTGGTTGTGGGTGTGGGTGGGTGTGTGGGTGTGTGTGTGTGTGTGTGTGCGTGCATGTATGTGTGTGTGTGTGTGATTGTAAGCCTTCCTTGACCAAGAGTGACAGGACATCATTCTAATCTGACAGCTGCCTACCAGTGGACCTTAGCATGTTTCTTAAGTGCCTTTTCATCCCCTTCTCGATCAGAGGTGTCAAAAGCAAATTCATGTAAATACAACAGTAGCACATGATGTTACATAGCTGTTCCACCATTTACTCAATTGTACCTAATGAGATAGACTGTGCTGTTCCTGAAAAACACCAAAGACCTAACAAGGACCCACCAGAAACCTGATCCAACCTGTGCAGAGTCAGCTGATCGTAAGGTAGCTGATGATCGTGAGGTCTACTGGTTACTCACATAAGTTACCTGTGTTGGAAGGAAACTGTGTTTCTTTTTTTATTTTTACTTTTACTTTTGACACCTTTGCTCTCGATCAAAACTGCAAACAATGCAACTCGACACTTCTTAGTTTATTATTGAGAAAATATACATGAAAAGACCTAATTTGGCGAAAAGCAGCATCGTTTAGTTGCTCTGGCCTTCTCTGGCCACCATCTTACACAGTGCACCTTTAACAAATAGCTCCATCTTGACAGGACTCTGGATACCTGGATAACAATTCGACTGTAGCACCTTTGAAAGGACAGAGGTACTGCATAACCTTGGAAATATAGGCAAACACAAATAAGAAACGAAACACAGTAGAGAGCAGTAGCCTATATACTTATGGCAATGGGAGGAAGAGGAAGATGATTACCTTGCGAAAGGCTGGTTCCATTATCACCCCCACCCACCTCACATCCAGAAAAGGTCAGAGGAAATGTCACAGCACTGACGGGGGATGGGGCTGATTGCACCATGCACTCCCACTCTTCCCAAATCACGTCACATACCTGAGAAACACAGTGTGCGTGTGTGTGTGTGTGTGTGTGTGTGTATGTGTGTGCGTGCGTGCGTGCGTGCGTGCGTGCGTGCGTGTGTGTGCGTGCGTGTGCGTGTGTGTGTGTGTGTGTGTGTGTGTGTGTGTGTGTGTGCAGATATGCACGGTATAAAGTACTGGACTGGAGGAGTGACGTAGAAGTACAAATAGCCTACTGCATCAATAAACTGACTTGAGTAGAAATATAAGTTTTCTTCTAATACCATACTCAAGTGGAAATACTCAAAGTATACTTGTACATTAGTATTGCAAGTAGACATATTTTAAAAATACTTCTCAGGTACTGAAAGTAAAAGAACAAGTACAAGTGATTTAGAAACTGTCACTCAAATAGCCTACTGAAAGTACAAGTAGAAGTATTTAAAATATGACCACTTATATTCTGAAAGTAAAAGTACAAGTACAAAAGTCCCGGCTTTGTAAAGAATGAGCAAGTTAACTTGAAGGCAGTGCTTAACCTGTTTATATGAGAGGCCATTGCCTTTATGACAGTGATGGATCTGGGCTATTCTATTATAATGAAGTTTTTACATGAGACAATTACTTCCGATTTAACTCACTTCAATTTTGAATAAAGGTTAATTCCGCTTTGACAACGTCATGAAAACACTTCACAATTTGGAATTAAGTGAAAGATCAAAGTAAACTCGACCGAGCTATTTAATTCTGAATTATTAATTCGGAATTAACAATGCCATGTAAACGTAGCCACTATCACCCAGTTACCTGCAGCCAATACGATGCCTGTACACTCATTTAAAAACCATCTGCTCTTTTGCTGACTAGAGCACTCTGGCATCGATACCTCCTCCTCCTCCTCCTCCTCCTCTTCATCCTCCATTGCCAGTTGGTCTCTGTCCGGTCGGTCCCTGTCCTGTGAAGAGGCGATGCAATGGATCTCTGCTTCAGACACAGTTTGGCACCATCTCTCCAGCCTTCGTCACCGAGAGTAATGCAGAGGGTATCTGCTTCAGTCATACAGGCCCCGGGTCGATGGTTCCCTCGGTACTCTGTCGTGGATGCCACCCCCTCTAGCCACGGTCACCAGTTGGTCCCTGTCCTTTGAAGAGGGGTTCTCGCCCACTGCCTCATCCATCAGTAGGATACCCTCTTCATTGGAATTACTCGAGTGTTGTCAACATTTAGCAGTAGAACTGCCAGGATTTTTCTGCCTACCTAGAAGTACCAGAGAGGGGTCATTTGACCCGGAGGCTTTTATCGAATACACTAATCACTCATGTTGTTATGGTAATGAGGCTGTTAGGGTACGTGTGAGGGGTGAGGGGGACAGAGGACAGACAGCTTCTTCCCAAGGGCTGTCAGCCACCAAAATCACTACAACTTGCATAGCAACTTGCATGAAGATATCAACAGCAAAGACAGATAGCACAGTTTGACGGACAGTGTGTTACAGTTTTTCTCCATTGGTTTGGCTCATTTCTTGAAACTGAGATGTCATTCTCAAAACATGGACAAATCCCAAAACTAATTTGCAGTTCCTCACAACAGAATGGCATTTATCATTGCTTTCATCAAATCTCAAATGCTTTTGTACATGTCTCAATCATTTAGTACATCCTTGCAAATGGCTATGTACAAGTATCCTACACAATCAGCTTACATTTAGAACAATTTTCAAATCAATGTACCTTGCTGATCTATCCCAATTGGTTGATTCTCAGTGTAATGGTTGTCCTGAAAACACGTCAGCACATTTTCTTCATATAAGTCATCATATGCAGAATAGTCTGCTCAATTTTCAAGATAGTGTTAGGGAATTGGGATAAAATATTTTGGAACGTTTTGGAAGATGTCATATCAAAATTATGATAATCAGATTAGTATATAACAAGTAACATAATTTTGCCTAACAAACGAGGAGAGTTCCACATTGCAGGTGACTAATCTATTTGACCAATCCAATCCAGAAACGAATCGCTATGAAACAAATATACAGAGTATCAGTTGATAGAAATACTGGCAGAGTAAGAGCTGTAGCACCAGTATGTGCAGGTAAGTCAATTATTCATTGTTTATCATTTTGAAACATATAAGTAGCCAACACTGTGCAGACTGGGTTTCCAATTCTGAGGGTGTCAGTATCCTCCTCTTTACATTTGGAATCCAGCTTTACAATGCAGTGTATGACCAAAGCATTTTGCTGAACAGGAACAGAACATAATCAACATTATGTGCCTGTTCTCTTTGTATCAAAAACTACCCCAACTACCCCTCTGTGACTCAAGTGACAGCTGTGAGCTGCTAACAGCCACATTTCCACAACTGTGTCCGCAGGGGTTCCAAAGGGTCAAATGACCCTCTTGTGGGTCTTTTAGGTAAAAAGGTCAATTGACCCCTCCGTGGTAGTTCTAGTGTTAGGGTTTCTAGTAATAAAAAATAGTAGGCTACTCCAAAATACTGCATTTTAGTACTTAAGTACAATACCATACGATAGTAGGCTACTTTATTGCCAATTTGCACTGGAAATCATTTTGCATCCCTGAGCAGGACTCGTTTAAGACAGGACAGAGGACAGAGGCCTATATACAGACATACAAACATAGGCTACATGCATACATAAATACATAAATACATAAATACATTACATTAAACCCACATCATTTGAAGATATTGTACTATATTGTATACTTCGTTAATATCAAACGTGTGTATGTGTGCACTCTAAATTAAAAAAAATAATTATAAAAAAAACTAACAAAAACCTCTTTGCATCTGCACTTGTTGTTCTGCATATTTCCTGTGCACTTTGTATCTACTAGCAATGTTGGCTATAATTATGTCCTCTTTTGAAAGTCGGTTTGGTTATAAAGCGTCTGCCAAATGCAAAGTAATGTAATGCCCAGGCCTGGTCTTACCTGTGGGAGTGAGAAGGTCTCGGAGTTTAGCCTCTGCTCTGGCCAATGCTCATCTGCCAAGACGTTATGTACTTTGACAGGGCTCCACTGTGACTCTGTGTGTGTGTGTGTGTGTGTGTGTGTGTGTGTGTGTGTGTGTGTGTGTGTGTGTGTGTGTGTGTGTGTGTGTGTGTGTGTGTGTGTGTGTGTGTGTGTGTGTGTGTGTGTGTGTGTGTGTGTGCGCGCATGCGTGCGTGCGTGCGTGCGTGTGTGTGTGTACGCGTGCGTGTGAGCAGGCCTGCTGACAGCCTTTGGCTGGGCCCAAGACAAAGTCATCTGAATCCCCCCACCATTCACCATCATAAGGAGGACCCAATTCTGTGCCCTCTTTTACTTTGGGCCTGAGGCAACTGACCCCTTTGTCCTCCCTCCTGCCTGCTTCCCTGCCAGTGAGAGTGAGAGACTGTTTTCCAGAGTGCAGAGCGGAGTGAAAAGCGTAAACAGATGTGTGTCAGCGTGTGTGAGAGACAGACACCATCACCTCCCTGACCTGACAGCCTGCAGTGCCGGGGACAAATTGCACTCTGCCAACAGCCTGCTCTCTTCTAGTCTAGTGGACAAGGCCTTGCTACAAGCCAGCAGCATCCACTATATCAGTGGCCAAACGGTAGGGCACTCGTCTACCATGCGGCTGACCGGGTTTGATTCCCGGCCCGGGTCTTTGCCGGCCCTTCCCCGTCTCTCTCTCCCACTCGCTTCCTGTCACCACCTTCACTATCCTATCATAAATAAAGTAAATAAAAAAGCCAGCAGCATCCCCTACATGCCTGGTATCAGCCAGGGGCAGACTTGGGAACACCCAGTCTCCAGAAAGGTACAGTATGTAACCCTATATTGAGGCTTGACTGAGCTGAAACTAGGTTATATATTCACTTCTCCGCATGTCCAGAATTGGATGGGGCTTTTCCACAAGATGTCTTTGATGTCGACTGACACTTTTCTGGATGGCAATGCATTCCCTGCACACAAAACCTGTACAGCTGATGTTTTTATTAATAGTGTTCCACTGCACCGAGATTTCCTGAAATGTACAGTATATTACAAGACTGAAAAGCAAATGTACAATATTGTATGTCCTTATCTTCAGGGAAATGTTGCTCCCAGGAGAATTCCTATTGTAATCAATTCAGATGACAATGGAAATGAGGCCTGCAGTGAAGACTTGATATTGATATTGAATTTCCAGTCATGGAGATCAGACTATAATAAAATATATGGTAAATGAAATATGTGGTGAATGAAATAACATGGTGAATGAAATAACTTTTTTTTAGAACAGCTCAAGGTCAAAAAGAGTCTCTCAAAGACCTTTTCTCTAGCCTAAATGGGTTAAACAAACAAAAACTTTCATCAGTGTCTTGCCTCCAGCACAGGGAAGCTTTGCTGTCTCGGCTATTCAATTTCAACACTTGGCTAAAAAAGACAGTTTTTCCCCGGGAATTCATTTTATTGACCATTTCGATCTGTTTTGGAGTACTGCAGACCAAATAGCCCTAAACTCAGCTGGACTTGAGCCAAAGTCTTAGCTGACTAACATTGCCTCTCTTTCGACCATGCAACCTTTCCCCCACTCATCCAAAAGGCCTGCTAAGCTCTGTAAAAGAGTAGACAGACGAAATAAGGATGGATAAAGACTTCATGAAAAAAAACAACACTGAAGTGGTCACACCAAAAAACACTCCCTGTGATGCAACCCTCCCTGTGTGAGAGAAATAGCCTCTCACCGCTTCCTTTGGGGATTAGGATTTGTCTCAGGTTGAGGCTGGGGATGAAGTGCGAAAGCATGACGAGCAGGACACTGCCAGAATGATTGACAGATACGCATCAGTATGAAACCTCCCAGAATCACAGAAAATGACTAGCAGAGGTGACCACATCTGCTGTCATTTGACTACAATCAGGCCTTCAAACCCAACTTCATGCTTTCCATTCTGTTCGCTGATTGGCCGACTGTACTTTCGGGTTAGAGGAGCTGTCTGCATTAGCCTGATTCTCATCGACTGTCAAATCTCTTCGAGACTTGGTCTGACCAAGAGCATAACCATTAACATTTCCCAAACAGCATGGTTGCCCCGCCTCCCTAGGTTTGCTACTGCTTGACTGGTTTCCGACAAAGTGGGAGGAGTTCCCGATTTTGTGGGTGATCAGAAACGATATTTACATTGCTCTTGGCCTGACTAGAAGTAACGCCGAAGGTGTTGCGTCACTATTATGGCGTGGCCTGGCTAGTCAGCAGAATCTCCGATCCCTAAGTGTAGTTTAGTGTTTCTCATCAAGGGCGTTGGGGAACCCAAGGGGGGCATTGAGAAGGATACAGCTGAGAGCGAGGGGGCGGTGCTTTGTTGCAATTGGAGGCATCAGTCTATTTTATTTTTTTAATACTAAGGGAGGTATCGGCAGGGCAGGCTCATGATACGTTCAAAGAGGCGTATGTTTAAATAAAATGTTGAGAACCACTGGTGTAGTTAGAACGAAATGAAATAGAGTGGAAGCAGCAGGAGGTTGCACTCTGGGTATGTGAGATTCATATAAGAGTGCCTTACCTTGCCTTGTCTGGTCTTGCCTTCAATATGTACTGTAAAGCCTACATGATAGGACTGCTCCTGTAGTGGAAGTGGGCTTCCTTAGCCTGGGCCTGCCCATCCTAACTGTGTTTCGCGAGCACACTTATGCCTCTTTTCCACTGCAGATTTTCTGGTAGGCCTACAGCTCGTCACTGCACGACTCGGCCACCACTTTTTGCTTTACGATCGTGCCTATTCGAAAAGCAAAAGGTTGTGGCTGAGTCACGTTGTGTCGAGCTGTAGGCCTACTAGAAAACTGACAGTGGAAAAGAGGAATTAGTCTGGCAAGCCATGGTATCCACAGCACTTCAATCGCCGCCGAGATCCAGAGCCAATCCATTTCGAGGGTGTTCAAGACGGTGACATAGTAATGCTAACATATTCCGGACCACTATCGATGTTACAAACATGGAGCATAACACGTATTGGCATAGCGGTAGTTGCTGGTGTTGAAAGTATTCAACAGGAATTTTTTGTTGAAATTGGAGCAAAGAGCAGCCCTGGAAGCATTTATGGAAAGGAACGATGTTTTCGCCTTGCTTGCTTGCTTTGATAAGAGTCTAGCTTCAACCAATAGAAAACCGAGGAATTTGAAGGAGGCGGGTCAACCGCTCCCTTTGAGAAACAGCTGGACTTAATTTCTAGGTCAGACCAATGCTCAGAGAGCTTTGAAGGCGCATCAAACAGGCAAGGGTTTCATACCTGAATGGGCAGTCATGGGTAAGCGGTTAGGGCATCAGACTTGTAGCCCAATGGTTGCCGGTTTGACTCCCGATCCGCCAGGTTGGCGGGGGGAGTAATTAACCAGTGCTCTCCCCCATCCTCCTTCATGACTGAGGTACTCTGAGCATGGTACTGTCCCGCCGCACTATTCCCTTTCAGGCACCATTGGGGGCTGCCCCCTTGCACAGGCGAGGCATAAATGCAATGTTGTTGTGTGCAATGTGCAGGGAACACTTACTTGTGTGCTGTGGACTGCTGTGTCACAATGACAATCGGAGTTGGAGTTTCCCAGTTGGCCTTTCACTTCACTTCATTGCAGGAGACAGACCTAGCCTTCAGTTTCAGCTCTGTCACGCCAACATATTCTTCCCTGTTTGCATTTTTGGTTTCATAAACAGAAATCCCTGGGGACAAATACTCAGGGGGATTAGCATAACTTTGCAAACTCTTGTAAGTCAGCTCCCTATTCGCCCAAGTAAGCTCAGAAATCTCAGAGGATTCCCTTGTATTGAAGAGAAGACCTTGAACAGACAAAAAAAACTAGGCCCGGCTGACTGTGTTATGCAATCGCTTGTTCCTCGGTGATACACTAGCATTGTTTTTTTACGTTATGTTATTCTAAGGGTGTTTTTTTTAAGGCTTGTGTCTTTTTTGCCATTAAAATTTCAGGGCCACTCATTAGTTCTGGGTGTGAGAACATGATTACAAGGCATTTTCACACACATCAAAAGACTTGTGGCAACCAGTGGAAATCAATTTTTCTCTTCTTGTCTCCGCTGCTCCCGTTTCTCTTTTTCTCAGCAGCACAGTTGAATTGCAAAGGCTGAGAGAATGAGAGAGAGGGAGAGAGAGAGAGAGAATGAGAGAGAGGGAGAGGGAGAGAGAGAGAGAGAATGAGAGAGAGGGAGAGAGAGAGAGAGAGAGAGAATGAGAGAGAGGGAGAGAGAGAGAGAGAGAGAGAGAGAGAGAGAGAGAGAGAGAGAGAGAGAGAGAGAGAGAGAGAGAGAGAGAGAGAGAATGAGAGTGAGAGCGAGAGAGAGAGAGAGAGAGAGAGAGAGAGAGAGAGAGAGAGAGAGAGAGAGAGAGAGAGAGAGAGAGAGATGAAGGAGAGGGGACATTTAGTAGTCTGTGCATGTGCAGACTTCCACTAGCAGCAGTACCATTGCATGACTGTCTCTCTGGCAAGCTGAGGGAATGATAGCTAGTTGCACTTCCATTAAATGTGTGCTGAACTTTGAGGAAACAAGCTGTCTATTGATAGCCTGATTATCATTGACGTTCAAATCTCTTCGAGACTTGGTCTGACCAAGAGCATAACAATTAACATTTCCCAAACGGCATGGATGACCCGCCTCCCTTGGTTTGCTTATGGTTGTTTGCTCCCCCACACAGTGAAAGGAGTTCCCATATTTTCGGGAACTCAGAAAGTACTTGCATTGCTCTTGACCTGACTAGTTGCAATGCCGAGGGTGTTGCATCACTAGGAGGGCGCGACCTGGCTAGTCCATTGATTACAGTAATAGAGCAAAACACAAACAATTGAGCACACACAATTAAAATGGCCATGTCAACCTGAAAATGGTTTGCAGTCTTAACATGGTGGCTTTTAATAGTTTTTCTGGGATGTCCTCTCGTATGATTTCCCATGCATACTGGTGTGTAGATCAGGGGTGTCTAACTGAGATTGACAGTGGGTCAAAATTGTGTCCTGAGAACTGAGAAGACAGTGCAAACCAACCTCAATATTGACATTAAACAGCATTAAATACTATCTCAAAACTGCCTCAGGAGTAATCTGTTTAATTTTTAATTCTTAGCAACAACAATATTTTTTCCCCACAGATGGCCCGCAGCACTCTGCAAGTAAATTTGTCAATATGTATGTGCAGTACATATGGTTGTGGAATGCTATGTAACTTGCTTACTTACTGGTAGCACTTAATGCCACAGAGGTTTAAAATCCTGTAGTGCACACACGGTACCTCTACATCAAAAGGAACCTGTGCAGTCCCACCTGAGGTTTGCCAACGGACATCAGACTGGTTTAGGATTTGATAAGGAGGTGCTGTAGTCAGATGAAACCAAAATCAAGCTGTTTGGCATTAACTCAATTCAATGTCTTTTGAGAAAGAGAACTGCTGTCTATGATCCCAAGAACACCCTCCTCACCATCATGCATGAAAGTGGTATCATTATGGTTTGAGGGTGTTTGTCTGGCCAAGGCACAGGACAACCTCACATCGTCAACGAATGGATGGTGGGAGACATGTAATGTGCAATCCTGAGTGCAAACGTCCTTCCCTCCACCACTACTCTGAGGGGTGGGCCATTTTTGGATCTCCCAACCTGACAATAATATACAACATACAGTCAAAGCAACGAAGGAGTGGCTCAATAAGAAGCATATTAAAGTCGTGAAGTGGCCTAGACAGTCTCCAAATATTAACCCTATAGTAACTCTATGGAGGGAACTGAACCTCCCATTTGCCAAGCTACAGCCACAAACTATTAATATTTTAGAGATAATCTGCAAAGAAAAATGGGAAAAAATATGTTCTACTATATGCACAAACATTGACATCAACTAAAAGAAGCATCTGACCTCAGTGCTAGACAACTAAGGCTTTGCCACAAAGCATTTTATCTTCTTTAGCTAGAGGGGTCAAATACTTATTTGCCTAAATTAAATACAAATAAATTAAAATATATTATTTTAAGTTATTTTCTGGAATTTCTTTTTGATATTCTGTCTCTTCATGTTTGAATACACATTATCATACATTTATAGACTGATCATGTCTTTATTAGTGGGAAAACCGACAAAATCAGCAAGGGATCAAATACATATTGGACTCACTGTACATTTTCTTCTGATATTTGACATGATATGGTTTGTGTACATTTGTCATTTCCAGCACATTGACGGGGCAACAATCAATATGCATTATGGGAGATGTAGGCTTATTTGAGCTTGTTTGGGCCTGAGCTAAATCCCTGATTTAGATAAATATCAGGCCTGTTTTGACAATCGTTTCTGCCTAAAAGCAGACATGTCAGACATTCACTTGCACCAGAGATTTTATTAGGGAAGAACAGAAAGAACTTTGCTTGCGCTCACGCATGATGCGCGCACACACACTTCGCTACATGATAGACTACCCTGTGAAGCGACCTTGGGTGTTTTGAAAGACGCTATATAAAACAAAAGCATTATTATTATTATTATTATTGACTTGACTTGAGTCGACTGTCTCCCTCCCAGTCCCAGTCACTCTCACTGGGTCTCAGCCATGTGTCCACTGACCGTCAGTGAATGTCACTTCCGTGGAGGACCGCCTTCTTCATATTTCTGACTTTTTTTTCTCGAAATTTTCGACTTTGTATGTCAAAACTTTTGACTTTGCATCTCAAAACGTTCAACTTTATTTCTCGAAAGTTACGACTTTTAATTTTCAACTTTATTTCTTAAAACTTTCGACTTTATTTCTCTAAAATTTTGACTTTTTTCTCAAAAATTCTGAGTTCCTTTCTCAGATATTTGCAAAATATATATCCCCTATTGAGCCTAATGCTCTTCCGTAGAGAACACAGTACAGCATTTCTATTTCTTTGTTTTGAAAGGCTGTGAACGGTGGTGGTGCAGCCTGGAATAGCAAACGACCCCCGCCATAACACGTTACCTCACGAGCACCTTTTGATAAAGAAAGAAAAGACAATGTGGAAGCAATCTCAGCTGGAGCTGGCAACAGATGCCGGGTGGGTGTTTGATGGCTGTTGTCTTTGTGAGACCCTGGTGTCTAGCCACACGCTGCGAGCCCACTAGTCTGCCATTAATCTCCATGGCAGCTGATGTCAGCATCCCATGCTCACTGTGCACTATGAGGGCCGGACAGATATGGTGGCAGACAGACAGGCAGGCAGACAGAAAGACAGACAGGCAGACTGGCAGGCAGGCAGATAGACCGATATGGTGGCAGACAGACAGACAGGCAGGCAGACAGACAGACAGACAGACACATGGCTGTAAATCAGCTAGAAAACTGTGCGCGCACACACACACGATCACAGACACTTCTATTTTTCTCTTAAGAAGGCAGAAATCTACCAGACATGTCTGAAGCAGAAGTGAATACAACAATGGTGCGATCATATTTCTTTCTTTGCCAAGCAGCAAAACTGACCCTGCTCTGAGTCAGACTGTCACATTACCTGATGAGAATGACAATGTTGCTGATGGCAGCCCAAGGCTGGTCTTCGTATTTTGAACATTTGCTGTGATGGATGAGATCTGTGATGTCAACTGCTCAGAGCATCATCGGTTATTGGGTTTCTCTGAGGTAACAGAGCAGATTGATTGATCATTGTTTGTCAATTCTTTTTATTCTTCCTTCCAGCAAAACAAAGACATTGACATTTTCTGGCCAACTTTCAAAACCATTCAAAAAAGAAAAATAAAGGCACTTTTTTGTTCACAAAAAAGTGAGTTTAAGTTCCTCCATGCGCAATAAAATAAAAAATGCAGCGTTACGTAATTCAACGCTCAGAGACTGTTCTAGATTGTGCTTGTGTTCTAGATTGTTTTAGACATCTTCTAGATTGTATTTGGTCCCAGAGTACTCTCTTAAGGCACGAATAGACCAGACGTGACATAAGCTATTCCAGCGACGGAGGTAATAGACTTTGTATTGAGTGCCGACAGAAGAGACCAAAGCGATTCGGGAGAGGTGATTTGAGCGACAGTTTGTAGTTCACTCTAAGAAAATTTCCCTGCAAAATAGCGGCAGTTACTGGCAATTATATTTACCTGTAATTCTACTGTTATTTCACACCAAAAATCAAATACAGCTCATTGCTGTTTAATGTATCACAGTATATAACATTTTTTCAGCAGCAATTGAACTGTTAAATAACAGTACTCTACAGAACGTTCACAGTATTAGTATTGTTAAACTAAAAGTGCTCTACAATATTTATGCAGTAGTATGAGTACACTTCACAGTACATTTCAGTTAAAAAGTTGAATTGTACTGTGTGATGACAGACAAATACTGGGTCATAGTTGTATTCATGAATATGGCCATGGCAACTTCCCACCCCACCCATCATTCTGCATAACTGTGGTACCCTGGCCATGTTACCACCCCACCCTCCCATCGTTCACCATGACTGGAGTGCCTTGAGCATGATACTATGGCGCTATGCTGTATTGAGAAAATGGTTTGCGGTGGTCCTTTGAAAGTGTGGGCATGAATAAAATTTCAGAGTACGCAGTGCTATGTTACAATGATAGTGTGCAAGGTGGGCTTTTTACTGTATCTCTTGATGAGCCAATGATGAATATAGCATTGGTCAGTCTTTAAAAAAATATTTTGCACCAAGTAGCACAGCAAGCAAGCAGCACTACAAGCTAGCTCTCAAAGCAGCAGGCACATTATATGCAACAATGCCACAAATGATGCCGCATACAGCAAGCTTTCACAAAGAGGAAAGTGTGCAAGCATGTAAGCAAGCTTGTAGGCAAGCTTGTAGGCAAACAAGTGCTATGCTGTGCCATGCAGGCCAGCCAGCAGGCAGGCAAGCAACTGAAGTGTTGACAGTCCAGATTTATATACAGGTGCAAGAGTACCATGTGACCAGAGTCATCAGGCCCTTGGCAGGTGACGCCCGTAATTGAATAATGGCATAACAGCCCTACTCAGGTGAGGCCAGGCACTGATTAGCAGATTGGTTTAGATGGGGCTGCTTGTTGCAAGAGTGTTACAAGTTCTTAAAATGTTTCAGCCATTCACACTTTCATCACTATCAAAATGCGCTACTCACGCTATGTGCTACTCACACTTTGCTGCATCAAGCACTTTTTAAGTATTGTAGTTTCCTTAGAAATTGTTTCATCATGCTTGATAGTATCAGATAATCTTAACTTCCAATAGTATCAGATAATCTTTAACCAGTCAGAATGACTTCAATTCTTCAGGTGGTATTGAAGTTTGATGGTGATCACGGACAAGTGGGGGATGAATGGGTTTCAATGGTGCTGCCTAAAATAACTTGTTATTTTCTAGAGATGCACCGGATCTGGTTCCGGTTCCTGATCCGTCAGACTAATAGAGTTTTTCACAGGATCCGGGTCCGGCAGGATCTTAAGCAGTGGATCCGGTATCCGGCATGTTACCTAAAAATCAGGGTCTGGTGCATGTCTAGCCTAGGCTTTTCAGTCTTTCACAACCCCAATCACTGCATGGAGTGAAATCCCTTTGGAAGCGGCTATTGCAGGCAGTGTGGCAATAAGCCAATGAGTCTAAAAAATAGTTTGCGCCAACGTAATAAAAAGGGCCCACGTGTGCGAGTAGACTATATGTTTCAACCCTTTTGTAGGATCCGGTATCCGGTTCCGGATCTGGCAGGATCTTAAGCAGTGGATCTGGTATCCGGCAGGATCCTAAAAATCAGGATCCGGTGCATCTCTAGTTTTTTCCACAACGGCGAATACTGCTATTGTGCAGTACTTACTGTTTTTGCTCAATATGTGACTCAAAGTAATATTTTCACAGTAGTTGTCTGTTTTTTCGAAAAACAGTAGAATGCTGTTGCAGAATTGCCGTAAATAAACAGCTATTTGTTACAGTGTTGGCCTTGAGCGAATATTATGCAAATTAGCTATGATATGGTTTGGCGACAGTCAATGGGAATGTTGGAATGCTTGCATTCAGCTTTTAACGGACATACTCTGTTGCTTCTATTGCTCGTATCGCTCTTGTTGCACACTCCACACTGTCGCTTAATCTTGTCGCCACTGCATGGTGCATTCGTTCACTTAAGGTGATATGCTGCCCGACACGTGTTTCTAGCAACTCCATCAGGTATTTGATTAGACTTGGCATTAGCAAGTGTATCCCATTCTTTTTAACTCAGCACTTAAATGTCCAGTGATTTGCATTTCTGATAATTTACACGGCCGTTTGGCAGCAGAGAGAACTCAACTGCAATTTGCTTTATCTGTCGGAAGGCAGCTATTGTTTCCTTGCTGTCATCTGTTGGAGAGGAGACGAAGGCTTAGTGCGGGTGAGCTGAGGTGAATAGTGTCTGTGTATGTGCGTATCTATGTAGTCAGTCGTGATTAATGGTGGCCGACTACAGCACTGACTCATGCAATGGAGCCATGGTGTGAATCTCATCTAGATCTAGCCAGGCTGTGTCCTCCCAGTGACACCACACCTTCAGCATTGCGTTTAGTCAGGCCAAGAACAATACAAAGACGATTCTGAGCTCCTGAAAAAACGGGAACTCCTCCCACTTTGTCACGGAGTAAACAACCATTAGCAAACTAAGGGAGGTGGGTCAACCATACCGTTTGGGAAAAGTTAATTGTTATGCTCTTGGTCAGACCAAGTCTCGAAGACATTTGAAAGTCGATGATAATCAGGCTAATCTAGATCTGCACTACCCTACTCTACACTAGTCTCTACTCTGTATTTCTACCAGGGCTTGATATTGGCACCTGCCAACTGGCCAAAGGCTGGTAAAACATGGCTGTCGTTAAGGACACATAGTAGGCTAAATGAGCGAGGCGAAGAGAGGTGAAATTCCATCAGCTCAACCGTCATCAGGTCGTTGCTGTGAATCGAATGGAATGCAACAGTTAAGTTGTTGATGTGATTGGCCGCGGCAGGCAAAATTCACTCCTCATTTGCATAATATTAATCTTGATTTAATAATTTCGCTTTGCTTCGCTCCTGTTGGCTTGCTTTCGCCTCCCTCATTGGAATGAATGTCGAAGTTCGTTCGCTTCGCTTGGCCAAATTCGCGTCTATGTGTGTCCCTACCGTGTGGCTGGTAGCAGTGCTTAATTTGTCAAGCGGGAGGTCCTGGAGCGCAGAGGATGGGTGGCTCCCCCAGGAGGAGGGGTCTGTGATGTCTTTTCCTGAGGTTCCATCCAAGGTTCCGGAGCTCTCGTCTGAGGTTCCGGAGCTAGCTCCCCCTTGCTCCCCCTCAAATTAAGCACTGGCTGGTAGCAATTTCAGTCTCACTAGCCACTTTGGCAGGTAAGTTATTCTTTGGTGTGACAAATATCTGTAAGTGTATTAACTGTTTGTATTCAAGCGCAATAATATTTTAAAGAAAACAACAGAACTGTGGCTTGCAGAAAGGTTCAAATTTAGTGACTCTGTAAAACCATTATCCACATGCTCGTTGAGCAAAAAAGTTAACG
>NC_085860.1:24751216-24753716 GCF_034702125.1 Engraulis encrasicolus
CCTCACGAAAATGGGAAGCTTAAGGGTCGTCTGGGGCTCGTCAGCCGGTGTGAGCGCTATCGGGTTTGTTTAGCGCATGCTCTTTTGGGACATTAACTGCTGTGCTTGATGGGCGATTGCAGGCATTACTGGAGTGAGCCGGCTTTGGGGGAGCATCGATTTACACGGCAGTGGAGTCACCCCCCAGGGAGGCATCACGCCATTTTGAGCCCCCGACACTCTTGGGTACCACTGATTAACTGGTCCCATCACTGAGCTGTTAATGTTGAAAAAAAGAAAAGAGAAGGAAATAATCTGACCCCCCTCTGAAGAAATGCTGGTGCATTGTTGTGCATAAATACGCCCATGGGATGAGTTGCAAATACAAAATGGCTGTCATGTGCCATTTCCCTACTTGGGGCCTGTTTGCTAATTAGCTTGTACAGTCTGTTTATCAGGTGTGTGCGTGTGTGTGTGCGTGTGTGCGTGTGTGTGTGTGTGTGTGTGTGTGTGTGTGTGTGTGTGTGTGTGTGTGTGTGTGTGTGTGTGTGTGTGTGTGTGTGTGTGTGTGTGTGTTTGAGTATGAGTGCGTGTGTGTGTGTGTGTGTTTGTGTGTCTGTGTCTGTGTGTGTGTGTGTGTGTGTGTGTGTGTGTGTGTGTGTGTGTGTGTGTGTGTGTGTGTGTGTGTGTGTGTGTGTGTGTTATTCATTGAAATATTTAGCAAACACTTCATTGGAAGTCCCAGGTCCCACATGTGCATAAATTGTGCCCTGCAAAATAACATTCATTCTACTCTAAGAATTAACAACTTCCCATTACACTTTTACGACAAACTTAAAAAAATTACAACAATGGTTGTTAATATTAAATTGCTCCACACATAAACTACTCCATCAGTTAGACCCAAGCTACAAGTTGTTGCAAATGCTGTAACATCACTCACCGAAGCTTTGTGAACACACAATCAAAAGTGCTGTGCTTGATTAAAAAAAAAAATCAATGAAAAGAATAATAGTGTTGCATTGATTTTTATGCACAGGTTTAGATTACACTATGATACTCGAAAATGTAGTGCAAACCAAAGTAGGGCAATCCATACAGTACATCAGTGGTTCTCAAACTTTTTCCATCATTCCCCCCTTCAGAGGGTGAATGCTTCCGAGCTGTACTCGCGTAGACTGATTTTGCGATCGCTGCTGAGAATCAAAGGAAAGGTGACTGGTGGAGATTAAACAAAGAGGGACTGCAGTCGAATGCAGATGTGTGTTCATTTTCTATGCTATTCAAATTCATGACAATAATATAATGTTGGTGAGGGCTTTAAACTTATTGACTCATTGGCGAGACAGGAAATCATTTCCTTGTGGGGAAAAAAAACCCAAAATCAGATGTCACACGCCCTCCCTGAGATGCCTCCGCGCCCCCTCCCCCCAGGGGGACTTACGCCCCACTTTGAGAAACTCTGCAGTACATTGTCTTGCTGCAATCCATACAGCCTGCTGTTTTAATATTTTTTTTCTTCTCTCGGCACCAATTTTTTACAGGACACTTGCAGGTTGTCAGCGTGATATTGACCTTTCCTGCCTTTATTTTGCAGTAGTTACCATACACAGTAGTATTGCAGTGTACACTTTGAGAGTACAACCAACATCAGGAGTGTTATATTCAACTCTAAAAGTGTTAAATTAACACCGTACATTTTACTGTGCTAAATGAGGGCTGTGATGCAGATCGCAATGCTCACGCCTATGGGATGATGGATGAGGAGTGGTTGCACACTCTTCTACTTACGGTGGTGTGAGGGAGAGGGATTACAGAGAGACTAGAGGACAGTAGAGTAGAGTACAGTAGACTAGAGTATCATTTATTAATCCCGAGGGAAATTAAGGTGTCCTGTAGCATACATAGGCTACATAGGCCTACAGAAAAAAACGCAGACATTACATACATCATTGCACATATTCACCATACAGCACACGCTTACATACGACATCAGGTCTCTCTCTCTCTCTCTCTCTCTCTCTCTCTCTCTCTCTCTCTCTCTCTCTCTCTCTCTCTCTCTCTCTCACACACACACACACACACACACACACACACACACACAGACACACACGCACACACACAGACACAGACAGAGAGAGAGAGAGAGAGAGAGAGAGAGAGAGAGAGAGAGAGAGAGAGAGAGAGAGAGAGAGAGAGAGAGAGCTGTGGTTGTGATGAGAAGAAGAGAGAGGTTCATCACATGTGCCATAGCTGAGTGAAGCACGCCACAGCATCAGCAGGTGATAATAAGCTGTGGAGAGAGAGAGGAGAGGAGGAGAGGAGGGAGGAGAGAGCAAGGAGAGGAGAGGAGAGAGAGTGAGGAGAGAGAGAAAGAATAGAGGAGAGTGTGGAGGAGAGGAGAGAGAGAGAAAGAGGAGGAGAGGAGAGAAGAGAGAGAAAGAGGAGAGGAGAGGAGAGAGAGCGAGAGGGAGGAGATGAGAGTGGGGAGGAGAGGAGAGAGAGAGAAAGAGGAGGAGAG
>NC_085860.1:24756216-24806216 GCF_034702125.1 Engraulis encrasicolus
ACAAATAAAGACATAATACTTTGCCGATTGTTATCTCTCTTTTGCCTTTTTATCCAAAATGGAGTAAGGGGTAAAAAACAATTCAGTGAAATCATACTGTAGGTTCACTCAAGATGTGAAAATATTCTCACGCTATTTCTTTCTTCTCTTCAGGGGGTTTCAGTGAGAACCGGATCAGAAGTCAATAAAATCTTATTTACCTCTGAGAGTCTGCGATAATACTGTTATAAGAAGTGATATTTTTTTACCTCAGGGAGGAGCTAATTTTTTGTGGAGAAAAGAAAGAAAGATAGGCTCTTATGGGAGGGTTCGGTTGTATTTATTTGTATTGAATGTACTGTATGTGTGTTTGTATTGCCTGCAACGTTTGATGAAGGCAATAAGGTTTTCTAAAAAAAGAATAGAAAGGGAGACAGAAAAAAAAAAAACGAATTTAAGTGAGTCGTCCATGCACTTTGTTGCCATAAGGGTGGTTGACGTTTAAGGCCGTAACACACTTAAAGGAGGAAATATATTCCAATTCCTGAAAAAATGGGTGGGAAAATTGGGGGGAAAATTAAAAAAAATGGGGATGTCAGTGGTCCGTGGAATTTTGCCTACTTTTTGCCATTTTTGGGAAAATGTGTCCTGCGGTGTGACATCATTGGGGTGACATTTCTGAAAGATACAATAAAATGATTAATATTCTGCACAAACATATCCCCAATGCTCTTTCTGCTATTGTTCCTTTAACCCCCACCCCACACATACACTACTACCCACCCGCACCCCCACCACACATGCCTATGCATCGTACAGGCAGACAACTGTGATTTCACTGCATGGTTTCACTGCATTACTTGTAATAATTGTGTGAATATGACAAATAAATCTCCTGGTATCCTTATATCCTTGCATGATGCATGATAAATAAGTAAGGATTGAGTAACACAATGTCTAAGCATGTCACACCACAGGACATGTAGTCACACCACAGGACATGTAGTCACACCACAGGAAATTGACTGCACTGTGGCCATTTTAATCTTTTTGTATTCGTGACTGACCTCCAAGCTCATGCTAACTAGATAATGATATTGTGTTTAACCTTAATATGTGTTTTCACTCATAAAAAAACTTATTTTTCCTTCCATAAGAGCAGTCACACCACGGGACACCATAAATTGAACCTAAGCATTGTGTGACAGAAATATGGCAATATGTAGACATATTAAAAGGTTAATAGTCACCTTAAACTTTCACACCACTTTCCAATAACTAAGGTATAATTGGTCTTTAAGACCCTTGTAGTTGGCCTTTCAGCTGCCCGTCCACAAACCTGACTTACATGTCACCCCGCAGGACGCAATTTGTGTTACGAAGTTAAACTTGTAGTTAAAATTTACGGTATTGAGTTTTTTCACATTCATATTTTTTAACATAAGGTTAATATTTAACCCTGTGAAACCTGAACCATGAAAGCAATGAGAGAAAATTCGATTTTTTTGGAATTTGCTTCAATATTGGTCCCTTATAAGAAATGTAAAAAAAAAAAAATCAAAATTTTGTTAAGGTCACTGAGATATTTAATGCATCATATATGATGCATCAGGCTTTTAATGAATGAAAATTCCAATTTCATGATCATTGAAAATGACTTTTAATGCATTTACAACTTTTTTTAAATTTAAAAACGTTGTCAGACAATTTAATTTGAGGATTATCTTTAAATATTTAGTGAGATCCTGCCATTTTTTTAAGCCTATCCTTGTTTTAGCAGGACCATATTTTACATGTCCCACAGCCTGGTTGGGTAATTTTTTAAAATCTATGTAAAAACATTGCTGATCGAATGCTTAACAACCTATTTATGAGTGTAATATAGATCATTATTCATTTTTGATGTGTAATTTGAATATATGGGTCCATTACTACAATTGGACCATTTCTCCATTCACTTCAATGCATTTTTTACGAGATCATAATTTCAACATTTTGCATTACATTTTCAAAATTGCAAGTAATACCTAGCCTAGCGCAGCCAGACCCGTACAGCAAAAAGCTGTACCAGGGTCTAGGAGAGCTGGGCAGCAGTGTGGGCGGGATAAACGGTTGCTTCAGCACTCAACGTCACGCAATTGGATGGCAAACAACCAATCCCCACACATTTCTGTGTAACGTCACAGCTGTCTCGTGCACGCGACACGCCCCTTTGTAGTTGAAGCGGCAATTTCGAGCCGTCGTAGCAGTGAATTTGATGACCACAGCCACAAACAAGTTTCCTAATAAATCGTGTTTTCACTTATACAGTTCAAAAATGCATCGTTTTCAACCACATGGCCCTCCTTGATCAATCAGCGAAATGTCGAGCAATTTGGGGCTTGTTAAATGGTTATATTTATGATTGTTGTCAACATGGCATGTTCGGTGTTAGCTAGCTAGCTGTATACCCATAACTAATACATGGCTAGCCGCTAGCTCGGTAGACCAGGTGTCATTCCCATCTATTTAGTAAGCGACTTACAGACTTTCAAAGCTCCCAAATGTCTCGTTTTTAATGACATGGATCTTATTAGAATTTGGGGCAGGCATATAATACAAGGCTGGATACCTAGCTCTGCTATTGACGACAGGTTAGCTAGCCACTAGCGAGGGCCTCTTTGTAGGTGTAGCGGCAACTTCCAGCCGTCGTAGCAGTGAATTCGTGTGATGACCACAGCCACAAACAAGTTTCCTAATAAATCGTGTTTTCACTTATACAGTTCAAAAATGCCTCGTTTTCAACCACATGACCCTCCCTGATCAATCAGCAAAATGTCGAGCAATTTGGGGCTTGTTAAATTGTTATATTTATGATTGTTGTCAACATGGCATGTTCGGCGTTAGCTAGCCAGCTGTATACCCATAACTTTCCCGGACTGTCGCTCCCAATGCAGGACGCTCCCCGGTCAGCTCGCTCCCACTAGCCAGACCGATCCCAACGCCATATAACGGAGCTAGTTATCTTTTTGATGTTCGTTTTTTGTTTCTAACCCTAGTTTTTTTCTAAGACTAACCCTAACCTAACATGGATACCTAGGTCTGTGTTGTTGACGACAGGTTAGCTAGCCACTAGCTTGGTAGACTCGGTGTTCCCATCTATTTAGTAAGATACTCAAAGACTTCCAAAGCTCCCAAATGTCTCGTTTTTAATGGCATGTGTCTTGTTAGAAATTGGAGCAGCAATTTCATTCTACACCTACGGTAGTGGTCTGATAATAACGTGTGACTATCTGGTTTTGTAAAATGCTCAACTTAGCTTACCGAGCTAGTTTAAAACACCGAATGATCAAATGGTAGTGTTGAGATCTATTTGTGCCCCATAAGTTCATGGTGTATTATTACATCAATCCATGTCAGCCACGAAATGTATTATCATCCAGGCTTTTTAAATTAAGTAAACACTTTCATGCTGTACGTAGCACGGACGGACACCATGCTTCTTCTTAGAAAGTTTCCTGTTTACTAGGTAGCCCGGCCCCCCTCGCGATTTGATTGGCCCTGTCATCGGATAACTTTCAGCCTCGCAAAACGACCGGGGTCCGCTAGACTGCCCCCGGGAGCAAATTCAATTTGCGGTCGCTAGGGGCTTCTAGATTTCTAGGCTAAGTAATACCCTTTTCTTAAGGCAATATCTTTGTCTTGAAGTAAAACAACTTGTGTGTTTTGTTAAACGATCGTCATGGTATGCTTTGTAAGTTTCCCTATGGAGCAAATGCATTGATGGCTGACTTCCTGCCACCGCCGGATGGTGCTTATATGTTTCATCAGTTTTAGCACGATCTCTCTGCAACACGGTGTAAAAATATAAACTCTTCCTTGATTAATTGCACAAAGCAAGTGTTCAAATTAAAGGATGTAGAGTTATATTTCGGAAATTTGTACACAAACCTTTTGCAATTTGACGATATCTCAGCGTCGGTCAGGGAAACCGCTTCTACTCCATTTTTTGCATTTTTCGCCGAGCTGTGATCAACTTGTTGTTGACCGCTGCTCTCTTGTGGCGGTTTCCGTGTACTGCAGGACGTTTGGAAATGACACGCAGGATGTTTTTGAGATGGATTTTTTTTGTGTCAGCGTGGAGAGGGCTTTGAATTTGATGCATCATATATGATGCATCCGGCGCGATAGGGTTAAGCCATCATGCCAAATGCTTTATAAATGATTCAAAATGTTGTTGGTTTATTTTATAGCTGTATATATTCCAGGTTGTATTAATGGTACAGTCACACCACAGGACATTTGACACATAAACCTTTCCATAAATCTGAACAAAAATGTTTCTTCTCATCTAAGACTAATATGAAACATTATGTACCATATCTTCTTTCATTTACATTTGTTTTCAAGAGGAAAATATCAATTTTGTAGGTTTTTAACTAATGTTAAGTAAAAACAGGGCGTCATGTCAACCACCCATAATCAGACAAAAGCAAGTAATGTGTTGCTTGGTCACATCTCCAATGATGCTGATCTGTGATCACACTTTATTTTTGTTGCATATGGGAAATCCCGTAGCCTCTTACTGCAGATGGGGTCGCCAGCGGGCCTATTCACTATTTGCTGAAAGTACTCAACTACATCATAACAACATTGTTATGACATTACTGAGAGCCTTAAGTAGCAGATTAAGACATAGCCATTACAATTTTGGTGATCGTAAGGTTATAACATAGGCTCTGCGGTAACCGGTTAAAGGAGAATCCTTTTTTTATTGGGCCCTTAATTTCACATTATAATCATGTTCTGCTCACCCCTGTTACGTGTGTGTCATTTGGAGAAGATGTTCAATTTGGTTATATCCATGAAACGACATACTATGTGCCATTTTTATTGCAGGCACAACACAACATATGCTGTTTTACAATTTAATAATAATTACGGTACACTAGCACTCATAACGTGTAGGTGGATTGCTTGTTTGAAGGCTTCACGGTTTCGGAGGAATACATTTTTTGAAACACTAAGGTGGATGTTTGTGACGTCACGTCACATCCACCTTTACCAGACTTTCAAAAAATGTATTACCTAGGAAATGGCGAAGCTTCCAAACAAGCAATCCACCTATGCACTATGAGTGGAAGCGTACTGTAATGAATAAATTAGAAACAGCATAGTTTGAGCCTGCAAAAAATCGCCCATAGGAAGACGTTTCAGGGGGGCAACCGCCATTCCGACATACCGCCATTCCGATAGTATTTGATCGTCGTTCCGAGCCCTTCCGAGCCATTTGAACATTGTTGCAAGTACGTAAAGGCGCGTGAACAGCGTTCTAACGCAATTGACATTTGCAACAATGTTGCTACATGAGCGGAAGTGGAGAGAGTGACAGCGCAATTACAGGATTAGTGTATAATTTAGTGTCTAATTTTGTCACGGTCCAAATGCCCTTACAGGTAGGGTCTGAAAACAGTTCCTGCAAGCTGGAAAAATGTTTTGTGCAATAAAAAGTCAATGTTGGAATGGCGGTATGTCTGAATGGCGATATATAACCGACGTTTCATGGCCATGGGAGATCCAAATGACATACAACTCACAGGGATGAGTAGAACATGAGGTTATAATGTGAAATCAAGGGTCCTATGGGGAAAAAAAACAAAAAAAACGGTTTAAGAGGAGTGTGAGACCCACAATGCTCTTAGCACATGTCCGTGCATTTTAATCCCTCACGATGTAAAAACTACAACTGGACATTGTTCAACTTACTGGAGTTTTTGAGCCCCCCCAACCGTGAAATTGGCAAAGCCAACTTCTACTTTCTCAAGTTGAGTTATTTCAACGTACTTTTGTATGTTTTTGATGAAAAGTTGATCTTATATGAGATGTTGGATTGATATGGTATGCACATTGTAGTGGATGCCTAGAATGGATACAGTCAAGTAATGAAATTGTATACAAAGTGTAGTGGATGCCTAGAATGGAAAAGGACGAGTAGTCTACAGTAAGAAATAAAAGTTGGCTTCAACTCAAATTTTCTTTTTTTGTTACTTTGTTTATTGGTAGGATTGTTCACAAGGCTTACAGTTCATTTCAATATAACACATTCATCATCATCATCATCATCATCGTCATGATCATCATCACCATCCTTTTTTTCCCCTTCTCTCTTCTTGTTTCTTCTTAATTTTTTTCTTAATATTATTCAGTGACTTTTCAGCCTACTACCAGATAAACTTTTTTTTTTTTTTTTTTTCCCAAATACGTAAATGACAATAGACAGTTGACGCAGACAAACATATAGACAAAAACAAACAAACCAACAAAGACAGAGAATAAATAAAATAAAAAATAATTTAAAAAAAGCACTTCAACTGAAACCTTACGAGACAATGATAGAGAGAAAAAGGAGAGAGGATGAGAGAGGAGAGAGAGAGAGAATGGGGGGCGAGGAGGGAGGCGAGAGAGAGAGAGTGAGAGAAAGAGAGAGAGAGAAAGAGAGAAAGAGACATTCTATAGCTCACCTGTAGGTGTATGTGTGTGTGAAGTAGGTGTTGTATTGGATGTATGTATGTGCTGGTGTAGAGGGTGGGTGTTGTGTGAGGGCATGCAAAAGCTGTGAAAGATTTGGAAGCTTATGTTGTTGTTCTATTTTCAAAGTAAAGACATATTATTGCAAAGATTTTCTGGGTACATTTCTTCTCCCATTTCTGTGAGGCACTTTCTAGAAAATAATATATTTTTTTCCATTTCCAAAACATTTTCTATTGTATTATACCATAGCTGGACATCTGGTTGTTTGCTTTGTTTTTCCATAGTTTTGTAATTTGCTTTAGTGCAGTATAGTCTTAGAATATGAAAAAAAATTACGGTGCGTTCTTTTTATGCTGTTCGGTAGGTTCCAATTCCCAATACATTTACTGGTGTTAGAGGTTGTTTAAGATCAAAAATGTATGTGACAGCTCGCTTTACCTCCTCCTCCCAAAATGGTTTTTTATTTTAGAACATGTATAGAATATGTGTGTATGTGACCCTTCTTCTCCACATCCCTCGCCAACATTTTTTGTCAGCTCCTGAAATATGGGCACATTGTTTAGGTACCATAAAAAATCTTTGATTAACCTTCCAGCCAATTCTTTCCAGCATTTGGACTGGTTGTTTTGAAAGTCTCCTTTCCATAATTCACTCCAGGCACTATCTGTAATAGTAATTAGTAATTCATTCTCTCCCATTTTTTCTTTTGCCTTGCACTTTGTTTTTTGTCCATCCTTTGTATTAGTTTATAGGCTTTTGCTAGAGCTCCTCCCCTTCTACTTTTTGTTTCTATTTTTCTAACAAAAAAAATTAAAACTTCATTAGTTTGCCTTTTCTTCGCGCCTTTTGTTGTATTTAGCTCCTGACCTGTAAATACTTGAAGAAATGTTTTTTGTGGTAGACTGTATCTCTCTGCATGGGTTTGAAATGAAACTACTACATTTTTTTTCAAAAACTTGTGCAAATATGGTCAGACCTGTATTTGCCCAAGCATCCAAAATGCTATCATCTTTTTGTGCTCTAAAATCTGGGTCGTATCTCGTTTTTCTTAGCCGTATGCTTTCACTATTGATTTTTAAATGAGAACTTAATTGTCTCCTGGTCTTTAATGTGTTTCCAATGCAAAATGTTTGTAGATTGTTGCTTGTGTGTCACTTTTTTAAGGAAAGGTAAAAGAGCCAAGTAGTCCATTCGACAATTCTCTTTCAATATTGATCCATTTTATTTGTGATTCCTCTCCCATCCAATTCATTATTGTTAAAATTTGTGCTGCGAAATAGTATTTTTGTATTTGTGGGGCCCCTAAACCTCCCTCTTCCTTTGGTTGAGTTAATGTCTCATATTTGATTCTATGTTTTTTGCCATTCCAAATAAAGTCTGCAAATTTTTTATTCCAAGTTCTGAAAAAGTTGGAGGTAGTGAGAACTGGAAGTGCTTGAAACAAAAAGAGAATCTGTGGGAGTACCATCATTTTAATTGTCTCTACCCTACTATAAAATTCCATCAGGGATTAATTTCCACCTATTATTGAGATCCTGATTAATCTTTAATTCTAAAGTATTATAATTGTTGTTATACAAGTCACTCAAGTCCGGGCTAATATAGATCCCTAAGTACTTCATTATCTGTGAGTCCCATCTAATATTATAATGTTGCTTTAGATCGTGGTCCATTTCCCTGCCAATTGTTAAGGCTTCACATTTACTTTTATTAATTTTATATCCTGAAATTGTACTATAATTTTCTATTTCTCCCATCAGTTTGATGCAATGATTGTTTTGGGGCTGTCAAGTAAAGTATTATATCATCAGCAAATAGTGCTAGCTTGTGTGTTTCCCTGTCCTATTGTAATTTCCTTTAATATTTTTATTTTGTCTAATAGCTATTGCAAGAATTTCAATGTAAAAGGTAAAAAGAAGTGGAGAGAGGGGGGTCCCCTTGTCTTGTTCCCCTTTGAATTAAAAACCGTCTTGATAGTGTACCGTTTGTCTTTACAACTGATACCGGGTTTTGCATATATTGCTTTAATCCATGTACAGAATTTTTCATCAAAAAACCAAAACTTAACATTACTTCAAACATGAAAGGCCCATGAAACTAAATCAACAAACGCTTTTTCTGCATCCCAAAGTCAATAAAATTAGATTTTTTCGTCATTCCCTTTTTTGAGTAATCAATTATGTTTAATGTTTCGTCGTATATTATCACCCAGGAGACGTCCTGAGACAGAAGCCACATTGATCGGTATTTATCAAATTAGGAATAATGTATTTTAGCCTTTTGGCAAGGATTGATGTTATTATTTTATGATCAGTATTTAATAGAGATATTGGTCTGTAGGATGAACAATTTTTTGGGTCTTTTCCTTCTTTATGAATCAAAGTGATAATGTATGAAGTCCATGTTGGAGCCCATCTACCTGTGCCCAGTGCATGGTTGTAGGCTTTTACCAATAAGCTACCAAGCTGATCTTTAAATGCTTTATAAAATTCATTTGGAAAGCCATCATCTCCTGGTGCTTTTCCTTGTTTTAGACCTTGTATTTCCTCATTTACTTCTTCAAGTGTAATAGGCTTTGTTAATTCAATATTATTGTCTTGTGTTGCTTTTGGTATTTCAAGTTTTTTAAGATAATTCTGAATTAGTTCTTTATCATCTTTTAATTCTGTTCTATAGAGATCTTCATAATATTTAGCAAATTCTTCTGCAATCTCATCTTTGTCCATTATAACTTTATTTTGACGGGTATTTAGTTGTGTTATGTGTGTCTTCTCTTGCTGTTTCTTTAATTTATACTCAACTCAAATTTTCAAGGCAACTTTCTGCACAGAGCTTTTAAGTTAGAAGTTTCAACTTTCAACTTGAGGTTTTGGAGTACTGATATTACAAAGTTGAATGAACTAACTTTACAAGGTTTTGCCAACTAAGTGTTAACTAAGTTGTGGCAATCTGCTGCAACAGGGCTACCAGGGGAGTTTTGCAGGGGCGCTTTATTTTAGAATGTACGTAAACATCCAGCATTTTCCCCTGTGACAGGCTACAATGTCATTATGATGCTGTGTTAAAACAGACCAGGAAAAGGTAAAATCTGGTAAAACAGGTTATGAGCATACTATATGGTTTGGTCTGCTTTATTCTTTGCATCCATGTAACAATTCAGTAACATCTTCATGAAACAGTTCACAACTTCTCCAAGACCAAGATCTGCTTCCATTCAATCATTCAATCAACCAGTCAATCCCATTTCAACCAATCACTGCCTGCTCACCTGAGTACTAAGGGATGCCATGCCATGATTCAATTACTGCCTGCAGCTGCCACATGCGTGATCACTCTTGTCACATGGTTCATTTTCACCAGTATTTAAACCAGGACTCTCGTACTGTTCTTGGCTCGATTCGAAACGGAAGACAGTGACTCGATGACTCTCCTCCTACATAAATAGGTCACTGATCAGATAGGTGAAGTTAGCTGATGAGGCAGCCATTACGAACAGCACTAACGAATGCGCTGCCTTGCGCATTTGATGTTACGGCGATTCTATGGTGGGAGTTACGTTCATCACGTTAGCACTTAGCTTACGCATGCTATTTGAACGGTGAATGATCGTCAGACGGCCGAATCGTAAAATAGGCTATAAATAGATCTAGCGACAGCATATTTAGATACTATAATGTTGATTTATCCATTCGATTTTCAATATTTACATACATAAGTGTCAGAATAAAGAGTATGATAAGGTAGTAGCTTGGGTGGTAGCCATGCTTGTTTTTCAGGTTTCCGGTTGAGAGGGAGGTGGCGCACAGCATGTTGGGTACCAAAGCAGCGAAGTCAGCATCTGATGCCCACAAATGCAGTCAACTGCCAAGGGAGGTTATAAAGCAATGTTTAGTTTCGATCTACACTTCATGACTCGATGTCCAGTTAGCTCACTGGAAGGACAGCTGCCTTCCCTGTTTCGAACGGACCCCTTGTATGTCTTTGCTTACAAAAGCTCTCTTGCTTTTGAAAGTATTGGTTGTCCGGCTGGCCTGCTGGCTGTTAGGCCTGCTGGCTGTTAGCAATGCTTATATGGTTTGGCTGCCCCCATAGTGGTAGACAATTGCATTGCTGTCCCATTCACTTGGGGACCCATGATAATGTCAATATGAAATGGATAACCTTAAGCACTTAGTTGATACAACCTTATAAGATTAGTTGAATAGATCCTCTAACTTGAATCGGTTAGTTGATGTTACCATGTAAGGTTTGTTGAATAAAAAACTGTTATTTGGCAAAACCTTGTAAAGTTAATCGACTCAACTTAGTAATAGCAGTGCTCCGAAACCTAAAGTTATAAGTTGAGACTTATAACTTAAAAACTCAGTGCAGACAGTTGCCTTGAAAATGTGAGTTGAAACCAGCTTTTATTTTTTACAGTGCATAGTTCACAAATCACAATGGCAGGGTGAGTCACAATGGCTGACGAGAAGTGATGGGGAGAGAACACAATGTAATAGATTATGCGCCTTCTTGTCAAGGGGTTCTCATTGGATGGATCTGTTGTAGAAGTAGGACCATTTTGTGTGTGTGTGTGTGTGTTTGTGTGTGTGTTTGTGTGTGTGTGCGTGCGTGTGTGTGTGTGTGTGTGTGCGTGCGTGTGTGTGTGTGTGTGTGTGTGTCTGTGCATGCGTGTGTCTGTGCATGCGTGTGTACAGTAGTCATGCCAGCCACCAGACCCATTCATGTGGCCACAGAAATAGCTGGAGGACATTTAGCAGCAATTCAATACATCTGCTGCTGCCTGTCCAACTGTCTTACAAGGGTTGTTAAAATATATACCTGTAAAACACTCAAAGAAATGATCAGAACACACTTAATGGCACAGAATTTCCGCAGAACCTTGAGGAAATTAAAAAAGCACTTCTAAGCTTATTCGTAGACCCATCTCAAAATAAGGTTCAAGGGTGTGTACCCTCATCACGTCTAGTCTACATTTTGTAGCCTATTCAATCACTGACCAATGATTGAATCAATTCACATACGTAAGCAATATGAGGGAAAATCTGAAAAAGGAATGTATCTTCAACAATGCAGGAACCATTGGCCTTAGACTGAAGTTATTCATGGACTTAATAGATTCGTCTTTGTGAGAGTGCATAGTGAATAGAAGCCCTAATGGGTTTTCAATGTACAAAAATTGCCAGTGGTGCCACATTCATAATTGCTTAAATTATCCATGCTGTGTTCCACACTAAACAACTGGTAGTCACATGTAACTGTTACTGCCCCAAACACAATTTAAAATGCGGCCAAGTGTTGTTAGCTAATAACTGTAGAGTGCTGTTGCCCTTGTCAGCAGCATGGCATTCAACAGCTTTCATATCAGGTGGCGGAAAGGAAAGCACATGAAAAGGTTATCAGACTGCTTGGGAGTTCTTCATTCTCCAGAAAACTATTAAAACAGCAAAAATCTTGTATGCGTCTGTTTGGTCTTCATTGATGTGGTAAAAAAACAAAAAAACAAAAAAACTATAGCGCCAACTATAGCGCCAGTAGCAGACCCTTCTGTGGCCTTATACCTTTCATACCTTTCAGCAGCTGTTTAAAAGAGCACATACAGATGCATCTGCCACACAATGTCATTAGATTAAGTCATTTCAAATTTCAAGTATTTCTACATATGAGCACATTTAGTTTTTCTTGACCCAGTGTGCATGCTGAACAGGGAATCTGACAGGGTGGGGGGCAAAGAGGACAGTTGTACAGGGCCCAGGGAGAGAGGGGTCTCAGATTTGGGTCCTCATTGTTACATTGAATGTATTGGCCTGAGGGGCCCTTCCAGATGACTTTGTCTTCGGACAGGCCAAAGCTGTCAGTGGCCCTGATGAATGATGAATATTAAGGCCCCAGGCTTAGACAGTGTATGTAACATATAGCACCAATTACACTGAGGCAGTCAGATGTGGTTCGCTAGGTCCAAGGCAGGCAGGCTTTCTATATTACCTATGACTCATAAGAGGATGTAAGGATTTTCAGCTGGCTGTGTCACCAGTCACCTTACACTGATGTCCACCCACGAAGTGCCTTCTGCAAACAGGGAGCGATGTCACAGGCAGGGCTGTTACGTAAACGTCGCTTCACTAAAACCAAAGACAGCAAAAAGTGCCATTTTGAGCAGGGGACATCTTAATACTGTGACGATGTCCAAGGGCTTCAAATTAAATCCACAGAGAGCACTTTTCAGCACCAAGGATAAGTCCCGACGACAAGCTAAAGAGATAGTGGTTTGGGTGGCAAACGTCAAATGTTAAACTCCTTTTAGAGAATATTTTATTTGACAACAGGGGGCTGAGAGTGCAAAATGGGCCCACAGGCACGTTGATGTGGAGCCTGGAACCGCAGGGCACTGACTCACCCATGCTGTTGAAACCAGGATCACTGCTAAGGTTTTGGAGGCCCTACGCATAACTGGTCAGGAAGCCCCCCTCATCATTAAATATCATTAATAATAATCTACTAACTAATAAATATATGGTTTGTAATGTAATTCAATATTTTTTTCATGACATTTTTTTAGTCAATCTTAATTTAAGAGGCCTCATTTTTGGGGGCAAAGTGGTTGGTGCTCCAAGCAGTGCTTGGTGCACGAAGCGCTCTGTATACTCTAGTTATGTCTAGCGGTGGCCCTGGCTGACACTCACAGGTCTTGGTGCTATAGTATAGGGAGGCATCATTCATACTATGCTACAACTCCCAGGCCTTGATGTTATGGGAGGCGTATAGAGTCAGTCTAGTGCCACAGGGCTGCCACTAGGTATACGCAGGGCTGGGGGAGACATTTAAGGCCCAAACACAACGAAACAAAACGAAGGACAAAAACACTCCCATTTTGAAACGGGAGCGAGTGTGTCGACATACCATTTTTATCTTATAGTCCAATACCACATTAAACATCAAATAGCAAGAAGGTGGCTTTTCATGGGCAATTTTCATTGGGATTTACATACATGGTAAAGACAAAATTATACTGCTTACTGTTGACACGACATATTGTAACAAACTCTCATGACATGCATCAAATGATTTCATTGTTGATTCAATCATGACATGGACATACACTATTTGCTGTCTTGTTTTCAGAAGCAGAACAATTGTACACGGAGCCCCAGCTCAAAACATTGATAGGGTCCTCCACATGGCCTGCCAAGGTCATAATAGGGCCCTCATCACCAATACAGGAGGGCTCTGGGCCCCAGGGGAAATTATCTGCTCGCTGCTTTCATAGCTCCGCCCCTGCTTGTTTTTAGTCACTTTTGGTCACTTGAGGCTTCATTAAGCCTGTGAGTTTGAGTTTGACACCTGTGAATTAGAAAGTCAAAATTATGCCTTTTGAGTGACAGCATCACTCCAGGTCTAAGAATGTTGAGCTTGTGGTAAGAGACAAAAGGACATTTGTCACTATGCAAAACCAGAGTAGTTGATGCTACAGTAAGTCTATTAGTATAGAGCCATAGTTTCGGTTTCATGGTTGCCAGTCACTGCCATTTTAATTTAACACCCAAATCCCATCGCTTTGCCGAGGCATCAGAATGGGGATGATGATGAAATCTGAAACACATGGGCCGGCACGGCAAGGTGTGACAGAAAGGGGAAATTCACTATCTTGTTTTCACATGACTTCCCTTAAAAACAAATATGTGAAATTCCCCACGTCTCAAGGCTATCTCCACATGACATAATGCGTCTTTGAATGGAGCTGCGTTCACAGCTATTGTGACACACTAGCCTTCTCGCTGAGTGATATCAATCAAATACACCCTTGATACGCCCTGAAGAAGGCCTTTAAGGCTGATATGCGTAGGCAATTGTAGCCAAATGAAAAGTACAAAAAAATCGCAACCTTGAGTGCCTCAGAACTTGGACTACACCACGAATGTGTTCAACTGATATCAGGCCTGTGGTTAAAATAAAATATAAAAATATAAAATTAAAAATATAAAATATTTAGGGATACATCTATTAGCACTAATACATACAATATTAATGCCTGTGTAAGTAACTTGTAAGACATGTACTAAGCAAAATAAGAGTTGTTAAGCATGTATTCACAAATGTCTTGTTCACGCCCAATTAGGGATTTATTACTAATATAACCTTAGTAAGGACCAGTAAGCCTATATTTCTATTTATTAGTAAGTAGTAAGTGGCGGAATACAATGTGTATAAGCTCCTGACACACTGTGTGAACAAACCCTGAACAGTGTGAAAACAGATGCGGAATAATGGTCCCTATTCTAAAGTGATGCATTGGTCAGCACAGATGGCTCAGGGCCTCCGCACTACCAAAGTCCCCCTCGTTACCTAGGGCCCCCACACCATCCAGGCCCGCACTACCTAGCCCCCCGATGTACAAAGTGTAAAGGTATATTAAATGATTAACACCTACCTAGCTGAGTTATTTAGTTGTTTCTTTTTCACAACCATGCTAGGAAAGTAACAGGAACCTGTATATAGCAAGGATTGAACGTACACTTGTCAATGGCGGTGGGTTGGTGAGATGTAATTTTTTTATGTACCACTGAGTTTTGATTGTAAAAACCCCCAAAATAAATGCAGAACATTAGAATAATAGTTTTGAAGCAAAACTAATTTATTCTTTTTGTGATAATTAAGTTAATGTTTGAGAACATTAGCTTCAAGAAGTGCAGTGCATGATGGGTACGCAATCTAGGCCAACAGACAACCTACCCAGCTCTGAGCCTACGTTCTTAGCTCCTCCCCTCACCCGTGAAATTTAGATGCTATCCAAACAATTTGCCATGTAACAACAGAAATATTATCATTGCTGCATTGGCCATGCATTGCATTTCTGACTAAGGGCGTACCCATCATGCACTGCACTTCTTGGAGCTAAGTTTCTCAAACATTAACTTATTTATCACAAAGGAATAGCTTAGTTTCGCTTCCAAACTATTACTCATCGTTATATTCTGCATTTATTGTAGGGTTTTTACAATTTAAACTAATTGGTGTATGAAAAAATGTCATCTCACTACCCACCGTCATTGAGAAGTTTACGTCCAATCCTTGCTATATAATGCTTCCAATTACTGTCCCACATACTGTGTAGAATAAGTGAAATCTACATATCTAATGAGACTAATGTAGAACTAGAAATGTTATTACACTTTGCTTCCCGGGGGGTAGAGTGGGGGCCCTAGGTAGTGTGGGGGCCCAAGGTAGTGCGGGGGCCCTAAGCCATCTGGGCTGAGCAATGCATCACTTTAGAATAGGGACCCTTATTCCACATCTGTTTTCACACTGTTCAGGGTTTGTTCACACAGTGTACCAGGAGCTTATACACATTGTATTCTGGCCCTTACTGCTTACTCATAAATAGAAATCTAGGTCTACTAGGTCCTTACTAAGGTTATATTGGTAATACATCCCTTATTGTGCATGAACAAGACATTTGCGAATAAATGTCTAACAACTGTCTGATTTTGCTTAGTACATACCTTACAAGTTACTTACTAAGGCATTAATATTGTATGTATTAGTGCTAATAGATGTATCCCTAAAATAAAGTGTTACCAATATTTTTATATGCGAGGATGTGAGAAGCAAGTATTGAGCTTAACGCAGTGTCTATCCAATCCCCTCTTTATATACAACAGAAACTGTTTCTGAATTACTGATTAAGACATACAATCATCGGATGTCTGTTGTTGAGTCATCTGACACCTAGTGTACAGTAGGATTCCAGTCTTGAAAAATATTACCACCATTGAAGCAGTCTTTCAAGAGTTTCAAGATGTCTGGCAGCAATTTTCTCCCCAAGGGCCTTAGAATGACATTTTTTATACCACAAGGGATACCATTGAAAAAGGTAAGAGACAATTCCCAAGACGCCATTCCCCTCTTCTTGTTGTTCTTCTGAGTGAAAAGTAATAGAATAAGTTGGTTGTATGAGATTTTCAAGAGACACACACTGGGACTTCTGACAATACACATGTGCAGACACAACAGTTCTGACTTCTACTGTATCTCACATATTTTACGTCTACCCTGACGACACTGATGATAAAACTACAACTAATCAAAGCAGTGAGGACATTATAGATTTTACCTCAGGATGATGTATTTCTGCAATGAAGGCCTAGTATGTATAAAACTGATGCAACCTACCACTCTACATAAAGCATTTGTTGATTGCCAGGGTGAGATTACAGTGCTGCTCACGGCTTGCTAATACTGTATAATCACATACAGACAGACAAAGATGATTCATTTCAAAGCACTGTTTAATGAAACAGTGGGTGAGAAATGACACCAAACAATTAAAACGCCAACTTATCAACACAAATGGACACAAACACACTTAGACAACAAACACTTTTCTGCACGTAATGTGCCATACTCTTTCATTTTGGTACGTTCTGCACAGACTGTCAGGAAATACACTCGATCATACACAATGTATGAATAAATCTCTTGTTCTATCCACCATTTCCCCTTAAACTGTTAATTACAACTCAATGTGTATTTAACTGTCAGAACACAAGCATCTTAATGAATGTCACAACTTAAGCTGCCACTTAAGTGCAAACTAAATTGTTTGTTTCAAAAGTTTGGCATTTTCGCAGTGGCAGTCGGTGAGGAAACTTGCAGTAATCGTACTGAAATTGTTTCCATCGCAGATGGTTTTTAATTAAAGCTGTATGTGTTTTTTTCACACCATTTTTTTCTTAATGCACCTGTGGAGCACAAGTATGTGGGAGCTTGATTGCAGTGGGTGGCGGGTGTGGAGGGTTGAGGCTGTGTGTGTCTTTTTCTATTTTAATTATCTAAGATCCATGACGCCAGGGCTGGACTTGTAATCTGGCATAGCGGGCATTTGCCGGCGGGCCCCGCACCTTCACTATGGGCCCCTAAATTCAGAATTATAATATTTTTAGCATTTCTGAAAATAGGGGCCCACGAGGGTGCGGGGCACACCGGTTCTGCACCGATGATTATGAAGGGCCCTTTTAAACCAAAAGTGCCCATGCAGGCCCTATTTCTCCCCCAGTCCATCCCTGCATGAAGCAGAAGCAGACGCAGGATGGGAACGGGCATATGGTGCTCCATCAAACAATGCCTCGTTCAGGGGGAGACGCGGAGGATAATGAGGCACCATGGTAACCCACCATGCGGAAGTTGCGAAATATTCACACATAATTACCAGGTTGATATTTTGTTCAATTTGGGAAAAGAAAGAAAGAAAAAAAGAATAATTCTTTTTTTTAGTGCCTGCAATGATCCATGCCAAAGTGACCCACGACTACACGGGAAGGCGATGGTGATATAATGGCAGGTGTTGGAGAGATGTCTTGCTTATCTTTGAGTGTTGAGAGTATTCACACATAATTACCAGATTGATATTTTGTGCTATTTAGAGAAATGGTAAAAAAAACCTACTTTTTTATGGTAATGAGCCATGATTACAAAGGAAGGTAATGGTGAAAATGAATGATGGCAGGTCTTACAGATATTCTATGTCTTGCTTATCTTGGAGTTAGCTTATATATCTGTGGCACCGGATGCAGTTGCTTCTGTCAGTTTTTCCCTTGGACTGACAATGGTACAGTAGCTGCATTGCAACCCCCATCCCCCCCACCAAGGCCAGGGACAATCATTATGTTTACATGATGTTTTTAATTCAGAATTAATGATTCCAAATTAAATAGTTATGTTAAATTAACGCCTTTAATTCCGAATTAAGAGGTGTATACATAACGTTTTCAAAGCGGAATTAAGCTTTATCCAGAATTAAAATAAGTTAATTCTGAATTAAATATCTCATGTAAATGTACTGAAGCAATTGTCATCTGAGAGGGCCCCTTCACCCAATACATGCAATGGAATGAGGACCCAATTTTGGGCCCCCTGTCTCCCTGGGCCCAGTACAACTGACCCCTTTGTCCCTCCCTGTCAGCGTCCCTGCCCACCACCACCCACCCCCCTCCCCTGGCTCAGCGGTGGTAGCAGGCAGGCACAGCTTTTGTCCCAGTGCCAGTCCTCTCCAAGCTTTTAGTGCCATGCGGTTAAGCCCTCCAGCACCGAGACACAGTCTTACGGCTCCGTTATTGGACCATTAGAGGCGGGCAGGGCTATTGTAACGATCCCCTCTTTCAATTAGAGGGGAACCACAACAGCAGCCGGCGAAAGAGGCATTTGCTCTCCGCTGGAAAAAAAAGAGATTTGCTTGGCATGCGTTGCTATGAGCTGTGGCTGTCGTCTGAGCCGTGGACTTTATTACAGGGGTCACGGTGGCAGAGCAGACAGCACAAAGGCTCATGCAGCATGACAGGGTTAATTAGCGACCTGAGAGAAGGCAACAATCGCACCATTAAAACACTTAATTAAGCCTTCTCTACTTAGGGAAAATGTCAACAGCCTCTTCTGCCGAGTCATTTTGTTGTTTGGCCTTGCTGTGCTGTGAGAACAAAAAACAAAAAATCACACTTTTATAGAAGAGGGAACTGTGTACCTTCTTTTCCATTGAATGTTGACTGAACAATAAAAGCCAGTTCTATCAAAGGTTTAATTGTATAGCGCATTTCATACACAGGTGCACTTCAGTGTGCTGTGGACAGAAATAGAAGCCGAAGAAAAACACACAGCAGATGGTATATGAAAGGATTGCGAGAACACGACAGTAAAATACATTAAAGCGTATGAAAGCATAAAAGAACATAAAATAACTATTTAGACTCTTTGCAGCTTGACCTGAAACCTTTACCAAATGAAAGAGTTGTCTATTGTTTTCTCATCTGAGGAACTTCGACAGTTGCCTGGTTGATGTCACAGGAAACTCTAGTTATAATTGTCTAGAGCAGCGTTTCCCAAACTGGGGTGCATGCACCCCTGGGGGTGCGCGGCCTGCCATTAGGGGGTGCGCGAGCTGAATAGAGCAATGGTGAGTTTTTATCCAGCATTAATGAACATTAGTCGTTTTTAATTGAATGGTGAATTGTATGCTGGAAGGGTCCATCTGAAGTGTAGTTTAACTCCTAGACTATTGGAAATGAGGATTCCCCAAAATGACAAATGGGTGCATAATGTGCAGTGAATGCGCAGTGAATTCATACTTGTGTGGCCATCAGCACACCAAAATCTTCGCTTAAGGGGTGCGCGAACCACATCGAAATTTACAAGGTGGTGCGCAGGGTAAAAAGTTTGGGAACCGCTGGTCTAGAGTCTAGACAACAAGAGTTTCCTGTGACATTAACCAGGCAACTGTCGAAGTTCTTCAGATGAGAAAACAATTATTTAACTGAAAATGCAGACAAGTCCATTACTTCACAAAATGTGTTGAAAGTATTATATACTGTAAATTATGTATGAAATAATACCAGTTGTCCATTTCTGGCGGCCAATGAACAGAAAACATCTACTACATTACACAGGTTTGGTTCCATCAATAGTTTACAAGCACAGTACACACACACACACACACACACACACACACACACACACACACACACACACACACACACACACACACACACACACACACACACACACACACACACACACACACACCCACACACCCACACACACACACACACACACACACACACACACACACACCTATCAGAGCCAGTGGATGCTGCACCAGAGAGGGGGGGGGATCAGTGTTCATGCATAGGATAGGGGGAGAGGGCAGTGGTGTAGTCTACTTTTTTATGGTGGGTATACTGTATATTTGAGCATTTTTTGAAGTGGGTATACTGAATATATTTGTGCTATTCAAAACAATGGATCAATCAATTTTAAGTGGGTATACTGAAATCCCTGAAATTTAGAACGTTCTACGTACACTACACCACTGGGAGAGGGAAAGGGTGAGAATGAATGCTGCATTTCAGGGCCGTAACCAGATATTTTCAAATACCGAGGTCAAATACTGCATGCTGTGCTGTATACTATAGAATGCTTCAAATGCTTCAGTCAAACTCTTAAGTTTGTTTTTATTAATCACTGCCTAGAGGATAAATGGGGGTGTCATATACAGAGTAAATGTATCATTGTTGATCATATATCAATTATCATCATAGATACATTTTACATTGCTAAAAAAAACAGAGGACATGACCTCTGTGTCCTCAACTCAATGGTAGTTACGGCCATGCTGCATTTGTTTGGCATTACGCTGAGGTCAAATATCGACAATCTTTCAGCATCACTGACGGTGCTTTTAACTGTAGGATGAGAAAATGAGTATGTGAATGAATTCAGTCCAATCAGCACCTTCTTATCAGCATATTGACCAATCGCTCGCTTCCATCCTTCCTCACCAGGGCAGATTTTTAATTGCCTCTTAATTGCGGCATTCAGTGATATAGGATACAGCATACTGCTGTGTACTGCCAAGCTGTGACGCATTACTTCTCTCTCTCTCTCTCTCTCTCTCTCTCTCTCTCTCTCTCTCTCTCTCTCTCTCTCTCTCTCTCTCTCTCTCTCTCTCTCTCCCTCTCTCTCTCTTTGACCACATGCTGTGCTGGTTGGTTGGTATCCTTTCCTAAAACTGGAAGAATCAAATCCACCATTTTGTGTTTTTTGCTCGTATAAAGCCTACAGGCCTCTCTAAAGCTCGGCTGTTGTACCTCCATCACTCAACATTTTAACAAACTTGTCTTCTAAATAACAGCTTTAGGTTACACAGGGAAACCAACAATACACATTATGACCCATCTTGCCAAGGGAGCAACAGAAAGCATAAAACTGAACCAAACTAAATGACATTTAAAATACGGATATTTACAGCTTGTGAACTGAAAGAGAAGTGGGTGTGTGTTTGGGTGGCTCTACGCTGTGGGATGCCAGGAAGACTACAACAGGAAAGTGAATATATTGAGGTATGTGGATAAGAGAGCTGAGCTGCAGTGTGCAGGAGTATTTGAGGTTCATGAGATGTCTGTCTGATGCAGCCAGGTGAGAAGTTCTTGTTTGGCTTTGCCTGTGCCTGTGCCTGACTGACTTAGCATGACTTCAAAAGAGCTTGGCTGGGCTGTGCTGGCAGCTACAGGGGCGTAGTGCTAACAACAGCCGTGACATGAACGCAGCTGGCTCACATGTTCTTGTGGTTTATTAGTGTGCAGTGTTTTTCTCAAGAGTTTCTTTGTAGCAGTGAGGCTGCTGTCAGTTGACAAATATATCAGCTCGCCAAATCCTAGGAGCGCAATGGCATACATGAACATTTTTAATAGTTAAATAGTCCTCCTACAGACAAAGGAACCCTACCAGCTACAGTGCTGGACTGGTTTTATGGCTGAGAGCAAAGCAGGCATCCATTCTGGATTGCATAAATAGGTATCACAGACTTGTACAAAATACTAGAAGTACTGTTACAAATGTAACTACAACACTAGTAGTGATCACTGCACACTGGTGGACTTGATTTTGCTGCTTTTTTATTGTTAGGTGAACAACGCGTTTCGCTTTGCGCTTCGTTCCAAAGAGAGTCGGGGAAGGATTGGCAAATGATGAATGGTTTCTGTATCGTTTGCCAATCCCTCCCCGACTCTATGACACACATGTATCAGTATCAAAAACCATTAACAGTGTACACCGCATTTCACATTATTACGCAAATGACATTTTTTGCCGTTTTCCTAAATAATCAATAGAAATGACAGTCGTCATAATTTTCAAGTAATCAGCCATTAGAGTACAATTCAAAAGTTTTTGAATGAACCTTCCAATGATAACGGTAATTTTTTAAATAACAAAAAACTTAAAATGCCCAAAATGCTCTGTTCCAAATAATTACGCAAAACAATTTTGTAGTGTTGTAATCCAAATGTATTTCTTTTTTTCCCATTTACATCAAAACAGTTGGCATTTGGTACCTTCTAAATTACATTTCAATGTTCAAAACTTGGTCATAAGCTGTAACTGGAATGCTGCGTTTAACATTGAAGTCAATGGCAGGGCATTACATGGGAGTTATGGAAGCCTAGATATCCTTGATGCTTTGCTCTCAGCTGTTTTTGTTTGTTTGGTCTGGTGACCCACACTTCACTCTTCAATATACCCGTAGATTTCCATGCCACGTGTAGGTGCTTTGGAGGTGATGACATTCTAACTCACCAGACATAGCATCCCATTCATTTTCAATGGGGTTTTATGTCTGGTGCGTTAGAATGTCATCACCTCCAAAGCACCTAAATGTGGCATGGAAATCTACGGGTATATTGAAGAGTGAAGTGTGGGTCACCAGACCAAACAAACAAAAACAGCTGAGAGCAAAGCATCAAGGATATCTGGGCTTCCATAACTCCCATGCAATGCCCTACCATTGACTTCAATGTTAATCGCAGCATTCCAGTTACTAAGACAAAGAGCTAATCACCAAGTATTGAACATTGAAATGTAATTTAGAAGGTACCAAATTCCAACTGTTTTGAGGTAAATGGGAAAAAAAGAAAGAAATTTGGATTACAACACTACAAAACTATTTTGCGTAATAATGTGGAACAGAGCATTTAAAGTTTTTTATTATTTTAAAAAATACCGTTATCATTGGAAGGTTCATTCAAAAACTTTTAAATTCTACTCTAATGGCTGATGACTTGAAAATTATGACGACTGTCATTTGTATTGATTATTTGGGGAAACAGCGAAAAATGTCATTTGCATAATAATGTGGAATGCGGTGTATGTTAATGATTAAGTAATGGGAAATAATAAAGAGATAATGGTTAACAAATGTTTTACAAAGGATTATCTAAGGTTTTAATAATGCTCAACAAATGCATAACTAATGCTTAAGGAGTCAGTATTATAGTGTTACCGAGTTCTCTTTAAGTGATTACACCTAGTCACAAGTGTAACTTGTAAGAACTCATGAGCGAACCGTACTGTCAATAAAGGTCTCAGGACGGTTCACTTCCGAGGGGTCTGGGTGCACCTTGGAGTGTTCACATATGCGCAGAAAATGCTGAGTCACAGATCTGACTTCACTTAAATGGCTGAAAGGGACCAGGTGTGAAAACACCCTTCCAGCAGAGGTAGTGATTGGGTGTTTATAAAACAATGTGGGAAATAGAATGCACTTCTTTTTGGTCTTTGTCTCTGAGTTGGATCTACTCTTTACAATGTTGTGACAGTTCAGAGACACGCAGAAACGGGAGAGTGTTTTGGAAAGAACCGGAACATATTTCTGGGCGTTTCAAGGTTGTTTGTGTCTCCAGAGTGTTTGTTGATGTACCTGTTTCAGTTTACCAACTGAGTCTTTGCCAAGCCTAATTCCATCTGTCTGCATCTGTCTGCACAGTTACAGAGATCTTATCAGACAGTAAAAGTTCACTTAAGTTTGGTGAGAAAAATGTTGTAAGGTAGAGAGACAGGTGATATTGGGTCAGGAAAGACTTTGGCCCCTGTCCAACTGAATTCTCTCCTATTTGGTCAGCCAGGCATTGAGTTAGCACTTGGCATGGCAGCACCTCGGGTACATTGCTTCAGCAAACTTCAAACGCTGGAGCCTGGTCCAGAAATGCCCAAAAATGACTGCCTGTAAATGAAACATCGGATTATCATTTTGGCAGCATGAAATAAAAGTCAAATATATCAATTTATTTATGAAGTGAAGTGAAGTGAAAGCCCAACTGGGAAACCCCAACTCCCATTGTCATTGTGACATAGCACTCCACAGCACACAAGTGTTCACTGCACACTGCACACAGCAAAATTGCATTTATGCCTCACCCATTCGAATTACGCATAGATTCACAAGTTTTGGCAGTCAGCATCAAATGAACTATCACACTATCACATTGTGAATGTGAGTCACAGTAAGAAGCATTTAGCACTCCTTTAAAAGCATAACCCCATTCAGTCAATAAACATATCCAATATAACACAAATACACAATACACAATACAACGCAAACTGAATTTCAGTGCAAACTGACAATAATATAATGTGTAGTCGTACCGTATAACCTGCCTCTTTTTTTGGTCTGTGAATCTGCGTCTAGTGTGCATGCCTGCTGTTTGTCTGTCTGTGTGTGTGTGTGTGCGTGCGTGCGTGCGTGTGTGTGTATGTGTGTGCATGCGTGCATGCGTGGGTGCGTGCTTGCGTGCGTGCGGACCAGCAGGTACAGCAGAATAACAAAATAACTTTCTTAGTTTTGTATCGACTACCCCCTGCTTCTATAAGAACCTTCCCTTTTGTTCACCTCCACCTTTTTTGTCGTTGGCTTGGCTGGCTCGACTCGTGTCTCTCGTGGCCCTCTGAGGCAGGGTGTGAATCTGCAGTACTGACAGCAGGCAGGCCTTGCCCTCTCCCTCCCCTCGCAAACTAAGGCTTCCCCTGCCATCTGGATTGACACCCAGCAGCCCCCTCGGCTCTGTCAATCACCCGCCACCCCAGGGCCCACGAGGCGAGCTGCCACCGGCCCGCTCTGCTCTGCTCTGCTCCGCGCAGTGGGTTGGGACTGGAGGAGAGCAGGGTTGCCAGATGAGACTTAGGATTTTCAGCCCAAATAAAAAAAATGCTCAAAACTCGTCTGGAAGCACTACAGTATCCGTAAATCCCGCCCAATTTGAACCAAATTCTTTTAATTTCTATGGCCAGAAATTTGCAGAAAACCCCACACAAATGGCCCTTTTTGCCCATTTTTTACCCGCAGACGATCTTCCTAAGCAGCCCAATTGGGTGGGAAACCACCCAATCTCAATCTGGCAACACTGGAGGAGAATTCAGTAGTTCGGTGCCGCTGCCTCTTCTCCAGCTTCACACAGAGATGCGAGCCACAGCCACAGGCCTGAGAGTTAGCTGCAGCTCGGGGTCATGTCAGGCCAGCACACAGACTTCTCTCTCACCTCACGGTAGGGACACATAGACATGGATTTGCGAACAAGCGAATCAAACTTCACCATTCATTTCTATGAGGGAGGCGAAGGCAAGTGAACAAGAGCGAAGCAAAACCATTTAACGAAGTTTAATATCATGCAAATGACTAGCGCCTGTGGCGACCAATCAAATCAACAACATAAAGTAACTGTTTTAGGCCTATTCCATTTGATTCGCCGGGATGACCGGATGACAGTTGAGCTGTCAGAGTGAATACTGAATTTCGCCTCTCTTCGCCTGGCTCGTTTCGCCTGCTATGTGTCCCTATAGCGTAACTGCCTCTTCTCTCACATTCTCGTTGGAAAGGTGAAAGGACTGAGCAGGCTACAAAATGGTTTGAGCCAGACCAAATCAGGTTTACGTTGACATCTTCAATATTCAGAGATTTATACCGCACATTAAACAGGAAACCCCAGAGGTGCTTCAGAGGAAGGGAGTTATTCTTATCTTTGGCTTTGTGGTGTCATGGTTGAGGACCTTTGTTTATGAATCATTTTCATAACACTGTTATCTTTGAAAACACAAAGTATTTATCATTTTACTGCTTTCTTTTGCCTAAATACTACCTAAAATGCAGACATTTCATAATTTGATTACATTGTCTATCAATTACAGGTATAAATTAACTGAAAAAAACTGACAAGCAACAAACATGATTTGCAACTTACCAAAGTAATGAATGGAAATATACATGTAGTGAAAATAGTTCTTTTCAGATCATTCTGTACTCTTTGAACAGCCCACCTACAGTACCTAAGGTGAAATAGCAGAGGAGTAGAGCAACGAAGAATCAAGATCAAGGTGGTATATTAATGATGCTCTTAGAATTCGGTTCAAAGACGCTATATATACAGTACAAAGGAGGAGAGGTACAGGATTTGTATTTGTCTTGGCAGGTGTTCCAACACTCCCATCAGGGCTGGTCTGGGATTAAAAGTGGCCTGGGCATTTTTGGCATAGACAGGCCCCCAACACATTCACTATATCTTGACTGGCTGAATCGACTGTCTAAATTAACAATGGAACAATGGGACTCCCCCTCTAAATTGTCGGTCAGTCCCCAGGAAAACAACAACAGTATCGGCCCGTGGGGGCATCTGGCTCACCGAGGAAATGCCCTGTATGCCAGATTATCAGTCCAGCCCTGACTGCCATCCTTAAGCCGGGCATACACTGTGCGATATTTTCACTCGTGGGTCTTAAGCTTCTGCTCACACTGCACTGCAGATGGAATTTCACTGTTTAAAAGTTCACAGCTCACGACTCACGTCCCCACACTACACGAGCCGACAGTCGGATGCGAGCGAAATGTTTTCACCATACGACGCGACAGGCATGTTTCCCCGGTCTGCAGAGGAGGGAACATGCGCACCTGAGGTGGAGATGAGGTCGCGCTCAACAGCGAATCGCACGGCCCTATTAATTTGTGCATGTGAAGTGTCAAATCGGGTCGTAACACTGCATTAACTGTGCGATTTACGCACGAGCCACGACCAGAATTTCAAACCGTTTTGATTTTCTTGCGACCCTGCGATTGCACGATCATGAGGCGAAATCGCTTGTCGTTACCCCATGTACACTGCACGATGCGAGACTCATGATTGACCTGCGATTGAGCAATAAATCGGCCTGACTCTCAAAAAATCGTGCGAGTGCCACATCAGGGCAAAATCGGGGCAAAAGTCGCACAGTGTAAGCCCAGCTTTACTCGGAAGACTTATATAAATGTATGTGGGGGTTAACGGAGTCTACTAATTACCGTATAATGACTGACCTCATCCATAAGTCATTTAGAAATGGAACTCTATGTGTTTTGGAGCTTTGGGCTGAATAGATTGTGTGTATGGGTAGATGACAGATAGGCAGCAAAAAACATTTTCTTTCACAAAACATTGTTTATGAGGGAAAAAAGTATATGTCTACGTAGTGCAGCAATTAATCTTTCAAAAAATCCAAGTGGTCACAATGTTGGTCTATTAATTGATTATTTATATACGTTGATAAAGCAATTTGCTGAAAATATGTCCTTTGGTGTGACGTTAAGAAATATATATATTAAGTGATGTAGAAATGGCTTGATGGAGTTTTATGAACATTGTTACACTCTTCATATTTATTGCAATTTTTTAAAGTCTTAATTTAATGAGAAATTACCATTTAAGTATTTTTTTTCCCATTAGAGGTGAGATTATTAGAAACCTTCGAGGAAAAACAGGGATATCTTTCTTTTAAATGTTCCAAATTGTCCGAATTTATACTAACTTTTCAGGGACGATAATTTGTTCTGCCCTAATGCAATATTCAGTGTTTATCAAACATATTGTTTAGCTCAAACAAATATTTGAGCGTTTAAAACATGTCACACCGTAGGACATTCATGTCACGCTAAAGGACAGAAATGCAAAACTGAGCCAGAAACAAATATATCAACATGATTATTTTGTCTTTTGATCATAATGTAATGTTGTAGTCAATATGGACCTACACTTTACACTTATAAGTCTTTGAATCGTCGATTATCAGCCTATCGTAACACTTAATGACAGCCATGCGGCCATTAAATGTAACCTGCAGAGCTCATAAGACTCATACTGAAGTGTGACCTTGGCATGACCATCACACTTTTGTAGGTATGCTATAACTGTCACACCATTGAACCTGTAGTGTGTAGTGGCCAGTGCCTGTTTGGTATCTCAAGCTGGACAGCACATTTATGCTGTATATTAAGCTCACCACAGCATACTTTATTCATCTATACTCCTCTATACTCTCTCACTGATCTTTCCTTCACTGTTACCGTTATATTTTATGGTTTCAAAGCACCATTAATGACATGTTATATCATTTGACAGTATCTAAAATCAACAGCAAATATTCATCAACAATGCATCAAAGTATAAATTCAAATGGCCAATAAAGGAATAAGTAATTTGAATACACAATATTTATCTAGTCAAACAACAAAACAAACAAAAATGTACTACCAGTTGTTTTAAAAGCTATTTCTCAGATATCTAGTCCATTGGTGTGACCTGTTTGTCCTTTGGTGTGATACTCCAAAGTGTCACACCATAGGACTTTTACCATCACACCATAGGACTTTTGAGCTTTTGAGTTAATTTAAAGCCATGTCGTTGCCAACTGAAATAAAATTTCACCTTTAGTAAGATGCATTTGCATACATCAACATAAGAAAAAAATATACAAATATGCAGTATTGTCAAAATGCATTTTATGGCTGTCACACCAAAGGACTACAAAACGAATACATCTTGTGGTAGCAAAACGTAATTGAGTGATTGAAGAACTCTGAGAGAAAAAACTAAAATCCACCCTTGCCATTGGCTTCTTAAGGGTCTAAAGTCACAATTTAAGTACAGCTGGAGTTTCAGCAATAGATAATTATCCACAGAATTACCCAAAAATGTGATGTCACACCACAGGATATTGTTTTCTGTGACAAAGTTTCATGAGTCCACACAGTCTCAGAAAAACAGGAAAAAAATAAAGCATTGCCACTTGCTAAAATAGAGACATTGAAAAACATGCCAGGATTATTTAGACAAATGACTGAGCTTTGATTATTTATTTAAAAATGTTTTAATATGGAGAACCAGGCTTGTGACAGTCACACCATAGGACAAATGTGACATTTGACTCAAAATTAAGTATACTCATTTAAACTCTGGATTTATTACACATTACTCTTTCACAACATAGACACTAGCTTAATCATTTAAAACATTGACAATTTTGAAAGCATGAATTTACTCAATTTTAAGAGCCTGTGACAGCAAAATGTACACGTCACGTCATCTACCCGTATATTGTGTGAGTGATATGTGTTGTAAATTGTATTGTATTGTATTGTATTGTATTGTATTGTATTGTATTGTATTGTAGGCCTATTGTGTTGTATTGTATTGTATTGTATTGTATTGTATTGTATTGCGTTGTATTGTATTGTATTGTATTGTATTGTATTGCATTGTATTGTATTGTGTTGTATTGAATTGTATGCCCTTATTTGTGTACTGTATGTCTCATCAAATTAAACAATTCAGTTTAGTAAAATAAAGCAATATTTAATTTGCATAACTGCATTTTTCACTTTGCAAAAGTTTCATCCATAATAAGTTATAAAGCAGGAAGCATCAAAGATCAATCAATCAATCAATCAATCAATCAATCAATCAATCAATCAATCAATCAATCAATCAATCAATCAATCAATCAATCAATCAATCAATCAGAAATGCACTCAGAGAGTGCAGACCTCCACCAAGGAAACTGTTTGATACTACATTTGACTATGTTACACTCTATTCTTATATCAAGTCTTTCTGCCTTCTTTTTGTGGAGTTAGAAACTGGAACGTCAAAATGCGCCCTGTCCCGCAATTAAATTTGCGATCACTAGGGGCGTCTAGATTTCAATGGTGAAGAAGTACTGGTTCTGGTTCGTCATCCAGATCACCACCAACAATGTAAACACTTGTCATTTCCAACAAGTCCACAAAGTTTCATCCAAATCTCTGCATATTTTTTGGAGTTATCCTGCTGACAAACAAACAAACAAACAGACAGACAGGCAGACAGACAAACCAACGCGACCGAAAGCATAACCTCCTTGGTGGAGGTAATTAGATAACACAAGACAGAAGTTGATTTGAGAAGTCACCATAAGTGTTGGTTGCACAGCTAAAGTACTGTAGTGTTGCAATTCTTGAAATAATACATTCTCATTCTTGCCCATTCTAAGTACCACTAGTGATCTCATGGAGAGATAGAGAGAGAGTTGCTCTGTGTCCTTGGCCTCCGCTAAGAAACTGGGCTAATGAGAAATACTCGCTCCTCTCTCCTTAATTAAAGCTGCACTTGACAGCCAGCCTGTTCTGTTGTCTGTGTGTGTGTGTGCTTGGTGTCCCTCCCACGCGGACGCATCACGAGTGATAGCGCGTCAGTGGGTCGGACATCTTTGCCAGAGGCACTGATCTGAGGAGCAACCCTGACCTACAGGAGAGAGCCGGTAGTCCTTGAGCTGGTCATTATGTGGAAGGCATCAGAGCAACTTTAGATCGACTTAACACGGTGTGAAAAAAAACCCTCCCTGGACAAATGAGTAAAATTAGCAGTGAAAGATATTTCCTACTGTGTGCAAAAGTTTCTGGAAGACAATACGAGGTGAGACTTTTACACAACGTGTAACTACGGTACTACGGGAAAACCACAGGAGGGGTACAGATGGCTTGGGCAGGGATATTACTCTAGAATTTGGCCAAGAGCTTAGAAATCTCCCTGGGTGAATGGGTAAAATTAGCTGTGGAAGACACTTCCTGTGCAAAAGTTTATCAGAAAATGCAACTTATACAACTTTTTCAACTCAGCACGACACTACATCAGGGGTATATGGATGTGTTGGGCGAGGTTATGACTCTACAGTTTGGCCAATAGAGGCCTTTCAGGACACTTGTCCTACTGGCATGAGTATTAAGAGGCTGCATTTTGTATTCTTCCATGGGGCTCCAACTTTTTAGTGGCGCCCCGTGTTATTTAAAATATGCAGAATATGCAGAAAACACTTGTGAGGTTCGCCCGGTATTCGTATCTACCAATGTCATTTAAATTTTGAAGGCACTCTACTGCACTTTGTCACTCTTTGAACCAGCCCACTGCAGTGTGACTATCTACCAAATGAAACTGAACAAATGATTTCCTAATTAAATTTCAGAATGTCACCATGATATTTCTTAATTGACACGGGGAGTCAGATGGAGATAGGAGCTGAAAGGTCACCGACAGCATTGGGAATAGGGGGAGCAATATTATAAATCTGCAAAATAAACATAGAAGTGGCAACAGAATCCAGCTGGATAAGGGAAAAAGTAAACCAGTGTGATGTCAATGCCACGCAGGCACGCATGCACGCACGCATGCGCACGCACGCGCCCACGCACACACACACACACACACACACACACACACACACACACACACACACACACACACACACACACACACACACACACACACACACACACACACACACACACACACACAGAGAAAGACACACAAACAACAACAACAATTCCTTTGGGTGTCAACCTGAATAAATATACACTTCAATTATTTGTGTTATTTGTGGGATGTGGGACTGTGCAACAGGGAAGGATGACCTGGAGGTTCTTCTCATTTCTGCTTCTCGCCGAGCAGACCGGAGCGGCAGTCCAGTAAGACAATGCGGTATAGGGGGCTTGCACTGACTAGATGCCCCCACCACCACCATCCCCCACCCAAGTCCTGGAGAGAAAGAAAGGGAAAAGGAAATTACAGGGCTCTGCCTATTTCTCAACCTCATGCATGCTGCCGTAAGCTTGGCTGCACATCACCTATATGCAGACAGACAAGTCCCCCCAATGCTTGAGCACACCGGCTGATTGAAACTGAAGTTGCGGTGAACACACAAAGATAAAACTGATTTAGGCAAAGCCAACTGTAATCTAACTGTCGGGCGCTATACTACAGCGAGGCTGCAGCCTGGGATGAGATTGCAGAGGAGAGGCTGACTGGGTGGTGAAATGGAAAAAGTCCAGCTTTATTGGATGAAGTGACCTAGCTCCATTCAGATATAACGTGTGGTGTGGTGTGGTGTGGTGTAGGAAAAGGGAGTGAGATGAAAGGGAAGGTAGATAAGAACTCACAGCAATTCAGGACATAATGAAGACTTGCTCCTCTTCTTCCTCTCCTTCATTTTGGAAAATGGTTAGCCTGAAATGTAATGGTCCGCAATGTAATGCAAAATGTGTTTTCAAAGGTCCCTATTCCCATTTTCATTGTTGCCACATCCTCAATATGAGTATGAAGCGGTCGGACGGACACACAAAAGAGAAAGAACTTTCCGGCCAAAGCGCTCTAGTTTCCCCCGCAGGGCCTTTTCATCTCCTCCCTCCCTTGTCCTGAAACGTCTGTGCTAATTCTGGCTTCTGGCCATGACCGGCAGCCTTGAGGAATTAGCTTTCACAGAAACAACTTTGGACAAATTTAGGAGGCTCTCATTAAAATGTGCTGTGGCGGGGGAGTGACCTCACCATTTATTTTTACTACCCTCATGTCATATGGCTCGCTGCTGTGCCCGAGCCATCTTACAGAGAGAAAAAAAAGAAGAAAAAAAAACAGTTACTTTGTGGAGGGAACTTTTGACTTTTGTACGTCTTTTTCGCTGACATATCTGAATATGAATCTTTTGTTTGATATTATCATCGTCATATTTGCAATTCCAACTTTATTTCTCAAGGATAAGTAGGGATTTCTTGGGGGAAAACTGTGATCCTTGAGTGCAAATGTTAAGCAGTGCTGTTGATCCAATGCCTATCCTCGTAGCAGTCTTAGTTTAGATGGCGATGATCAACAGAGAGGCTTTGCGTTTTTCTTTTCTTTCAATTTTCTTTTCTGTGCTCAATGTCATTATCCCAGTTTCAACCAAGCATTTATGGAAAGGCAAACCAACTACAACATTTTCATAAAGCTTAATGAGAGCAGAATCACAGAGGCCCTTGTCTGAAGGGGCGCAATGCTATATTAATCTATTGCTATGAGCACAGTACAGTATCCCCAGGTGCTTTGCTATTAAAGCGGCCACTTTCACAGAACATTCACTCCACCTTAAATTGTCCCAAAAGTACACTAAAATTAGACTTCACTCGGATTTAGAATAAGGTGATGAAATTATTATAGGACTATGTACGACAAAAGACACTTCATTACCTGCCCACCAGCTGGGAGATGAAAACAAGCATGCTGCCAAGGACTAATATGAATAGTTGCGGAGTGATTTATTATTTCCATAATCCCAGACCTTCCCAAAGCCACCACTTTAACGATGAAATTTCCTTCTTGGAAACATTAGATGCTTGCCTGGTTAACACCAGACCTAATCACAAGTGAGATTAGGTCTGGGGAGTTGCCTATTGTAAATTCCGTATGGGGCCGCAATACTTGGCTATTATGACACACTGCCCTGCTCTCTGATTGGGCAGAGAAACTGTTAAGGTCGGAATGCTTGGCCATTATGACACAGATCCCATGATCTTGTACGTTATGAGTCATCCTCGCCATACTGTCTTTCAGATCGAAACGATTGTGTAGAACTAAAGGCAGTATGGGAGTTCCCAGGCTAATTAGATGCTGCAATGCATATAAATTATTGCATCCCCTAAACTAGTGTTGCTCAACAGGGGGCTTTACAGTCATGGGTAAGCGGTTAGGGCGTCAGACTTCTGGCCCAAAGGTTGCCGGTTAGACTCCCGACCCGCCTGGTTGGTGATGGGAGTAATTAACCAGTGCTCTCGCCCATCCTCCTCCATGACTGAGGTACCCTGAGCATGGTATCGTCCCACCGCACTGCTCCCTTTTGGGCGCCATTGGGGGCTGCCCCCTTGCACGGGTGAGGCATAAATGCAATTTCGTTGTGTGCATTGTGCAGTGAACACTTGTGTGCTGTGTCACAATGACAATGGGAGTTGGCGTTTCCCAGTTGGGGTTTCACTTCACTTACAGCCCCCAGGGGGTGTTGGGGAGCCCTAGGGCTGCTGAGAAGGATACAAATGAGAGGGGTCGGTGCTTATAGTTGCCATTGGGGGGCATTTGTCCATTCTATTTTTTAATAGGCTAATGGGGCGATGGTGCCTTTGATATTAGGATTTTGTCTCTGTTTAAATTTCGGAGGGCAATGCTTTCATGATGATGGGCTTTCAATACAACTGCACGTGGCAATTGACTATTATGTGCACTTTTTCAAGTCAGTTTTCACATTAAATTTTGGGAGCTGCGATCCTGTTCGTCATTGTGTGTCACATTCCTCATGGTGCTAACACAAGCATTCCCAGACATGCTGCATTTTCCACGCATTTTTGTGCAACCTGAGACTGCCCATGACAACTATTCTCCCAGATCTGAATGCCTTTTGTCAAATTAGACCAACAGATGTTCTTGAACATTATTTATGTGACTGGTTCTCAGTTTTGTAATTAATCTTAATGTAGGAGTACACAACAGTAGCATTTGAAACATCTGGTTGACTGTCTGTTAATGCAGCGTTTGATCTGGTTATGGGGGACAGTAACTGGCATATTGAGCAGCTGCTGCACTGCTCCCAGGCACTAAATAATCTCTGGGAGAATGGTATTAGCGTGGAAAAAATTGCCACGTAATCTGACAAGCCTAATTGGATGCACCTATTGGATGCATGGTTGATTTTAGAAAGACAAAAAAAGTTTTGTGCACACAGTATTTCGTTTTTCATTCATTATCAAAACACAACTACAATCCATGCACTTTCAGTAATCCATTGCAGTTATCTCCAACGTTTTTGTATGTCATTCCCACTTATTTATGAAGGCCTGTCCCCTGTTTTTCTTTCATACCAGCCCCCCCCAGTTTTGTGTCTGTAGTTGTATTGTTGTCTGTGAGCACACCAAAAAACATTCTTGACTGTATTTTTTTTTACTGTTGATATGGCTAAATAAACTTGAACTTGAACTTGAACAACTGCATTAACCTAAGCTTTCTTGTTTTTCCGGTCAGCATTTGCATATGACTGCATTTGGTCTGTATTTGACAAACGTTTTGAAAAAGTTTGTTTTACAATAATGTTTCTTTTTTCTTCAGAAATCAACATTTAGTGACAGGTGAGCAGTGCACAGGCTAGTCCTCGACAGGTGTGAAAGGCTCATATAGGCCTATGGTTCTCTGGAAACTGCTACTTATGTTTCTCTATTGACGTTGGTGCACTGTATGTGTGTGGACCAATGAGCGTTTGTTTTGCTTGCTCCCAGAGATGTTGATTTATTTCGTTGCACGGGCAGCAGACTTCACGGCACAAAAGGGAACAGAAAGGAGAGTATTGTTTATTTTGGCTGACAAATCGTGTGCCATTGCTGTCAAAATGTACACTGCTTACATGCATAGCCTACCATACGCAGTCACTTTTTAATAGGCTACCCAATACGGAGTTTCGCCCATCCCACCACATTATTCTAAGCTTTTTGCGGCCACGTCTTTAAAAGGCGGGGGCACATATGATGTGAGAGAGAATTGGGTGGTCCAGATTGTGAGCTGAAACACCTCTCACAACTAAAGCATCAGACAGAAGGACTTGAACTGTACAGTGACAAATCTGGATCTTGTGATGGACTTGCCTGTGCTCGCCTCTTCATCAACGAAACAACATTTGCGCGCAAAGACTCATCTGCATGCTATTCCTCTCCATGCGTGTCAATATGTTTTAATTCGCGCTGCATACATTTAATCCACCTCGGACATATTTAATCTTTCGGCGGACCGCTCAGATGTACACTGACTGGACACAAATGTTCGTGGCTGGACCTTTCGCATCTCAAGGCTCAATTCATCAACACTTGTGGTCACTTCAGTTTTCCTCACGACCCCAACATTTCGGCTTTACAAGGCAAGTGTAACACGCACGCTGAACATGACTATTGTTGTTTTTCATGTGTAGCCTTTATGGGCTGCCGACTTTTGGCCAAGTATGGCTGGTCATTTTTGACATGTTAAACCATGTCCTAATATTCAAAATCAGTGCCTAATTTTAGTGGTCCTTACCACACTTCTTTCATTTTCCAACGAATTTGAATTCCGTGGCACTGCGGTATATCAGACTTAGCGCACTGCCGTTTGTTCTCAGTAAATGTGTTATTACAGCACTATGTCTGAGATCAGACAAGCATCAGTCATCTACAGGTGCTGGCAGATTACAGTCAAGTGATAGGTGAATATTAGACCCGATCTTCCATCACGGAGCTCTTGCAATAGACGCGTTCATCGGATTCAGTGGATATAGAGGACAACGGCGCCAAACAGTAAACGCACGGACTATGTTTTTAAAATCATTACCGGTCTAATTTAATGCAGATTCCTTGTATCAATACGTTGCTTTAATGGACAACGTCCAAAGATGTATATAAAACAACTCGTAGAAGGGATACATTTGATAAGGGATACATTTAGTGATAGGATACATCACTAAAATCTGTCTAATTATTGTCATCGTCATAGGAGATGTAGGTTGCATTCCCTCAGCAATCGCTCGGAGAACAGTTACATGCACTGTATGCTGCCAGCATTCTCATTTAATAGGACTCAAAAAGCAGTGCACAACAAACTGTCTACCATACTGTAACTCCCCGGCTGTTTGAGGTATTAGGTTATTATGGCTATTCTCTTCCTGCTGGTCTCATTTCGACAAACCAAGAATATTTTCTAACAGCATGTTATTGTCTCTAAAAAGTCAAGTTTTTGTTATTGTCCTCTACTGTCCACTAACTAACATTTGCACATGGCATTATGCTGGTGTTGCATTTTTTTGGTCTTGCGTTCTTTTAGTTTCACTGTGCACACATCTGACAGACTCCTAAATGTTCTCCCTGTTACCCTGTTTCCAGCTGCTGCACCTTCACTGATAGGATCAACTCACGACTGCATCACCTCAATGAGGTTGCTCAGCCATGCAATGTTCCTGGAAGGCTGTGATTCTGACTGCCCTGGCGTCCTTAGCAATCCAGTACACGGCGATCAGGACCTTCACTGCCAAGCCTTTCCACATGTGCCCCATGCGCATGATGACCCCTCTGAACTGTGGCCTGTTGGTCGGCAGCGGGCAGGACGGCAGCGGCGAGCCCTTTGGAGAGCACATGTGTGACGAGTACCCCTACTTCACCTACAACTTCACCTCCCGCAAGACGCACGTGCTCATCCTGGCCACCACGCGCAGCGGCTCCTCCTTCGTGGGCCAGCTCTTCAACCAGCACGCCGACATCTTCTACCTGTTCGAGCCGCTCTACCACGTCATGATCACGCTCATCCCCCGGCCGCCGCACGGCCGCAGCATGGACGACCGGCACGTGATGCTGGGCGCCAGCCGCGACCTGCTGCGCAGCCTCTACAACTGTGACCTGTACTTCCTGGAGAGCTACATCAAGCCCATGCCCACCAACCACACCACGGACAAGCTCTTCCGGCGCGGCGCCAGCCGAGCGCTCTGCTCGCCGCCCGCCTGTGACGCCTACGGCTCCGCCTCCGGCGCCGGCGAGGCCAACATCGAGGAGGGCGACTGCATGCGCAAGTGCGGCACCCTCAACCTGACGCTGGCGTCCGAGGGCTGCCGGGAGCACCGGCACGTGGTCATCAAGACGGTGCGTGTGCCGGAGGTGGGTGACCTGCGGGCGCTGGTGGAGGACCCCCGGCTCAACCTGAAGGTCATCCAGCTGGTGAGGGACCCGCGCGGCATCCTCTCCTCCAGGATCGAGACCTTCAGGGACACCTACAGGCTGTGGAGGATCTGGAGAGCCACCGGCAGGAAGCCCTACAACCTGGACCTCACACAGCTCACGGCGGTCTGCGACGACTTCCTCGGCTCCGTGGGCACGGCCATGAACCACCCGGCATGGCTGAGGGGACGTTACATGCTGGTGAGGTACGAGGACCTGGCCCTCAGTCCCATGCAGAAGACCAAGGAGATGTACGACTTCCTGGGGCTGTCCATGGACAGGAACGTGGAGGACTGGATCCTGAACAGCACCCGGGGAGGCAATGTCAAGCATAAGTTCGGCACTGCCAGGGACTCGGCGGCCAATGCCGAGAGCTGGAGGCTGAAGTTGTCTTACGACATCGTCGATTACGTTCAAACTGTGTGTCAGCAGACTTTGCAGGAGCTGGGCTACAAGATGGTCAGGTCCGCTGAGGAGCTGAAAAACATGTCTCTGTCGCTTATCGAGGACAAAACATTTGTACCTTTTTTGTAACAAAGGTAAATGATTGCACAATTATTTTTGATACCGACGCTTAATATTGTTGCCTTAAATTGATTCACATTTGCACTAAAAAATCCGGGAGGGCCCTTTTTTGGGGGCTCTGCTATGCCGAGGTTTTCAACAGCACAATGGAGTTAAGTTAACTCTGGTACGTACGCCTGTGAAAGGGAGTTTTTACAAAAAAATGACCAATTTGTGACTACTGACAGATGGCCAACTTTTTTTGTTGAGTTGATGTGATGATAGATCAGATTACAGAACCAAGAAACATCATCTCACTGAAACCTACTTCCCATATTTAACTTAATGGGTGTATTACATACTAGGTGAATTAAACGAGAACATTTTTTGTATGCTGGCTGTTGAATGTTGATATTATTGTATATTTCCGTCCGGAAATAGCTGGACAGATGCTGGACTCCAGTGTCGAGGTGTATGATGATTAAAAAAAAAAAAAGTGCAATAAAAACATGAATGTTGCAGACGACCTCAACAGTGCTTTGTCAGCTGTCGTAATTAGCGATGCAACGCTCCCAAAAGGGCATATTTTATGACACAGCGGTAATGATCAGTCAAGCTGTGCTCCCATCTACAATAGGCATTAGTAGCCATTACTGACAAATAATCAACATATGCTCCATTTCACACTATGCAGTACTAGGACGGCCTGGCACTGTCATGGAGAATAAAACAGTAGCTACTGTATAGTTTTTATGGAGTCAGCACTTCTTTTTTATGGTGTGCCTACAAATGGTACGTTATTTTTACACAAGCAAGTATTATGTATGATTTAATGAGGTGCGGGTCGACAACCCCCATCGAGCACAGCAGCAGAAAATAACAGCAGTTAGAGATATTGCTCTTCATCAACATTATGTAACAAACACACACACACACACACACACACAAGCACACACACACAGGCCAAGCAAGTATTATTCCCCTACTTCTTATCGTCATCTCCCAGCGAGGAATAGGATCTCCTTGACCTTTGACCTGTCCCCCCCAAAAAAAAAATCCTGTCGAGGAAAAGAACACTGTAAGCTACTATTTGAAAAGGAAGACTATTTTAAGATCTTAAGTAGGCCTTTGGACATATCAAATAAAGACACGTTCTGGAGACTCTGGAGTCTTGAATCATAGGCATCTCCTCAAGCCCCCACTTGTGAGAAAGAGAGGGGAACCAGCTTTATATAAGATCTTATTTGTTACTGAATGGCAAAGTACAGATTATTTCCAAGATGCTGGATCTTTCTCCAGGAGGATGAGGCTCAAGCTCGTTGATATTGTCTGTCTGCTAAATAGGACATCTCCTACTGTGCACTTACTTCTCGTCCTTAGCTTGGCTCCCTTCATGGAGTGGAGTGGCCATAAGGCATACAGGGCATTTGCCCGGTGGACTGTTGATGATTTTGGCCTGATCCGCCCCTTAGTGTAGTGCTATCAGCAGAGATTCTATGAGTCTTATCCAGTCTCTGGTATCAGTCTTCATGGCGCTAAAGCTGACCTCTCTGAGACAGACGTAAATATTCATTTTGGTTGTTGTGGTCAAAATAGCTGGTAATAATAGATGACTAAAACTGTAGTCACAGGCCTCCTTGTCTCTCTCAATGGCTGGCTGGCGGACTGGTCTTGGCTGAAAATGCCCGGCCTGAGTTTTTGGCTCTCTTCTAGACTGCTTGGTGGTGTTACTCAAAGAACACACAGTCACTGTTTTGACATTTATGGCCAAAGTGGAAGCACTTTTCCTGAAATTAGGACAACATTTAAGTCACGTCAGACAAAGGCAAAAGCACAGTAATGGTGCATTATTTTGTGATAAATACAGGTTTAAAAAAACGCATAGAGAGTAAAGAAATGCTAGACTGCTGAAACAGGAGACAATACCTACCGTGATGTGGTGTTGCTGCTTTTGTGTAACATAGCAAGAGCTGTAGTGTGTCTAATTACAAGGGTGAGGGGTGAGTGTACACACGCACACGCACACACACACACACACACACACAAATAACACATACACTAGTACATTCTCTCTCTCTCTCTCTCTCTCTCTCTCTCTCTCTCTCTCACACACACACATACACACACACGCATACATGCACTCACGCACAAACACACACACACAAACAGACATGCATGCGCGCACACACACACACACACACACACACACACACACACACACACACACACACACACACACACACACACACACACTTACGTACACATGCACGCACACACACACACACGTATACTAACACATTCTCTCTCTCTCTCTCTCTCCCTCCACACACTCACACCCTACGGTTCCCAGGGTAGACTTTATAGTCTGGCACGCTATGCCCGCCGCAATACAGTACCTGTCATGGCCCCAATGAAGAGACGGACTTGGCCTCGTTTTTCCAGGAAGTGTGAATGACTCATGGTGGGATTGGGGACAAATACCCATTAATGTACAGTATGTCACCTCAATTAACATAATGTGGAGCAGTCACAGCTGCTCAGAAGTGGTGCTACTGTTTAGTCCCAACCGAAGAGCTATAATCGAACCTGGTCACCTCAATTAACATAGACGCCCAGGTAGTGCACTGCGTGTTGTTTTTAACCACCACGTTTAGTGAGCTCCCCAAATGCATAGTAGGCAGTGCAGGGTTTTGAAAAGCAGACGCTGTAGACACTGGCTGATTACCTGGCCGAGTCATTATCATCAAGGTATATTGAGCTGCATCCTTTCAATGAAATGTGTCATACAAGTCAAATGTATTAACATAATAATGACCAAAGTTGCCATCATCACAATCATCGTCCTCTCGACCCTCAACATCACCAACACCATCCTCATCCTCACCTCCCTTCTTCGTCCGCTACACATGACCACCACGTTTGTGGTAGACTAATGCACCGTTTATTTTTATTTCCATGTGTGTGGTACTTTGCGAAAAGAGTATTCTGTGAAAGACACAAGTGGAAGTTCAACCTTTGTGGAAAGACTAATGTCACACGTTGCCTTTGTTGATGTGAGGTGTATCCAAGCGGCGTTAAAAAAATAATAAAAAATAACCACAGTAGAACACATAGCAGTTGTGCCTGCGTAGACTTTAGAGGAAAGTCTCTTGAAGCTCGTGTATCATGACTCTCTCCCAGTCGCACTAATGGCAGGGTTTACATGTCAAAGATGCTCCAAGAGTCACACTTTAATCCTGCAGCAGCAGCACAGCGTAGGAGGGAAACTCCTGTAATGTAATGCGCACCTCCAAGATCTCCCCGCTGTTTTATTCAAGAGAAGTTATTAGGAACTGTAGGATTAAAGCGTTGAATACATTACTGAGGAGAGCTATTGGACTGTTTCCACACAGCCGCCCGTCGTAATGTAGGAATAAGCTTGATGTAATTGGACAGCAGATGCCGCGGTGTGACAATTGAAGCTGCTGCTTTGTTTAGACTGAGACCAACAAATCCTCTGTCTGTTGCCTAAACAGTCAGGCTTCCATGCTGAAGTGCTGAAATAAGATGGCCATTTGGAAATGTTAGTTCAAGAGGCATGCAGAGGCAACCTGGCTCTTTCATAAGCTATACAGGGGTGTCCAGAGGTTCAGGGGGGTAAAGTGGGACTGAGTCACCAGGGCCCACATACAGTTTGATTTATGTAGATATATGGCTGGGGGGTAATTGGAGCTGATTGGAGCTGCTGCCTATATCAGTAAATGCTATTATATCACTGATTCTTGAAAGTTTGGCAAAAACATGTCCCTGCAGTAAAATATTAATTCTGTTGGAAATCAACTACATTTTCACAAACAAAATGAACCCAGTTAATGGCCAAGGGGTCTGTCACACGAATACACAGTTGTTTGAAATATTTAAGTGTAATTTTATTACTTTTCATGGCTATAAACCTGTCCACACCCTGTAAAAACGCCTGTCCCAAGGACTGGCATCATCATTTCAATTGACTTAAAATACAAAAATCACTAACAGAATTGAACAATATCACCATGATGTGGAAGACCATATTAAAGTGGTTCTACAGATGTGCACATAGTGGATGTAAAACAATATTTACTATTATTTTCGGATTGCTCAAAATGTGTCCAGCATATTGGTCACCACCGTCAGATATTTTCTAAAAGACAATAAAATCAGGTATGCACAAGGTAATTTTCATTACTGAGGACCCCTTTTCAAACCTTTAGCTCTACTGCCTACTTCACCATCACTGAAGCTCCTGTAAGTTTATTATTTTGTCCTCAATTTGTTAATTGGTTTGGACACTGGTACTGTCCCAACCATAAACTGTCAACACCGTCGGGGGTTTTAATAGTATTGTATTACATTAATGTTAATACATATAATTTTTTTCAGAAAAGGTATGAAGCACCCAAGAAACAGAGCGAAAATGAAATGGCTAATGTGAACAAACAATGCATAATATTTAAAAGAGTGTTTTTTTGTCTCACACCGTCAGATGTCACCACCGTCAGATTTTGTTCTGCTCATCATGTTGTTCCATATTTTACTAAATTGTGCTGGTTAATGAAACATTACTAGGCATGTTAGTAATAATTGTGATCCAAAATGATACTCTAGCCACCACTGAGGTGCATTTGGAGGTTTTTTTTGTCAGAAAACCTGACGGTGGTGACATCTGATGGAGTTCACCAAAAAACACATGTTTTAAGTGTTTTTGACATGTTTTAAGAATATGCGTACAATAAGTATCTACAGTTATGTTGAATTGTTAAAGTAATTAACTTTAATACAGTAAACATGTGTTTTTTACTTCTAATTCTGTCTGCCGCTGTTGACAAAACAAGAAAGAGCCCATTTTATGAAAAATGTTAAACATGGGGAGCTTGGCCAATGCATTCACTGCACAGCCAAGACCTACATGTATGATAATACACCTCTATATTTTGGATTTGAACAACTTAAAAGCTGTTTTTACCACATTTTCAACAACCAGTGGCTTACTTCCTAGATAATCTAACTAATGAAGTAAAAACACATGCTCATACTGTGCACACACAAAAATAAAGTGTTTATGCAAGATGCCATTGACTTGAGAGGGCTATTCATTTTGCTAAATGCAGGTACTAATTAGGCCACTTTCACCACTCTCAGATTACTGTCACCACCGTCAGTTCTTAAGTCACCACCGTAAGAAGGAGTTTTGGACATTTTAAAGGAATGTGCTTACAACATTTTCCTTAGGAGTTGTTGAAATATCAAAGTAATAGCCAATTTAAGCCTACACGAATATTTGTGAAATTACAAAAAAATGTTTGTTCTATTTAGCGTTAAGTAAGCATCGTATGACGGTACATATTTTAAAATTAGAACACATGAAACAGTATTAAAATAGAACAAAAGTGAATTTTCAACATTTAAAGGCATATGTGTGAACCAAAAAATACACATAATCACTTAAAAACTCCAGATACATATGCAACCAAATCAATACAATTTTAATAACTTTTAATTGTGTCTGACGGTGTTGACAAAAAACAAGGTATGATCGGAGAAAAGCCTGATTTCTGAAAAAAATACATAATGGGGAGATTGGCCTTGTGCATTTCTGAAAAGCCAAGACCTTAGTCTATGAGGATATACCATATAATTTTGTAATTCACTTTGTTTTTTTCTGTCAACATTACAACCTGTTTTAGCCACTTTCTCAAGAATCAGTGATATGTTCTGTTCACTAAACTCTGGTCAACTGTGAATACTATCAAACAGCGTCATTCACCTGCAGGAAATCCAAATGCAGGAAAAGGATTTGTTAAAAGTAGCCTTGCGGAAACCCAAATAATACTTTGGAACAGTGAGGGTAGTCATGGTAACAGCACACATCTTAGTTTTCGTATTTGTCCTTGAAACATTACTTTGAAGTTGGCAAACTTTGATAGAGAGAGGGCAGAGGTTGGAGAGAGAGCGAGAGAGAGAAAGAGAGAGAGAGAGAGAGAGAGAGAGAGAGAGAGAGAGAGAGAGAGAGAGAGAGAGATCTAGATATACAGTCCTGTATTTTAGGTACGGTATGTTCCTTATTTGTTTGAGAGCTAAATAAATGAATTGGTAATAACCATGTGAATATCAGACCTGTAAATATAATTAGTTTATCGCAAACATGCAGCAATACTATGAATTTCGCTATTTTAGTCAACAACATGTAGGAAAATGTTCATTCATTAGCAGCACCTACTTTAATAGGTGTGGTATCTCCAACCTCTGTTTTCTGATTGGGTTTCGGGTGACGGTAATGGGCATTGATCAAAATGAAGCTGGAAGTCGTTCGATCGGCTCACTGCTCACATAGAGGAGAATAGAGCTCACACCACTTGCCAGCATCTGCGCAGTCACATATCGAGTACAACTCCACAAAGGAGAGCGTGGTATGTAGTACCCTACAGCAGGGCCGCTGGCAGCTTTGGCTGGGCCCAGGACAAAGTCATCTGAAAGGGCCCCCCGTCCAATACATCCAATATGATGAGAACCCAATTCTGGGCCCCTACAGTATGCAATAATGCTCTATATAGCAAAAAAAAAAAAACTAGAGCAACATTCATTGCATCGAAAGTTAGAGCACAACCACAACTTCAGTAATGGTGGAACACAAACAAATCACATAATGGCATTTGATAACATTCACTGTACACAAAAGCAGGGCTGAACTGGTCATCTGGCATACCGGCATTTCCCCGTGGGCCTGCATTCTCGTGGAACCCTATTTTCAGAAATGTAAAAAAATGTTTTTACCATTTCTGAAAATAGGGGCCCACAAGGGTGCGGGGCCCACCGGTGAGTCAGTTCTGCGCCGCTAATTATGAGGGGCCCCTTTAAGCCCAAAATGCCCGGGCCCTGTTTCTCCCCCAGTCCAGCCCTGCACACAAGTTCTTGATAAACAACCAACCGGATGCAATCTTAGTGTCCTTCCATCTGATGGCTGCACTATGGACATGGCTTTGTGATTATCCTGTGTAAGTCATCAACCCCAGCACAGCGCAGTCTCCCAAGCAAAACAGTTCCATTCGGCCGGACGTTTACCTCAGGGGGCACACACATACACACACGCACACGCACACAAAACTGTCGTGCTGGACCCTCTTTTCATGACTTTTGTGTTTGCTCTGTGATGGCTGATGAAAGAACGAAGGGAAAGTTGTGGAAAGAAAAATGCTGAGAGACCTGATGTGTGTAGAGTGAGGAGGACAAATATGCCAAACGTGTCAACTCTAACTTTACAAATTAGTCCAATGGACCGCTCCAGGGCGGGATGCAAAATAACAGCGTCAGCCGTATTCACCTTTGGCATCTCGCAGGGAAAAAAGGAAGGAAAAAAACCTTAGACTCAACTCATCTCAAAAGAAAGTTCTGAGGGCAGGGCACAATTGCAGAACTCATTTTTGCCTGTCAATATCCGCAACAGATTCAGTGCAGATAAAAAAAAAGAAGAAGAAGAAGAAAAAAAGTTCCATCATTTTCTCTGCGCATTCAGCGCCCTGGCTTGCCAAATGAGCAGTCTGTGTTGACAAACTATCGCCTGAAGAGGCAGCTCTGGCCAAAAGGTTGCTGATATTTGATTCTGAGCTGACTGACCAATTTAAATTACAGCTTATGTCTGCCATCCGTATCCCTGGAGCAACGCGTTTAATTGGCTGGACCTGTTTATGACAAAGCTCCGGACACACTCTCTGTTGATTTCCAATTTCCAAAACCAAAACTTGTGCAGCATGAATTATATTTTTCTGAATGTTTTTTTTTTTTTTAGAAGGCTTTTGGAATCATCTTTGCCGTCATAGCCTGGAATCATCACAATCATCTTTTGACAACACAATTTGGACATGAGAGAAATGGAATGAGAAGTAATGGAATGAGAGCCTAGATGACACAGCATAATGTTTCAGAATTAATTATTAGCTCTCCTAAGCTGGATCTGCAGTGTTTCTGCTGACATTTTGTTTGTTATTGTTCATATTAGACTAAACATTTTGTTAAATCTCTCTTTATGAAGCCTTGTTGAAATCCCATGAGCTGGATCTCACATTATGATGTTCGAGGAAATTGGTCTTGGAAGGAAAACAGAGTTTTGGCTGAAGTCATAAAGCAAATATAGAAAACTCTTTCAGTACATTTATTGACTTAGCTGTGTCTACAGAATACATCAAATAACATCCAGCAAAGTGAATAAAAAGTGTCCACCAACAGCACGTTTTAAAATACAGTCACTTTATTCATAGAATACAACAGATTTAGCAAAAATAGTTCTATAATAGACAAAATCTACCTGGTCTTAAAAGTCTGGCTTATTGTAACAGAGTTTCCATGACATAAGCATTCTATCGGGAATACATCTGCAGACAATAAATACACGGAATAAAAAGCATAAAAAATGAAAGAGGTTTGTAATAAGTTAAAGTCTACAGGCTTGAAACATGCAGTGTTCTTATCCTCAAATAGACAAGTCAAAAAGCAATGGGAGGTTTGTAGGGAAAGAATATGTGAAGACACGGAAAACAACAAGATTTAGGACCTTTCAAACATACGTACGTTTTGAGAATTGAGAGTACAACACAATCATTTTCATACAAAACATTTCAAGTCTACTACTTGTTGCAAAAGCGGCCCCCTATAAAAACACTGCTGAGATGGATAACTGCCAGGTTTGTCTTCGCAAGTAATTTTCTTTTCAGACTAATCAGAAGTGAGTGCATTGAGACTGCACAACAGTGTAACAGGGGGCAGGAATGTTCCAAAGGACTTGTATATCTAACAAGTCATTACTTACGGTATTTAAAAGTTGAGGCACGTGGATATACTGTACATTTCAAACAACAACGGAAAATAAATGGTCAGAGAAGGATTTTTGTCATGATGACAGAGTAGTTGTGTTGACTTGTGGAGATTGCACCTTAATGTGTCTAAACTTGACATATTACTAAAGTATATGGAATAATAATAATACTGCTGACCTTACACGAAACAAAGGAAAAACACGCACAGCATTTCATTCACAGCAAAAGTTGGCACGCCGCCCCCTGCCCCCGGCCTCACACATATTTAAATCAAACAGCTAATTATGAGCAGCCAGCATAATGAGCCCAGCCCAGCACCACATCAGACAGATGAGTATGATGGATCACTGCATCAACCTGTACTCAAAATCCCTCTCAACATTTATGTTTGTTTGCATCAGATCGACAATACTGATCATTCATCATCCTAATGGGATGGTTATGTGTCTGCCAGCGTGATTGAAAATGGTGTGACACTGATTCCCTCGACTGGACTGCCAGGACTCCTTTCCCTTGTTCCCTAAACATTGTGTGCATTCCAATATGCTACCTTGCGTCCTCCACTTGTGCTTGTGGCATCGCCCCGCCTTCTAGCCCCTCCTCTGTGGAGAAAACAATAAAGTTTCCCTGCTGTGAGCCTAGCCACAACAACTTTTGGGGGACTATTCTTCATTCACCAACCAGTTTGCAAATGAGAAAATGACTTAACAATTGAGCTTTTGCGAGATATTGAAATATAATGCTGTTGTCAGTGATGTCATCATGACATATTATTTCCTGGTACGAGGCCACAAGCACAAGTGGAGGACGCAAGGTTGCATATTGAAACGCACCCATCGTGAAAAGACAGATGGATCAAACCATCACACCCCAACTCCCAACACGGAAAAAATGGACCCCAACCACAACTGAGCTTTAACCAGAGAAAGTAGAGAACATTTCTTTCTTTGTACCTGTAAGTTTTATATGTATAATGTATTCAGCTAATGTCATGAGTAGAGTCAGTAGACAAACGGTGGGTAAAAAAGGATTGACTGTGCTACGGTTTACATTGCTATCAACACCCGGCATCATGAACAAAAAGGCTCAGAACACTTGTTTGAGGGCTCACGTCAAGAAGGTCTAGAAAGAAGTGTCTACAAGCGTACCGGTATAAGGAAACAAGTATCAAGTAGCACTCAAATCTACGCATATGCAATCCTGCATACACCAGAACACCATACCATACAGTCTTCTCCCAGAAATAAATAAATAAAAGATAGACCAAAAAGTGAAAATATAAAGACAAAGGGAAATGAAATTAAATATTAAATTGGGTTGGTCACAAGTACCCCAGTGACCGATTGTTTCCAATAAAACTCACATTATTCTTTTTGTACCAAAATAACAAAACAAAGCTGTTTCACTGATTGATTGAATGAAGAGACACAGACATAGAAGGCAGACAGAGAACATTGAGAAGATGCGAAAGAGAAGGTGTCAGGTCTGAAGTGCCTTTCTGGAAAGCGTAGTTGTTAGCAGTTAGCAACTTCAGTAGTTGCCAATGGGAAATTGCATTGCAACCAACACAGTAGCTAACATAGTAAGCGACTGCGCTTTCCAGATAACCAGCCCTGGTGCGAACTAACCGGTGTAAGTAGTCTATTTGACTGATCGATTTGAATTGGCAAATTGGATTAAAAAGTTTAACAGGTTGATTGGAACTAATCGGTTTGAAATGGTTGGTTGAACGCTGTGTAAAAATGCAGTGTTAATTCAACACGTAGAGAGTACTCTGGAACCAAATACAATCTAGAAGGTATCAGTTCAAAGATCCATGCACACAGCTTCTAGGTACTGGTAAACGCAGGAGTGTTTACTGCACACTTATTTAACTTTTTGCTCGTTTATTCAGAGCGAACAACGTGTTTTGCTTCTGTGCGTCATCAAGTTCGCTCAGGCATTAATGAAAGTCAAATAAGTGTGTAGTAAACTTCTTTCTCTAGAAGGTGTTCAATTCACTCCCTTAGTGTTGAATACACACTGCATTTTTCATGTGTTACTAACCGATCTAACCCTTTGACCTCAGCCCCTCAGTCAGCCTTGTCCTTCTTCTTTGGCGTGACTTTGCTGGCCACGGCGGAGCCCACGGCGCCCACCCCCCCGGTCACCACGGAGACGCTGCCCTTGACCAGGCCCACGCCGGCGGCGGGCACGCTGGTGACGGCCGTCTTGGTCAGCTCGTAGCTCTTGGTGCCCACCCAGGCCACGCCGCCCAGCGTAGCGCCCACCGCGCCCCGCGTCATGCTGAACAGCCCGCCCGTCACCCGCCAGATCACGCCCGCCTCCGCAACCGCCGCCTTTGGGTGGTCCTTGTCCAGGTCTGGAGGAAAAGATGGGAGAATGACATTGAATTAATGAAGGAATGGGTAGCTGAGGGTGTGTGTTGGTCAGGGTTTGGTGGGGAGCAGGGGGATGGTGTGGGGATTGTAGTGTTGAGCTGTTTAAAGCTGCTGTTTTTTCATTCATTTAAAAAAAAATTAAAAAAGAAGAAGGAGAGACAAGATTAATTAATGAATGAACGTTTGCAGTGAATCTGCAGATCCTACCATTATTCTGCTCTATTACAGAACCATCCTGTTCTAGATCTGGAGAGGAGAGGAGGAAAAGATCGGAGAGCACTGAATGACTGAGTGAATGAATGAATGAATGAATGAATGAATGAATGAATGAATGAATGAATGAATGAATGGCTACAGTGAATCTACAGATACTACTAGCTGACTACTCGCTCGAGACAGTGACACCCCCTTTGTGATATGAACTCCTTGTTCAAACGCATTCTGCGGTCTAATGCTGTGTATGAAATTGCAAGTGATGCAACGCCAGTCTGAATTCGCTGTGGGCTCACATGTTGTTTTCGTTGTTTTGCATTGAGTTTCTATTTGCTCGGTGTCTGTATTAAAGCATATTGTTGCTATGCTTCACAAAACTAGATTTTTTATCATCATTTTCATTGTGTTCATTCAGGCTTC
>NC_085860.1:24811216-24863716 GCF_034702125.1 Engraulis encrasicolus
CACTGTCTCTTAGTCTGATAATACACAAAGGATTCAGTATAACAGGCTACAACAAAGTACTGTGAAGATACAGTATCACCTGCCATGGCAGGACAGTAAGTTGGTCGTCTGATCAGAAGCTTAAATCAGGTATACCAGTATGTGGATGAATATGGATGGTCTCCTATACAGTGTAGTGGAAAGCGCACACATCCAGCAAAAAAGCATCAGCAGGTGCCAAATCAAAAAACTGTCACATGTAGGAGCGGGAAAGGATCTGCACACTGCTTGCAAAAGACTTAATTTATTTGGAGCAACGTTTCGATCATAGATCTTCTTCAGGCATCTACGTTGCTCCAAATAAATTAAGTCTTTTGCAAGCAGTGTGCAGATCCTTTCCCGCTCCTACATGGTCTTCTATACACTCCTGGTTGAAGTGTTCTTGGACAAGGCACCTCGCCCAGATTGTTGCACTGACTGCGTTACTTACACTGTACCTAAATCATTTCAGTTGCTTTGGATAAAAGATAAAAGCTAAATGTAATGTAATGTACTATGTACAGTATACAGTATATCTGTCATACAATATGATACAATGTCCTTGTGATAACCGTGTGCCTTTATCCTGCACTGCTGTGCTGAACAGCAAGTCAGCCCTTGAACGTGAGCGTGGCCAGCAGATGGGGAAAAAAAACCCCTCCATTTTGTTATTTTGCAAGTAAAGTAAAACCATGTCGCCTCATCTGTCCTCATAAGTGCTTAAGGGGATGCCACTTCACACTTCAGTGCTAAGAAATAAATCACCCCCGATCCTGTCCTCTCTCCCAGCACAACACAATGGAGACAGTGTGTTTCCCCTCGCCCACAGCTGTCTGGACAAACATGACAACCTCAGCTCAACCTCAGACCAACCTCTGCTCAGCTCTAAGGCTGCAGGATATCAGAAAAAAATCGATACTCGATAACAGGATGCAATACCTTGATAACGATATTTAAACGATATTTAGAAATTTAGAAAAGTGTTTGTCTTGTCACTAGATTGTCGGACTGTGTGGGGGGGCGTGGCTTTAGTCATGGCAGGCTTCTTGCGCATTTGTTGACATTCAGCAAGTGATTGGACTGCACAGAAATGTTTTACTTGTTAGCGATAATTAAGTCATTTTTGCGACACGCATATCGCCACTCTTGATATCGTGATTTCGATAAATTTTCGATATATTGCGCAGACCTACTCTGCTCAGTTCAGCTCAGTACTGTGGTGTGGTGCCATGTACTGTATATAGCCCATCAATTCCGGCACTACACTGCATCTGCCTCAGAGCCAGAATTTTACTAATGGGCAGACTAGGACATTTTCCAGGTCCCCCTGAGAAAAAATGCTCACTGTTGGGCCCACCAATCTACAGTACCAACCCCTTCTACGATATTTCGTGGGCCCAACGCCATTAACGTGCACATTTCTATGCTGAACAGCAAACTCAGTAGTTTATCAACTATTATACTTAATGACCAGATGATATTTATAGCCCATTACGATGGCAGACTCCCCCCGGCAGGGGAGCCTCTGACCCCCCTCTGACTCCCCGTCATAATACCAGTGCTTCGCCCCATGGTTAATGATGGCAAAAACAACTCAGAAGGCAAAAGAGCCCCATATCTATATTTCGACAAGGGCCAGAAAAAGGGTAGCCTGGTTCTCACCGACGGTGCGTGTGTTTACACAAACTACCATCTGGTAGCACTGCCGTTAACATGCTCTTCTCGAGTCAGAAAATAAATGGTGCATTTATTGCAACTCACCACCAACAAATTCCTCCAAAAACGTTTTATGTTCATTTCTAGAGTCAATATGGTCTAGAATCTGTCCTGTGACTCATCAATGCGAGCTGCCGTTGATGTTTAAGCAATACATTCTCAGTTTATTTTCTACTCGAGATGAGCATAATGGGAGCGCTACCAGACTGTAGTGTGTGTATGTAGCTCCGCTCCACCAAGGGGCTCCGGAGCTACAAACACGCATCGTCGGTGAGAACCAGGCTAGAAAATGGGTAGAACTGACACTGATCTGCCACACTGCCCACTCACTATCCCTCCAAAACACCCGGAAGCTGGAAAGCACCAAAAGCCAAACCGTTTGTGGAATTAGTGAGGAGGAAGAGGCGAAGGACACGAGGGGAGGTGGCAACGGAGACATGAACAAACACACCGCTCTTCACACGCACGTTTCATGAAACATGTTCTTCCTCTCAAAGAGGTGATAACTTGAGAAACGTGCAAACACAGACACAAAACACACACACACACGCACACGCAGTACAAACACATACACAAACGCAAACCATTTGTACATTCTGTCTTGTGTGTTCTGTTTTCTTGCTCTTTCATGCGGGTTTGTGCCACAGTGGTGCGAGAGCAGAGTGAGTCATCCTCACAATAATGGTGGATCAAAGCCAACAGATCGAATTTAGCCCAAGTGGGCAGAAAATCCCTCACAGTGTCTCCACACAACACAAGAATGACTTAGAACTCTTTAACAAAGTGACACTTGAGCGTGTGGAAAATCCGTGGAAACCTCTGCAGCAACCCCAAACCCACCCATGCAGCACCCCCAAGCCTTATCCCCCATCCCTCTCCACCTCCCTCTCCCCAACCCCTGCAAACGTGTGCTTATTATTCTGTAAAGCCACCAGAGACAGAGGGCTCGCAGCACGCTGAATAGCCTCTGGAGGACCAGAAAACAGGTCAGACACGTCTTCATGAAGGAAGAGAGCAGAAAAGAGGAAAAGAGAGAGGAGAAGTGAGGAGAGGAGAGGTGAGGAGAGGAGAGAGCAAGAGAAAAGAGGAAAGTAGAGGAGAGGAGAGGAGAGAAGAGGAGAGGAGAGGGCAAGAGAAGGGAGGAGAAAAGAGGAGAGGAGATGGCGAGAGAAGGGAGGAGAAAAGAAGAGAGGAGAGGGCGAGAGAAGAGAGGAGATGAGAGGAGAGGGCAAGAAAGAGGAGAGGAGAGGGTGAGAGAGAGAGGAGTGAGGAAAGGAGGAGAGGAGGACAGGGTGAGACAGAGAGGAGATGAGAGGAGAGAAAGAGACGTGAGGAAAAAGAGAGAAAGAGAGGGAGAGGGGTGTTGTCCCAGGCCATGGGAATTGGTTGTGAAAAGCAGATTCTGTTTGGATGCATTGAAACAAACAAACACATTTGGGTGGTTAAAAAGAGGACGGAAAATGCTATGTGATTGAATGAACTACATGTTCTCCCTTACGACATATAAGACAATGAAAGATACTGAAGTATAAAGAAAACGTATATTCTTCTTTAATCTTGTTCATTGACAACACACACACGCACACACTCTCTCTTTCTCTCTCTCTCTCTCGCACGGCCACACACTCAAATTCACGCACGCACGCAAGCATGCACGCACGGCCACACACACACACACACACACACACACACACACACACACACACACACACACACACACACACACACACACACACACACACACACACACACACACACACACACACACACACCCCTATCACATCACATGTGTGTGTGTGGTTTGTGAGTCAAGTTGATGATCCCATCTGACATCGTCCTAATTTCACACAAGGCAGTCTCAGTCCAGAGTTCTGTTCTGTTCAGTTCTGAGTTGTAAGCTCTTAGTGACATGAAGCTATTGATTACTCGCCACCTGAGCCTGAGCAAGGGTGCCACCTCTCAATTTTCAAGATGCCCTCGAAAAACTATCTTTTCATGAAGAGCCACATGTCTAATAACATCCTGAACCTCACCTACTTTGCAGTGAATATTTCTCGCAAGATCTTTTTTTAAATGACGCTAGTGCTTAACACTGTTGGTCTTCAACTAGAAGCCAGTTGGGAGTTGGGAGTGTTTGTGTGTGTGTGTGTGTTTGTGTGTGTGTGTGTGTGTGTGTGTGTGTGTGTGTGTGTGTGTGTGTGTGTGTGTGTGTGTGTGTGTGTGTGTGTGTGTGTGTGTGTGTGTGTGTGTATGTGTGTGTGTGTGTGTGTGTGTGTGTGTGTGTGTGTGTGTGTGTGTGTGTGTGTGTGACACCCTGACTTCAACACCTCCTCGACCACTTTACATACCATTAAAACCTCTTGCTGCCAGCACTTCACTTGCCAGAGTGTAGTAATTAAAGTATTTTCTCACTCAACAGTTCCTGTGCAGTGCAAAACTTGAAAACTGGAAGAGAAAATAACAACACCTTTTCCTCCACCTCACAGCTCCAGTCGCAAAAGCAGCTATTTTGAATATGTTCCTGCTGGATAAACACTTGTTTTGACAGCCGTTCATTGGCCCTCTTTTTCCCCGCTCTCTCGTGTTTTGTATGTTAGTTCTTCTGCTGTACACACCTCTCTCTCTCTCTGTGTGTGTGTGTGTGTGTGTGTGTGTGTGTGTGTGTGTGTGTGTGTGTGTGTGTGTGTGTGTGTGTGTGTGTGTGTGTGTGTGTGTGTGTGTGTGTGTGTGTGTGTGTGTGTGGTTGTGTTCGTGTTGTGAGTGAACGATGACAATAGATGACACTTGACTTGACTTGACTTTTGGCAGAGATGGACAGAATTATTTGGCATGTCTTTACCTAAAGCGATGAAACCAACAATGTAAATAAAGCCTGCAGAATATCTAAACAAAGGCATTTTTTCATAATGCTCAACGCATGCAAGCATGCATTATACATAAACAAGACTAAGAATTGCCACCATGTTTCTGTCAGTGAAAATGATAAAAGCAAACTCTCAGTGGCAGTAACCTCACTGTTCCTAAGGCAAGGTATCTCTCACAGTCCAAAACACGATTATATTTTCAGCACAACCTGACATTCCCTCCCACTCCCTCCCTATGGTTTGTCTGCTGTGTAAATTGCTTAAACACCATCTTTTGTATTTGCAAGGAAGACACGCAGCTGCAGTATCAAGACTTGTGTCATGTTCACCTTCCAGGCCCCCGAGCCGCCACCCTGCCATTCCCAGCACAGTACTCAGTGGCTGATCCCTGACCCCTCTGTGACATCTACCCAGAAACCCACCCAGCCATGCAGTGCAGTGCATACCAAGCCACTCTCTCTCTCTCCCTCTCTCTCTCTCTGTGAGCGTGAAGTGCTTTGCAGCATGACATTATCTCATTAGGTCTTGCTTGAGTGTTCACCAGAGAAGTAACCATTTTTAATCTCTGATAACTAATGACTGGCCCGCAGCGGCAGGGTAATGGAGGAGGTGGCGAGGCGAATCAATCTCCGCACTGATGGGGCAGAAGGGATGCTCTCAGTGGCAGCAGCGGCGGCGGCAATAGCAGCAGCCGATTTACTCTGTACGATATGATTGTGCAGCTTTTCTCTGGCACTGCCGCTCGATTGTGCAGCTTTTCTCTGCTGCACCGTTAAAAGTCGGGAGCAAACTGTGGTGCTGCTGTGATGCAGTGTAGTGTGATATGGTGTGGTGTGGGCGCCATTACAAAGAGACAGCGATAAGCTGGCGAGATGTGTGAGCTGAACAATGTGACAATCGTGTCATGAGCTGGGGCTCTTTATGCATCTTGTGTCATGGTTGTCAATCAGCTGTAACTGTAGCAGTGACACGGGCAAAGCTACACTGCATTATGCTCCATCTCAGGCTCCTCTGGTAGGCAAATTCAATTAAACATCACATTTGACATTGTTAAGCAGGGCCTTGAACCAAAATTGAACAGAACCGAAACCAGAAACGTTATACAGTATTTCTGGTGTTCTGAAAAATAACTGTTTGTTAAAAATAACGCTGATCAGTTTATAATGGTTAAATCCATTGCTGAAGTGGCTACAAAGATTCTTAAAGTGTAAATATGGTTATGACTAAATATGGTTGTTGGAGCCACTTCAATGGAATTATGAATCATTATAAACAGTTTCAAAGCTTCATTCTCCAGGCATTTTGACATACTAGTTACATTCAAATGTTTATGGATGCAATTCTCAACAACAATTCAACAATTACAAAAGCTGAGTAACAAGTCTGTTCTTTGAGCTCTTGATTTGCAGTATTACTGTTGTTGTTTTAAGTATCCCATTGCATGCATACTCATATAACGTGACGTTTTAACCCCCTACTACACAATCCCTGTTATACAAATATAGCTGTTACCAGAATGGCAATGACCAAGTCATAATGTATTTCTAAAGGCTCTGTGCACTGTCATAGTGGTGTAGTACTGTGGTAAGTTTTTTTCAGTCACTACAATGTGGCAGAACGGTGTGTGTTAAGGGGCTACGAACAAGTGATGAAAATAAATATGGTTGTGCGCAATTGTGAGCTGCTCCTCACCTAGACAAACACACACAAAAATAATTGCCTGATTGACAGGGTGCATATTACCCGTATTATTCTGTACGCACTTCACACACTACATCATGCTGGAAATGCAATTTATTTTGCCACCGAGCTATAATTCCAGCCCTGCAATTCCCATCAGAACACAACATGCATTACATAAACCACACCAAAGTGGCGAGAGTCCCAGGGATTAATGGAGCAATGCTTGGCCACTGTCACATCACATCCTGTACCCTCTGAGGACTACAGTAAGACATGGCAGAGGACTTACACAAGGGGAGGATGGGAAGAAAAAAGACCAATTACATTCCTTACATTCCACTTTTTTTTACTGAACAGTATAAATCTACAGTACTGGCCCAGTACTACGTTTTGGTCTTTTCATATACTACATCTCTTTCCTGACTTGGTGCAAGTAACTTAATGTACTTGAATGTAGTACTTTTTCAATTAGATTCATGTTCAAACAGAGCTGGCATTTCTAAATTGTGGCATGTACCGGTTGTGGCTTGCTGACTGATTACCGGTACTTGTAGTATTGTCCCAGCTATTTTGAAATACATCAACTGTTTGACTACCAGTCATGGCAGGACAGTTTCAATGTGTTTTTTTGGCAGCTGATGAAATTATTTTTGGCAGTAGTTCAGAGAAGTTTTGTATCAGAGAAGGTCATCACTAACAGATGCTTCAACTCTCCTTTCTCTTTCGTTTTAGTTAGGCGTCTTCTCTTCTAGCATGAAAAATGAGAAAGGACGCACCATGCATAGATTCTTTATTATTACACAAGCAAAACCTCTCTCATGTTTCAGTTTTACAATATTTTGGTCAGCACTCTCAAAAGAAGAAACACTTGTTGGGTGAAGCCTGCTCCAACCTTCACGTTCTCTTCTAGCATGTAATGGTTGTTGAGACTCAAGTGATGGCACAGATGAATTCAGTAGCATTTATTTTAGCCATGAGGTAAGGCAAAAGGATCTATTGCACCTGTCACAATGAACCAACGGGTCCCAGAGGTGTAAAGGCTGGGTTGACGGCCATGGCTGTCAGGAAGTGGACTTGTAGCATATCCTCTGGCAGCACCAGATGAATATGGCAGAGCGTTTGAAGCCTGGGGCCCGGCCAACCAGAGAAGCATCCAACCCATGCTGGCACTGATTCAGGACACCTTGATGGGCAGCCATGACAATGGGGCTTCCTACGGCCAATGGGGCTTCTCTTACAGCCAACGGCAGCATGAGACTGCAAGGTCTTGGCTGCCAATCAGCACTGCTGTTGTGAATAGTAATGCCAGCAGGATTCCTCTGGCCAGCTAGAATGGAGTGAGGAAATGAATCCTTTCTGTATTCGCTATTGTCTATTTTGGCCATCATCAGAGGGTTGGTGAAGTAAAAGCAACTGCAAGGCAAGGCGATCCATTCCACCTGTGACAAGCCCCTAAGGTCTTGGGAAGACTGGACTAACTTGTCATCACGTGAGACAGAGGAAATGTCTATTGTCTACCCGCTGGAAAAAGCGGATGGATATGACAGCTTCTGAAGCCTGGGGCCGACTTGGGACACATCCATCCCATGGTGCCATTGATTCAAACCTTGTGCTGCCATGACAATGGAGCCTCCTATGGCCAACGGCAGTACAATGCTGAAAAGTCATGTTGCCAATCAGTGGTGTGGTCAAAAATTCTTTTCATTCTCATAATAGACCGCCCCTGGTGTGGCGATGCCAGGAGGATTCCATTGGGCAGCAGGAATGGAGTGCAGATCTGGTTACTGAAAGTCACCCAAAGCCAATGTCACCTTGCCATCTTTGATTCAAGCATTGGCATAAGGTCAATCCAGTCAGAAATAAAATATGACGTGTAAGGTAAGGTAAGGAAATGTAGAGTAAAAAAAAAAAGTTAAGTCTCTTCTACTCAATCCAAAAGCAAATAATTGTTTGAGGGCAGAAGACCAATAGACACCAACATGAAAGTTCTGCTAGCGGCCTACATATACTGTAACACGTAACATAAAGACTTTCCACATTTATTCGGTGGATAGAGCTTCTGAAGCCTGGAGCCGATTTGAGAGACATCCATCCATCCCATGATGCCATTGATTCAAACCTTGTGCTGCCATGACAATGGGGCCTCCTATGGCCAACGGCAGTACAATGCTGAAAAGCCATGTTGCCAATCAGTGGTGTGGCGATGCCAGGAGGATTCCTTTGGGCAGCGGGAAAGGAGTGCAGGTCTGGTTACTGAAAGTCTCCGTTATGCCAGATTACACCAATGTCACCTTGCCATCCATGATTTAAGCATGGTCATAAGGCCAATCCTGTCAGAAATACAATATGAACTTTAAGGTTGTGAAATGTAATGAAAGGTTTTAAGCCTCTTCTACTCAATCAAAAAGCAAGCAATTGTTCAGGAGCACAAGACCAATAGTTCTGCTAGTGGGCCTTCACATAGCACATAACATAAAGACTTTCTACGTTTATTATTTGGTGGATAGATCAGTACACTGCAGCCATTATATCCTCACAGTTGAGACAATATTTTTTTAAAGTAAGATGACGTGATTCAAATAGTTATTGAGGTAGGAATCTTCTGGAGAACTCTTTAACACATGCTAGAGAGAGTCTAGAAGTTATAATTGACACACCCAGCGTCTCCTAAATCCATTTACCAGCTATTTTTATCCTGACAATGTTTTGTAAATACGGGCTCAGAATTTCAGCCCTTCTCCATTTGAGCCAGATAATGGTGCCTCGGCTTATCAGAAAGAGCCAGCTATTCAAGGAGCCTGAATGAATGTACATTTCATCACTTCCCCCATTCAGCATTCAACTTCATTTTTTTTTTTTTTTTAAAGAAAAAGCCTCTCGGACTGAAGCAGCAGCCTTCCATTATCCTCTTAAACGAGCTGACTCAATTGAATGGCAATAATCAATGGCCGAGAGGTGGACTCAGCCTCTTAAGCTCTATGAGAGATATATGATGGACAGAAATGGACTTAAACAGCAAACAACGTCAATGGGGAACTTTGTAAAAATGAGCATAGACAACACTATGTGGAAATGTAGCACAAATATGTCAAGAAAACAAGCGCTTTTTTGTTACACCCATAACAATGAACTCCAGCTACTGCTTTTGAAGTCTGTCTCTCCCTCTAACCTCCATGGAATTATTTATCCCTCTTGGTGAGGCTGGGTAAGCAATTTACCATATGCTGTGGCCTCGTCTGCTCCCTACACGCACACGAACGCGCACGCACACACACGCACGCACGCAAACACAGGCACACACACACACAAGGCCGGGCCTGCTCTTTCTCTTCCCCGTAATTTTCCTCGATCAACCCCTCCCCTCCACTCTCTCCTCTAGTCTTTCCATGGGGGAAATATCACTTTGCTCTTTCCAGCAGGAACCTCAGAAAGATCAATCCAATTCCAAAGAAAAGACTAAAATGTCACTTTGTCTTCAAACACATGCCAGAGAACAATGACATTTGGAGGGTCAGAGGAAAAGGTTACAGCATTCCGTAGGAGACAGGTTTTTCTTTCACGAGAGAGAGAGAGAGAGAGAGAGAGAGAGAGAGAGAGAGAGAGAGAGAGAGAGGTGGTAGCTGTTAGTAAGAAGGGAAAAAAACCCAATGGCACAGAGTTACCCCACCGACGTATTTTCCCAGAGCAGACGCGGAAGCTTCTTTCATCACACCTTTCTTTAAATCCGCCCTTCATCTAAATGACATGGCAATTTGTCTCACGGCATGGCAATTTGTAAGTGCTCTCTGGAGGGTATAGGCGGAACTGGTTAAATTATGGTGCGTGTGAGGATGGAGGCAGGAGGGGAGACAATATTGGAAATGCTGGCGCTTGCTTTGTTCGGATCTTCTCACGTTTTCAAACATTTCACTTCACCTACGGTACTTGGCGTGATCGCTCATCTCTGAGTTGCTGAGCTCTCCAAACAAAGAGCCACAAAAATGTGGGAAAGAGAGAGAGAGAAAGAGAGATAGAGAGAATGGGAGAGAAATAAATAGAGAAAGAGAGGAAATTAGAATGACTGAGCTTGCATACTGTCGACAGGTGTAGAGCAGCCAAGCACTAAGAAAATCAAAGGAAAGGAGAGCAAGAACAGAAAGAAAGAAAGAAAGAAAGAAAGAAAGAAAGAAAGAAAGAAAGAAAGACAGAAAGAAAGAAAGAAAAAAAACAGGCTCGCATACTGTAGTAGTAGGCAAGACAATACAGAAGACCCAAGCAGAGGAAGAAAATCGAAGTGAGAAAAAGAGACACAGAGGAAAAGAGAAGAGGGAAAGAAAAAGAAAAAAGAAAGGCAAAGCTTGCATAGTGTAGGTGAGGCGGTGTGGATGTATGGTAGAAAAAGAAGAGCTGAGGGATGTATTCCTTTGTTCTCTCAGCACACCTGAGTATTCTCTGAGGGACTCTACTCCTGCTCTGCCTACCTACCTTCCTTCCTCCTCCTGCTTGAATGATGCATACTTGCAGCAGATATGGATGCTGCCAGGCTAGGCTAGCACACTGCTGTCGAAGCAATCAGGTAAGTGATTCATGAGCAGTTCAAAAAAATACCAGTAAATGGGCAAGTAATTAAATAACTGACCTGAACAAACACTACTTTTGCAGTGTTTGCCGGGGCAATCGGGTATACGTGATTCATGACTCTACAAATACCGCTGAAGACGAAATAATTAACCACCTGACTCAATGGAACAACTAGATCTTACCCACATCAAAAGGGCTCTACCTGCAGTGCACAGGAGAATTCTCAACACGGAGGAATACAGAGTGATTATGCTTACGGCTGAGGCTAGCATCCAAGACAGAGGCCCGTTTCAACTCAGACTGGCATCCTCAGAGAGGGTCCCGGGCAATGACTGGCATGTTGAATAACTGTTCAAATGAAGGTATTGCATTGAGTTGCAATGTGGTTAGGAAAAAGAGATTTGGGAGGAGATAAAACACAAGACACAAGACAAGACAAGACAAGACAGGAATACATCAGCAGAACCTAACAGACAGAAAAAAAGCCAGAGACAAGAAAGGAAGAAAATATCCTTAAAGCCAACCTGTGACCTCTCAAGTACTCTCAAGCTCCACACACAGGCCTCCCAAAACTTTGTATTGTTTGGGACAGAGAGGTAGTGGAGAATCAGGGGGAGAAGTAGGGCTTATATATTAAATGAATAAAAAGATGTCTTCTCAAGGACAAGAGTGGAGTGCCTTCTAATTGGGCATTTACATAAATATCTGTGTATGAGCAGATACAGAGTGCTCCACAAATATAGGACATATTTGAAACGCACTACATTGACTACTGACTCTAAAATGATACAGCAACAAACATATCTTATGGAAAACTTTCAATGAAAAATGACATTCAGCCATTTTTGATGCATTCTGTATCGTAGGTCCAATTCTGTGCACAGATATCTAAAATGTAAGGCTGGTTTTGGAAAAAAACATCTTTATTTTATAAAAACATGGTCAATAATTCAGATTATAGGCCTGTATTAAAAACACGAGGCTGCACTTGACATGACCAAAAGTCATGATTGCTGCATAATCATGCACAAGGTTTCTTTCGATTTTCCCGCTTTCTACCTCTCTCTCCAACACGCACGCATGCACGCACACACCAAACCAATGCAATGCAAAAGGCGATGAGCATGAGTGTGTGCGGTGTGGCAGCAGTGTAGAAGAGTTCGAATCTGCTGACAGAAAGCCACAGCACTTACATAGGCCTACTGTACAGAGAGAAAGCAAACAAAAACAACAGAGAGAGAACAAACCAACAATGCAACAACCGTCATGTGATCCAACTTTATATAACGGAGCGGTGGGAGCAGCGCAGGCTGAAATAATGGCCTACTTGATACGATCCGCAGGGACACATCACTGCAAAGACCACTTTATTCCATGTGATGGGAAGGGACTCATTACTACCATGTTTGAGGGAAAACTAAAGCCCCCCCCCCCCCCCCAATACAGGTCATCCTCTCCAGGTTTCTTGGGACCGTATTGCGCAATTTGTCTGGGTTGTGTTCCTTCGAAAGGTTTCGCAGAGCAGCATTGTGGTTTAAACAAATGGCTAAAAAAAACAGTAAATACAGTGAACAAAGAAAATGTTTCTGAAGTTTATCCATTTTTTGGTTCTTCTGGGTTCATGATAGTCTTCTAGGAACTCTTAAAGAAAATAAAAGTTTGGCATGATATCTCCATTGAGCATTCTGCTATCACAGACTTTCTCTGTTGTTTTCTTTTTCTGTCAATGAAATGTTAATGAACATTTGTGAATCGCTGGCAGCTGTGACACACATGAGTGAAACTACTAATAAATGGCAGTTCTTATTTTTGTTTACCGCCTACATCACATCACGGCACTTCATCCAGACGGCAGCACGGCCCACAAACCCAACCACAATTACAGACTAACATCAGCTTCATTATGCAGCATTACCTGACTGCACAGACTATTGTTTTCACATCACAGAAGCAGCACGGTAGGCTAGCAGCGCTAACGTTTAATGCACCCAAGTGCTGACAGGCAATGAACTGACCTCGCTCGCTTGCATAATGCTTTTGGAAGCTACTGTACTAGTAAAACACAGACAAGTCTTTACGTGTGGGTGGCTAAATATATTGAAGGAAGCTTTTTAAAGTTGCGCCTCTGAGAAGACTAGAACATCTCCATCCCAGTGTCCCTCTCCACAGTATACTGATGAACATCATTATGCATTAATTTGGTTCGATTTACTTGATGCCGGTGTCTTAAGCATGTCATTACAGTGTCATAATAGTGTAGATATTCTGGGTTGTCTTTGCCATAACCAAATGTCACTTAAGGCCAACAGTCATAAAATGTTTATGACATGGACATAATGTTTATGACACATACATAACTGTGCCATGACACTATTATGACACTGTAATGACATGGTTATGACACAGACATCAAGTTAAGTGTTAACATTAACTTTATGTTCTTTTTTAGTTGACAACTGATAAACAGTGTACCACACAATATCAACCTCACCAATCAAAGCCAAGCTCCATTTCAGTTGTGCCGGCTTACTTTTGATTCATAACGTTTACACCAATGTGGAAATGTTCAAGTCATTTGAAAAGAACATCCACCAAGGAGGATTCAAATTTTGTTGGATACCAGAGAGAGTAAACACATTCACACAAAAAAAGAGACCCAAGAGATCTGTCAGAGCCACAGCCGACCTCTCTTTCACTACAAAATTGAACGTCTACCACAACTGGAGGAAAGGAAGTGTACATGCAACAGCGGCACACTGGTACCACAACAAATCACGTCTATATATTTTTTTAAGTCTGACTTTGAATCTAAAGGATGACCGTTAGCTCAGTCCTTCACACGAGCTGAACTCTGTATCAGAGCAGACCAGTTAGTGTGTGGCCGATATGGATGTGCTGCTGACCATATTGTCTGCAATGGCTCCGTCTGAGATAAGAGATGTGAGGAGAGGGAAGACAGGGAAGAGGAGAGGGGGCCCTAGCGTAATGAGCCCAGGGCTCCGTGATTCGTCACCTTTGACAGCAGATATTTTAATATCCCGCGGGACCCGCTGTGCAGGGCGAGGGGTGCATCTGCGGTGCTCTCTTCATTTCCTGTGTCGGCTCGGCTTTGAAGGCCCCAGCACCTTTTCTATCCATCTCCGCCGCCCTCCTCGGCAGGAAAGCAGACAAGGGGGGATAAAGGGCTCAGCTGTCCCAGGCGCAGGGAGATGAGAGGCCCATAATTGGGCCCTCATTACATTGAATGTATTGGGTGAGGGGGCCCTATCAGATGACTTTGTCCCGGGCTTAGCCAAAGCTGTCAGAGGCCCTGCTCCTTGGTAACCACCCGTCTGCAAACAAGTCAGGGATGCTGAACAGGGGAAGGGGCTGATCTGACAAAAGATCTTGGTTTCCAACCAACGGTGGCGGTGTCGTCCACTGAGGGCAGCCACCGGCCTTTTCTCTGTTGTTGTTGTTATTGCCCCAACACCACCACTGCAAATCGCACCGTGAAGCAAAGCCTTTCAGATTTTGTTCTGTGCCCAGCATCCAGCGTTTAAGTCTCAGCGTGCATTTACTTGTGTGTGTGTGTGTGTGTGTGTGTGTGTGTGTGTGTGTGTGTGTGTGTGTGTGTGTGTGTGTGTGTGTGTGTGTGTGTGTGTGTGTGTGTGTGTGTGTGTGTGTGTGTGTCCATGACGGTTTGCTACTGAGGCTGTGTGTCTGTCTGCAGGTGGCATGGGTTCGCCAGCTGGCTTGTTCTCGTTCGGTGAGAGAGAGAGAGAAAGAGAGAGAGAGTGAGAGGCAGCTGTCCTGGAGGCGGTTTCCCAGGCAGCTGCATGAAGAAGACTCTCGACTACACTGCTGCCTACTCTGGTTTCTACTGGTACAGTAGCTGTATCCTCACACGAGACATGGGAGCCGAGCGATGTCTTTAGACCTGATGCATTGCTGCCAGACTGCAGTAAATAGGGTGCTACGGCTGCATACTATGAATTTGTCATTGTTCCTGCTCAATCATGCCTGAAGGGGGAATAAAATAGTCTCTGTACAATGCCTTCGAAGGTACGCATTCGAATTTCCTTCGCCTGCCCCCGCATACCATCTGCACAGAAAATTATCTAATTTCCAAGGCTATCGGCTCTACAGTCATTACAATAAACAATAGATCCTATAAAACGGCAACAAGGGTAAAAAATTACATGTCCCTGAATTATGATTGAGGAGTTGTCTGCACCAGCAGGTGGTGTGTGGAGTTGCTTAGAAAAAAATGACTGGAAATTGAACTAATAGAGCTCTTAAGTGGACGTGACGTAGTTAGCGTTCACGGGACCGTACCCGACAATCTTATATCACGGTAGCTAGACTATATCTTCTGATCCCAGTCATTGTATGCGCCATATGTTAGGAACTACATGTAGATGATTCATGCAAAAAGTATTTGATATTTTTGTACAGAGGTTATTTGCATGAAAGTTGTTCCAGCCGTGGCCTAACGGTAGGGCACCGGGTTACTACGCCTGTGACCAGGGTTCGAATCGACCTGGGTCATTTGCCAGTCCTTCCCTGTCTCTCTCTCCCATTCACTTCCTGTCTCTCTCTACTGTCCTGTCAAAAATAAAGGCACAAAAGCCCAAAAAAATATATTTTAAAAAAAAAAAAAACGCTGCAAAATCGTTTGGTGTTTGGTACGAAAAATTATATTAAAATATGAGAAAACAACATACAGTATGTGAAGCCAGTGACACACAACTCACACACTCAAACGGGATCAAAATATCATTTCAATATCGCCATTGAATTACATACAAAAAATCTACTTCCTCAGGTCCAGTGGATGCGGAAGGATATGATGTCACTTAAGAGCTCCATTGAATGTCAAGACCAAAATGGGCAACTCTACTGCGGCTTCAACTTGTCCCAACTCCCAACCCAGCTTTTTTTTGGGATTCCGCTAGTCTTGATTGTTTGACAGCAGGCCCAATGGTCTTTAAACTCGCACAAAGAAAGTATATGGAAAAGTGAACGAAAATGTATTCTGTGCATGTACATATGTAAGTATGCACACACAAACCAAAGAAAGTAGCCAGAGTCTTTCTTTGCACAAAGCTGAGATGACAGAGAGAAAGAGTGTGGCTCCCCTGGGGGCAAAACAAACAGCATCTTGTTGGCAAACAAGGCCCTCATTCCCACTCCCCCCTACACATAAACATGACCCACTGCACCACCAGATCCAGCCAAGTTCATTGAATATGACAATGCCACCCGAGCGTACTCGAGTCGGTAGTAGGCTATCACAGTTGCAAAGTGCTACTCCGCTGTGGCATCGCTACAAACTACGCAGTCAGCTCACAGACCGCCGGCCCGGACAGCTGACTGTCAGCATCTCCTCCTTTCACACTGTCCACTAAATAATGCAACCGAGCGGCGAACTTTCATGCCAAAACCCCTGAAAAAAAAGGTACAGCAATGCATAAGGTATTGTTTAATAATTCAAAAGATAAAAAAACAACTGAGATTTCTTTTTTTTCATCCTTTTTTGCTCTCTATTGTTAGCAAGCTTGTGCTGGGGAATTGCCGGGAAAGCAGTTCACTGCAAAACAAGCTGATGAAAGACAAAAGGTCTAACGAGGGAAGCCTGAGGGTTTTTTTCCTCATCCGATGCATGACAGAAAGGGCCCTCTCCGTGCACCGCGCAGCTCTCTCTCTCTGCCGCAGCAGCAGGACACAGCCTGCCCATGCCAGCTGTGCTTTCACATCAGCACGCTTAGGGGTGGGGGAGTGGGGCTCACGGATACAAACCCACTTGAATGACAGGCACGCATCTCTCCAGAACTTTCCAATCAACCGTATACATAGAGGAACTCTCAGCTATTTGTTTGTATGTGAAGAAACATGCACACTGCATGAAACATGCACACCGCACACTGACCATTTCGCTGTTCTTTCTTTAATAAACAACGTTTTGGTACTAGACCTTCATCAGACCTGAACGTCGTACCGAAACGTCGTCTATTAAAGAAAGAACAGCGAAATGGTCAGTGTGCGGGAGTTTTTTTTAAACTATTGCTGAGTGACCCATGGTGCCATCTCCGACGCACCTGCCAGCTGAGGTGTGTGGAAAAAAGCCGAAGTTTAATGTATGTGAAGAAATGACACTGATGAAGGCATAAGCCGAAACGTTGGTCAAGTAAAATCCTATCGCATTAAGTTTGTGTGCTATGATGACTGCTTTCACAAAGGCACACATCTCTCACCATGTTTTTTCGGTTGTTTCACATGCATAATATGAGGTCAATATGTGGACCATTACTCCACATAGGGTACATTACATATTTGTTTGATACATTTTATCGTTTTTTAGGTACTGTAGCAGACAAAAAAAACCCTTTGTCCTAGTGTCTGGGTGGTGAGGAATTGGTGGATAGTTTACTGCTTATTCTATTGAGGGAAGCAGCTAAACACATGGTGTGTTCTCAACTTCTCATCACCAAAGCCCACATTTCCATCCAACCACATAAACAAACACAAGACAGCACAAAAACAATCAGAGAGTGCAACCTGGCTCCCTGCCCAATGCTAGAAGCACATTATGTTGTGTGTTTGGCTCCACCCGCAGGTGACCCAAAATACTGCAAGCAGAAACACATCAATCATTGCAATACGGCCCTGCCGTGGCCTAATAGTATAGGGCACTGGTTTACTACGCCGGCGACCCGGGTTTGATTCCGGCCCGGGTCATTTGTCGATCCTTCCCTGTCTCTCTCTCCCCAGTCATTTCCTATCTCTCCTCCACTGTCCTGTCAAAAATGAAGGCAAAAAAAGCTCCCCAAAAACAAAATAAAGTCATTGCAATACCTGGTGCAACACACTCTGGGGGCCAGGTAAAAATCTAATGTATCCAGGTACACTACAGCAAAAGGATGTGGGGCCAAGACCCATACAGACAAGAGCAGGCAGTGAATCTCTCCTATCTCTCCATGGGTTCTTTGCATTCCCCTATAGACTTGTTTTTATTTTTTTATATTTTGTTTATTTCTGTTTATGTTTTGAGGTCTCTCTTGCTGACACCATGTCCCCTCGTGTTCTTCCCATCCTTGCTCTCTCAGCAGAGATCTTACCAACAGTGGCAAGCACAATGTGCTATTGTTCTATCGTGGCCCTTGCAGGACAAGGAGATAAATAACACCACCTCCTCAAAACAAAAAAAGACAACCCACACAAACAAACAAACACAAAAAAACACACACAAAAACAGCTGACAGGAAGAGGTCCAACTGAAAACTGGGCTGCTTCTGATGGCGCATGCTATTTAAAAAAAAAAAAAAAAACTTTTCCAGGAGAGGAGCCTTGTTTCCACTGACCGGGTTCTCACACCGCTCTGGGGCAGAGAGTGGCCGAGCGGGGGCAAGCAGAGGCTAGGCAGAGAGGGGCAGAGGGAGACAGGGCCGCTGACAGCTTTCGCTGGGCCCAGGACAAAAGTCGCCTGAAAGGGCCCCCTATTTAACCCAATACATACAATGTAATGGGGATCCAATTCTGAGCCCCCTTTCTCCTTGGGCCCAGGACAACACACCCCTTTGTCCCCCCCTGTTGGTGGCCCTGGAGGTAGAGCATTACTGTGGAGGGGGATGGGATGGCACACCTCACTAGGCTGCTGGAGGTTTAGACAGAGATGAGCCAGCATGTTCTCAATGTATGGGCAAAAAATGAACAAAAACAATGGGTTGCGGTAAAATAATAAAAAAGAAACCTGTCATTCTGTGTTTTAGATAAATAATAGGAAGCGCAGAGAAATGAAATGGTGCACCCTGTCATTTTCGGCAAATATTTATTTATTTATCTGCACCGCAAACAAGAAAGGCAGAATGTAGTGCTTCCTGCCTGTCACAACGATGATAATTGGACGAGAGTTGCGACTGGTTGTCGAATGGAGATAATTTTTTTCCATTCCGTTCCTTTTTAAAAAAAAATCTAAAATGTTGGAATTTGATAAACAGACCACCCTCTCCTACTCCTCCTTCTTCCTCTTTTCTTTTCGTCTCATTTTTATTTCTCTCTGCTGCTCTCCCTCCCTCCGTTCCTCACCTGACAGCAACAGCACAGTATTTCATCTTGTCTTGTGATGCTCCGTGTCTGCCACCTACCCTTCCCAGAGGACTATTTAATAGCAGGTAGTGAGCAGGCGGCCCCACAGCAAACACAAACACTACACTGAAACGCCAGATAAGGCCCCCTCTAATGGTACCGAGGGAAAAAGATCTCTCTCTCTGAGCCACGGCACGCCGGATCAATCCGCCGTATCATTTAATTGCTGTCAGATGTGAATGAGCCTGGAACACCCACTGCAGCATTCCTCACCAAAAACAAAACCATATCAACCCCCCCCCCCAAAAAAAAAATATGGAGAATCTATGCTCTCTCTCTCTCTCTCTATCTCCCCCTCGCCTCTCTCCCTCACAATCCATCTCTCTCTCTCTCTCTCACCATCTATCCCCCCCACTCTCACTCTCTCTCCACCACTATCTATCTCTCTAACTCTATTTCTCTCTCTCTCTCTCTCTCTCACTATCTACCCCCCCCCCCACTCTCTCTCTCTCCCAACCACTATCTATCTCTTCTTTTCCTATCGCTGTGTCATTCACACTCTCTCTCCCTCCATATATCGCACACTCACTCTCTGTCTATCCCTCACTGCTCACTTCATAGGGCTTTGCCGTTGCCGGACAAATATAGCTGACCTAAATTGAAGTCTGGAAAAAAAGAAAACGCTACCTGGGCCTGGGCCTGTGTGCTTTTAAAGAGTAAGAGAGGAGAATGCGACTGAGAGAGAGACAGAGAGAGAGACAGAGAGAGAGAGAGAGAGAGAGAGAGAGAGAGAGAGAGAGAGAGAGAGCGCGCGAAAGATCAGGGAGAGAGAGAGAGAGAGGGAGAGAGAGAGGGAGAGAGAGAGAGGGGGAGGGAGAGAGAGAGAGGGCTGAGAGAGAGAGAGAGAGGGAGAGAGAGCTGAGAGAGAGGCGTGTTGATTAATGGAGGGTTATTGATGCTGCCGGGGGGCTCAGCTGACTCTGAGCTGATGGTTATCGGGCCATCCAGCCAGCCAGCCAGCCTAGGCTGCATGCGTGCCGCCCAGCCCAGCCCAGCCATCCAGCGACCGACATCAGGTGGCTGCCTGGCATGACTGTGCATTTTGTGGACCGATAACCCCAGCAGTGTGCGGCCACAAAATGCATAATGGGAAAAAAAAAAAAACGGGACACATAATGAAAACAGAAATGTTGGGGACATTTTTTTCTCTTCAAAGCACACACTGTAAACAACATCTTGTTGAATATCTTGCTTCCCCCATTACTTGCAGGTTAAGATGTCCACCTGCAAAGACCCGTTTCTCCCATTTTCACCAACTGACCTGTCCAAACACGAAAACATTAAACACTGCATGCCTAAGAGTTTGGTGGTTGTAGCATAGGAATATGGTATGGTACGCGTCTGTATGGAAAATAGCTTAACATTTTAAATATAAAACAGAAACCATTTTAGCCTAGAAATCTAGACGCCCCTAGCTGTAGGGGTTTAGCAATCTCTCGAACTCTCCATCAATTGCTCTGCCATAGACATTATATGATCTTACATCTGTGCCATGTGGAAAACACACCTTGTCAACCAATCATTCCCCTAATCATCAAATTCCCTTTGAGAGGAGACAATGTTCCATCCCTCCTAACCTGTTATGACACAGCATTATAAATTTGCTGTTACCACAATGGCAATGACCAAGTCATAGTGCATAATTGAAGGCCCTGTGTTGTCATAGTAGCGTAGTACTATGGTAATTAACCTTTCAATGACTATTAAAGCTTTCCACTAGTGGAACGATGTGCATTATGGGGCTACTGTCAGTGTTTGTAAACAAATCTCCAAAAGTCCCAAAGACGACTTTGATGAATGGGAATCTTCTCAGACAAATCTACACAAAAACATCGTCTATGGCGATCAGGCTGCTATGTCTGTGGGCAGAGGAGCACAGTCTTGGCTTCTGAATAGGCTGTTATCTATTGTATAGCTGCTGTTATATTAATAGTGTTCACAAGGGCAGAAAACTGCAAGCATGCCCTTTTAACCTTTTTGGCACCGTGTAGCAAATATGTGTGTTGAGATGAGAGTGGTGAGGGGAGGGGGACAGGGGATAAAAGATATTTTGGTTTAACAGTAAAGCAAGAACTGGTGTGTGTGTGTGTCCGTGTGCGCATGTGCGTGTGTGTGTGTGACAGAGAGAGAGAGAGAGAGAGAGAGAGCAAGAGTGAATGCAAGAGCAATAGTGTCTCTGTGCGCGTGCGTGCGTGCACATGTCTGTGTGTGCGTGTTAAGAGAAATGAAGAGTGAATGCAAGAGCAATAGTGTGTGTGTGTGCGTGCGTGTGCCTGTGCCTGTGCCTGTGTGTGTGTGTGCCTGTGTGTGTGTGTGTGTGTGTGCCTTTGTGTGTGTGTGTGTCTGTGTGTGTGTGTGTCTGTGTGTGTGTGTGTGTGTGTGTGTGTGTGTGTGTGTGTGTGTGTGTGTGTGTGTGTGTGTGTGTGCACTACACGATATGAGGTCTGGGCCCTGGTTGCACCTGTGCACGGCTCAGAATTTGTGTGCAGACTTGGCATGGCTCTTGGAGAATTTCTGAGCAAATCTGCACGCAACCTGCTGTGTGTGAAATAAAAGAATAAAGTGGAGTAAAACCGGGGGGTCCCTCAGTGTATTTCTCTGCCAGCCAGCCATTTTGGAATGAACAACATTCCTTGCAGACAAAAATAAGCACAAGCACAGGCATCGACAAATTAGACAGAAAATGGCAGAGAGACTTGGAGTGGTGCCCTACAACAGATGTTGCACCTGAACAGGAAAAAACACTGCACTTTCAGGGGTACCCCAAGGAGATGAAGGTGAGGATTAGGATGGCTTTTTGGGGCTTTTTAGTCTTTTTGAGCGTATATGAGAGAATATATGAAAGGACATACAGTAAGAGGGGAGGGATGGTGAGGGGGTAGATATGGAAAAGGTTTGAAAAAGGACTTCAGACTACCCTTGAAGATGGGTACCTGGATTAAGCATTGGGACCACTAACCAAATTCGCAGGCAGAACCTTAAGAGTTATTTTTCTGACACCATGCTCAGTATTAAGATGCATTATAGAGGGGGGGGGGGGGGTAATCAATGTGACATATGGCAAATCAATCTTTCACGAAATGATTTCTTTTCCAAACACAGCACTCTGCATTTTTGGTGCGTCTCTGAAGTATCAAAACAATATGGGGAATAGAGGACACTGAAGTTCTTCTTCTTCTTTGTCATTTTTTTTATTCCGTCATTGCAGGGGTCAGGCAGCCGTGTCAGCCACAAGAGCCTTCATCAGTGTACAGCTGAAATGTCTGTTGGACCCTCGCAATGACTGAATAAAAAAGACAAAGAACAACTTGAGTGTAATCCATTCCCTAGATTGATTAATTAAATATTTCACGAAATAGCCTACATTCGCTTGTCAAATCAATTCTATTTCTTTGTCTGCAGCACTTGTAATAAAAGACGAGAAGAAAGCCTAACTTTTAATTCTGATCTGATAATGGCTGTCAATCTGAGAGCCTGTGTCAGACGTAGGGTGGGAGGATTTATCATAATGACATGTAAATTAGCTCCAGGGGTCCAGGAGGAGAGGTGAATTTGGGGAACTTATATTTTATTTTATTTTATTTAAGGATCCCCATTACCTTGTGCCATAGCAGCTCGCTAGTCTTCCTGGGGTCCTAATTCTAAATATATCACAACATTTCATATTATAAACCATACAAATAGATATGCATTGCAAGAGAAAGAGTTTTTCAGAGAGGAATGTTCTACTTTGTATTTTACCAAGTGGACACAATCAAACGGCCACTATTTCTTTCAGTCGGTTTCTTTTATTACAGATTTCTGTGGGAAAGGTCTCATTTTAAAGCCCAACATCTGTACTCCCAGAATCAATGGTCATCTCAAAATGGCCCTGGGACTGCTTGCGGCCCATTTAGCAGTAACTGTTCACAAATGTCAACACGACATATATCACAGGACATGGATGCTGCCTGTGTTGTTTACAGTGGAATACCTTAAAGTGGAATCCTGGATCGACACAGACATGGTAGTAGGTAACTTCTTGGGCTTTTTTGTATTTTGTAATTTTCCACAAATCATCTTGCTGAAGTACTTTTGGTTTCTAAAGACTGCCCTGGTAACTACTGTACGAGAGTTGTCGAGGCCTTCTATTGCTTTCAGTAAGTAAAACTCTGCGGGAAACTTTCAATTCCTGAGTGCCTTGGGCAGTAATGTTGTACATCACAAAAAGCAATCAAAGGGTCACTTGTTCCATTCCACCTCCCCCAGAGTCCAGGCTATGTTGAAGTGTCCTTGAGGTAAAAAAAAATCTAAAAGCCACAAGGCAACCAAATGTGGTGGTTGGAATTTCGTGTCATAATTTTCACTGTGCATGAGAAATGGTTTGAATGTAAAGAGTTGAGATGTAAAGACATTCTCCTTTGTATGTTTCTATGAAGAATGTATTAAGAATATATGTACAAACGTAGCTATACAAATGCAGTCCATTTGTCATTCCATCACTTAAGTCTTATGTGACGAGGTCACATACACTCATCAACACATTGGTAAATGTTGTAGATGGAGAAGGAGAATGAAAATGGTAGCCCATGAAAACCCAGTGCCCAGTGTTTCTGCTGCAAGTCTGACATCTTAAAAAACAGAACACTCAAAGGCAGAGCCCAATGTCAGAACAGCATTTTAAGCTTTATTTTCAACTCTGACGTGTGCATCTGTGGAACGTTTTGGAGTGTTCATGAGTCACTTGTGGTTTTCTTTTTTCTTGGTTTGTTGCTGTGCCCCCCCCCCCCCCATCTCTCTCTCTCGGTCTGTCTGCCTGACTGTCTCCCTCTCTATCTCTCTCTTCATCTCTCTCTCTCTCTCTCTCTCTCTCTCTCTCTCTCTCTCTCTCTCTCTCTCTCTCTCTCTCTCTCTCTCTCTCTCTCTCTCTCTCTCTCTCTATCCCAGGGCAACCACTCCGACGAGGCCTCTGCTAATCAAAGAGGGCTGGGCAGGAGAGAGCGGAGGAGAGAGAGCGGAGGAGAGAGCGCAGGTGGATGTTGGGACGGGGCTACTCGCAGTTCTCATCCACCTGACAGTCCACCCATCACGCTTTCACAGCACATCGCACTCACGCCTCCCCTGTGCACTGGATCTGCCAGGATGATGGAACAGCCTGGCCACTGTCTGCAAACAGGACAGGCTTCTGAAAGGGTGTGTGTGTGTGTGTGTGTGTGTGTGTGTGCGTGTTGTGTGTCTTTGTGTTTGGGTGGGGGCTCCAATAAAACTTCATTCGGTGCTATTAATTACTCAGATAACGTGACATATGCTTCACAGTGTGACAGACTGCTAAAAGTTCTAAAAGCATGTGTGTGTCCATGTGTGTCTGTGTGCACAAGGGCGTGTATACATGTGCATGTGTGCCTGTATGTGTAGGTGTGTCCGTGTGTGTGTGTGTGTGTGTTTGTTCCTCTATAAAGCATCATTCTGTGTTACTCAATAAGACATCACTCTATTCTCCTAACTACTTACTTACTGACATGTCCTCTGCTGTGGTACAACGTGATGATCACTGGTTGTTGTTGTTGTGTACCTACCTACGTGATGCCAGTAGTATGTTCTGTTCTGCTCTGCTCTGTGGACAAGCGTACACAGGAACAGACGACTGCACGGGCCTACCGGGCCCAGGCCCAGGGGCCCAAGAGACAAGGGGGGGCCCCCTGAAGCTTTAGCCTCTATATTTGCGTTCTCATATTGCATTACAATCACAACTGTATTTTCAAATGATCTCTCGGGGACAACACCCCAAAACCCAGACAACGTAAACTCTCTCACCTGGGGACCATTCCATCATTGACGCTGGATTCAGCGGCGCTTACGCGCAAAAGCCGAGTTTCAACTACCGGCAGCTTCTGACACCGTTCCACCACTGAAGATCAGCTGCGCCTTGGCTAGTTTCACTTCAGCCGCGCTCATCAAAGCTGGCGTTGCGCTCGTGCACGGTGTACAGGGGAAGTCCATATCAACGATTGTCGAAAATGTGATCATGTTGTACACTGGAGCATGCCTTGTCAAATCAAGTCTTTATCGGCTATGTGATGCGACCATCTGTAGGTGAGCGGTAACGCAACCGCATTCCAATCGAGAGGCCCGTGTTCAATCCCCACTATGCGTGATGACAGATCACAGCTCAATCATCAAAGGGAGAACCTCGTCCAAATCTCGAATGCCACCATTTCAATGCGTAAAAATAAAATGCTTGCATCATCTAAGGTGTTTTAATTTTATCTTTCAGAAGAATTTGTTTTCGGATTAAATAAAGCATAGCCTAGGTAAAACGTTAGGCAGAGATCATTTGTTGAATCATTGCAATGCAAACTCAAGCGTCGGCGTCTGTAAGGTGGTTGTGAAGACGTTTTTTTTTATTGTTTATGTTGTAAAATTTTAAGGTCTAGGCCTAGGCCTACATTTAGGCCTATTGCTTTATAGCAAATGAAGGCAGCCACAAAGCAACGTCAAAGGAGAGAATAGGCAAAAGTATGTTTTGAAGTTTCCATTTCTATAACCTGTCGCCATACAAGACTTGAACCCGGGGCGACCACATATTAAGCAGCGCACCTGTCCACTGGGCCACTCGTCTTCGTCTATGTAGAAGGAATTGTTCAACATCATACTAGTAAATCAACACTATAAAAGTTTTTAAAAATGTGCTGATTATCAGAAATCCCCCCGAAATGAAAGACAATGGTAACTATTGTATTTTTACTGGCATTATCACATCATAGACTATTAAAATCGAGTGACTGGTTCGCTTTGATCTCGTAAAATGATGGCGGGAATTAAGCGGAACGTGCTGTGACATTGTTTCCTACAGGTTCTTTTTTTTTTTGCAACACTGATTCATTTAGCCTGGTGTTTAACCTGGGAGCTACCAGGTTAGAGTTGGAGCATAAATTACCGTGGCAACTCAGCTGAGTTTCAGGTTAGCAAGGCTGATGGAACGGATCTCTGTCTAAAAATAGCGCAGTTTACAGACTTGAGCTCGGATTTGGGGTAACCGCCGTTGATGCAATGGTCCCCTGGCCTAAAAACCCTGAATCGTTTTGTAAACTAGCAACACCTATGGAGGGGGGCCTTTCTTTCTTTTTTTTTTTTTTTTTTTTTTTCAAGAGAATGTATACAATGCCAGAGGAAATGTAACAAGAGACATCCCCTCCCCCCACCCCCATCCCCACCCCATACCCACAGTAAACAGCAAAGCTGAATACAGAACTGCAAAAATCACATACAAATAATATAAAGAGAGAAAAACAAAACAAGCACAAAATCAAACAGTGATAAAACAATAATAACATATAAACAATATATATACAAAAAAACAAAAAAAACAAAACAAAAAACAAATAGGGAACATTGAGGGAAGGATGGGGGGGGATCTCTGGATTTTAGAGCAGGGTTACACAAGTACAAGACAAGGTGGGAGTTAGGCTTAGGGAGTCAATAGAGGAGAGAGTTCAGAGGAGTCAAGAGAGGAGAAGAGGGACATGAATGGACCCCAGGTGTTGTCAAATTTGGCGGCGTTATTTTGTCTTGTGAATCTGATTTTTTCAAGATGTAAACAATTCAGTAGGTCCCTCATCCAATGTACATAGGAGGGGGCATGTGGGGATTTCCAGGTCTGAAGAATGGCCTTTTTAGCCACTACGGAAGCAAAGGCAAGGGCGTCCTTCTTGGCCTTGGAAAGGCAAACATTACTGGGGGTAGACCAAAGAGAGCAATTAGAGGAGAAGGGTCTATAGTCTTGTGGAAGGCCTCAGAGATTAATCGAAATATGGACGACCAAAAGGGAAGCAACTTGGGGCACCACCAAAACATATGCATCAAAGTAGCCGGGGCCTGTCTACATTTATCACAGATGGGGTCAATCTCTGGTTTTATTTTGGAGAGCCTGACTTTGGTCCAGTAAACTCTGTGAGTGAACTTGAGCTGTATGAGACCATGGCGAGCACAGATGGATGAAGAGTGAATCTTTCTTAAAACTTCAACCCAGTCTTCATCATCAAGGGTGTACCCCAAATCTGCCTCCCACTGTTGTCGTAGAGTTGTATCGTCAGAGGACGTAGAGCCTATAATTGAGACGTATATACGGGAAACTGTGCCTTTATTGGAGGGGATTTTGTTTTCAGGTATGCAATCTAACAAAGTTTCATTTGGAAGGGAAGGGAAGTCAACAAAGGTTTTTCCTAGTAAAGTCTCGGAATCTGAAAGTACCTGAAAAGGTGGGATTTGGGGAAGATGAAAAGTCAAGGACAGCTGGTTGAAAGAGGCAAATGTGTTGTCTATGTATAGGGTCCTTAAATATGGAAATACCTTTTTTTTTGCCACACTCCAAATGCATTATCGCATAGTGAAGGGGGGAAGAATGGGTTGTTGTTACAGGGAGACAGTATGGAGACTGCTTTGAATGCCATAACTGCGCTTAAACTGTTTTCCAATACGCAAGAGTTTGACCTACTACAGGGTTTTGAGTGAAACCAGACAAGGGCATAGAGAGTGGGGCACAGGCTAGTGCTCTAAGGGATGTTGGTCTGCATGAGGCCGCCTCCAGATGTACCCATGTTGGAACCCAGTCACTGAGGCCATAGTGGCAGTGAACCCAATAGAGAATGGCATGTATATTTGCTGCCCAATAGTGTATTTGAAAGTTGGGGAGGGCTAGCCCACCAGATGATTTTGGCTTTTGTAGAGTTGACTTGCGTATTCTAGCTGGGCCTTTATTCCAAATAAAGGAGGTAATTGACTGCTCTAGGGTTTTAAAAAAGGACTTGGAATGAAAAAATGGGGAGTGCTTGAAACAGATAAAGAAATTTTGGTAGCACATTCATTTTCACTGAATTTACACGGCCAGTAAGGGAGAGGGGCAGGGACGACCAGCGGGCAAAGTCCTGTTTGGTGCGCTCTAGGATGGATATGAAATTGCGTTTGTATATGTCTAAGAGTTTTCTAGTTATTATGACTCCAAGGTATCTGAATTCGGTCTTGGCTATCTTGAAAGGGGCAGCAGATGGGGGCAGGGCATCCACAGCAATATTTAGAGGGAAGAGTTCACTCTTGTTAATGTTTAGTTTGTATCCAGAGATCATGCCAAATTGATGAATGCAATGAAGAACCTGGGGGAGTGAGATGGTTGGGTTTGAGAGGTTAAAGTATTATATCGTCTGCAAATAGAGAAATTCTTTGCTCTATCCCTCCTCTCATAATACCATGAATTCTACTGTCTGTACGTATAGCTATAGCCAAAGGCTCAATGGAAAGAGCAAAGAGGAGTGGGGAAAGAGGGCAGCCCTGCCTAGTCCCACGATTAAGTTCAAAGTGCATGTCGTTAGTACGCACCGACGCCAGGGGAGATGTGTAGAGGAGTTTTACCCAGGCAATAAATCCTTCTCCAAGACCAAATCTACGCAAGGTGGCAAACAGGAAGTCCCACGCCACTCGGTCAAATGCTTTCTCTGCATCTAAAAGGGCAAGAAGCTCACTGGACCCATGAGCAGAGTTGGTGTAAACAGTATTTAGGACTTGTCTGATGTTAAAAAAGGACATTCTGTTTTTTATGAAGCCTGTTTGGTCACCATGGATTAATTGAGGCAAGACTGACTCTAATATCCTGGCCAAGACCTTCGCTAAAACTTTGGCATCAGCTGGACAGAGGCTTATAGGTCTATAGCTGCTACACTCAAGAGGGTCTTTGTCTTTCTTTAAAATCAGAGAGATTGATGCTTGCCTGAGTGATTGTGGGAGCAGGCCGGTTTTGAGGGCATCATTGAACATGTCAAGCATAGGTTTTTTCAGAAGGTCCAAAAATGTTTTATAAAACTCAATGGGGAACCCATCTGGCCCAGGAGTCTTACCACTTTGCATGGACTTAATTGCTTGGGCTATTTCATCTACAGTAAGAGGCTGATCTAGCTGTGATTTGGTGTCTTCGTCTATTGAGGGAGTGGGGAGAGCATTAAGGAATGCATCAATCCGCACCTGATCTGTAGTTGATTCACAGTGATATAGCTCCTTATAGAAGTTTTCAAAGCAGTTATTGATGTTAGACATGTCAGTGATAATACCTAAGTCAGGGCATTTGATTTTGGTGATTAGGTTTTGAGAGTAACGCTGTCTTAATTGTAGAGCCAGGAGTTTACTGGGCTTGTCCCCAAATTCAAAGTATGATTGCTGTGTTTTCCGTAACATCTGGACAGCCTGATTGGTGGATAGTAGGTTAAATTCGGTCTGGAGTGTAATCCTCTGCCCATAAAGCTCTGGTTTGGGAGAGATTGCATACTGCTTATCTATATTTAGAATGTTCTTAGATAATTCCAGTAAACGAGATTTACGTTGCTTACTAATGAATGATGAGTAAGAAATCATATGACCACGTAGAAATGCCTTCAATGCTTCCCAGATGATGGACGGGGTTGTATCTGGAGTGGAATTAATCTGTAGGAACACGTCGATAGCAGCAGTGAGATTGATGACAAAGTTGTGGTCTGATAGCATGAGGGGGTTCATTCGCCAGGTTTTCTGGGTGGGGGGTTTACCTGATATGAGTAGAGTTAGGAGAAGTGGGGCATGATCTGAAATAACAATGCTCTTGTATGAGCAGGACTTGATTATGGATAAAAGTTTTTGGTCTATGAAAAAGTAGTCAATCCTGGAATAGGAGCGATGGACATGGGAGAAGAAGGAGTATTCTCGCGCCGTTGGGAAAGAGAAACGCCATGGATCAGAAATGGAGTAGTCATCTAAGAAGCCTTGGAGGGCCTTAGCTGTAAGTGAAGTAGGTGCTGGTTTAGTGGAGCGGTCCAGGGCGTGTAAAACGCAATTGAAGTCACCTCCAAGAATTAAATGATGTGTATTAAGGTCAGGAAGAAGAGAGATGATTTTAGAAATAAAATTATGGTCATCCCAGTTAGGCGCATAAATATTCGCTAGAGTGACTTTAGTGGCATATAGGAGACCGGATACAATGACATACCTCCCATATGGGTCCTCAAGTATACTAGATGGTGTAAATTGGACCGTATTACGTATAAGTGTTGAGACACCCCTGGCCTTACTCTGAAACTTGGAGTGAAATTGTTGGCCAATCCAGCTCCTACGTAAACGGTGATGGTCAGCAACAACAAGATGTGTCTCCTGCAAGAATAATATGTCTGCTTTAAGTTGTTGGATGTGGCTGAAAACTTTATTACGTTTAACTGGGGAATTGAGTCCCTTCACATTCCAACTCAAGAAAGTAACTGAACCGTCTCTATTGCTGCTTGTGCTATTCATTATGTTATGAGTGTGAGAAGAATAAGCAGATGTATCATGTACCTGACAGAATGAATTAATCCAGAGAAGAGAAGGGGAGGGTAAGAGGAAAAACAGAAAGGGAGAAGCAACAGAATATTCAAAAATGTAATGAAAACTGAGAAAAATACCATCAAGTCAAAAACACAAACTAAAAAGAGAGGGGTCAAAATGTACCCCTCTGCTGGCAGGGGAAACACCCTGTCAGTGCTGTAGCCCAAACTGACAATAGTCATACTCAAAGAAAAACCTATCTTTGAGAGTACTGTGAACATAACTGAAATGCTATGAAGCATTATGTAGTGTTAATAATAAAGTTCCTATTCAATGAGAATGAGAGCAATATAAAGCTAAGAAAAGAAAAAAGAAAAGTTGTATATATGAGCCGGCATATGATCACACACGAACACCTCCGATGAGCAGGCAGCCACACAAGTTGAACACATAAGGCCTCTAACCTAGAGCCTGTCTGAACATGAACAGGAGGAGAACCAGTCCTGTATGATATCCGCCTGGCACTCAGTCCTAGAAAGTACTTGGGGGCTATGCATGGTCATAGAAGTAGTGTAAAGTCCCAGAGAGTGCTTGTGAACCATGCATAGTAATAGCAGTAGAAAAGTCCCAGAGAATGATTGTGGACCCTGTATAGTAATAACAGCAGTGTGTCCCTGAGAATTACTGTGGGCCATGCATTGTAATAGCAGCAGTGTGAAAACCCAGAAAATTATGATGGGTCATGGAATAACAAATTGAGTAGCAAAAATGTTTGAAATATAGCCAAGGAGAAACAATGAAGAAGAGGAGGGAAAGGGCCCTTTAAGCCTTAAATGTTATATGGAAGGCTACACAGAGACACAAAAAGCTGCACACGTTTTGGCTATATCAAGCATCTCAGTGACAATTCACTTGTAAATAGGAAACTATGACAAAAAAGGAATATAATCTAAGATGCATTGCAACTGGAGGTCTTCATACCTGGACATGGCTACTCTAGGTAGCTGGTTCTTCTATTTGGCTCACGTTTAGTGTCTGTACCTTGTCCTTGAAAAAGGTAGCGGCAGCGATGGGGTCTTCGAAAGAATGCTCCTTCTCTTGGAAAAACACCACTAGCTGGCAGGGATATCTGTGGTGGAATTTTACGCCGGCGTTGTACAGCTGAGCTTTCACGTCCCTGAATTCCCCGCGACGTCTGGAGAGGTCCGCTGACAGGTCTTGGAAGATAAGAATGGGGTTGTCGTTGAACGTAAGCGTGCCTTGTTTCTGCCGTGCCAGACGAGCGATTTCTTCCTTCATCTGGAAGTGGTGGAAGCGGACGATCATTGCCCGCGGCGGCTTGTCTTTGGGTGGTTTGCTGGTTAGAGCGCGGTGGGCTCGCTCTATCACTGGTGTTCGAGACAGCACTCCATCTCCAAAGAGAGTAGTGAAAAATGACGACATGAATTGAGTTGGTCGCCCCTCTTCCGAACCCTCTGGAATACCAATAACCCGCAAGTTCATCCGACGAGAACGATTTTCGAGGTCATCCACTTTCAGTCGCAGAGAGCGGTTCTCTTTGATCAGGCTAGCACACTGTGCTTCGGACCTTTGGAGGCTAGTTGACATTTCAGTGAGTGCTGATTCGATTGATGATATCCTGTCTTCGTGGTCGTCGAGGGTGGACCTAAGGGCTGTGTGGGAGTTGCGGAGTTCTGCGAGGAATTCAGTTCGTAATTCTGATATTTCTTTCCGAAGAGTGGTAGTCAGCAACTGTTCCAGCAAGGCAGGGGTAAGTTGAGCCGAGTTAGCTAACTCTGTGGATGTGCTAGCCATCTTGCCTTTGCCCTCGGCATCTGCGCTTGATGAATCCAATTCTTGCTTTCCAGGTTTTCTTTGCGGCATAATGTAGCTTAAAGATAAACAGTAACGGAACTTAAAATAAAATAAAAACGCCAAAGCTTCGTTTTAAAGGTAAATTGTAAACGTTGTTCACAGAGAGCTCCCGAATACGTCTTACCTCTCCCTGCGCATACCGGAAACCTCTCGGAGGGGGGCCTTTCTTGTTGTCTGGCCCAGGGGGCCCATGGAGTCATAATCCGTCCCTGAGCATACAGAACATCCACAGCATTAGCTCTGCATGGACTCCTAACTACTCACTTACTGACATGTCCTCTGCTGTGGTACAACGTGATGATCACTGGTTGTTGTTGTTGTTGTGTACCTACGTGATGCCAGTCAGTAGTATGTTCTGTTCTGTTCTGTGGACAAGCTTACTGTACAGAACACCCACTGCATTAGCACTGCATGGACATCACTCTGTTCTCCTAACTACTCACTTACTGACATGTGCTCTGCTGTGGTACAACGTGATGATCACTGGTTGTTGTTGTTGTTGTGTACCTACGTGATGCCAGTCAGTAGTGTGTTCTGTTCTGCTCTGTGGACAAGCGTACTGTACAGGACATCCACTGCATTAGCTCTGCATGGACTGGATGCAGAGACAAGAGCAGAGAGCACAGGAGAGAGGGTGCCAACACATCCAGCTGGGAGCTCAAGTGAGGCCGACCACTTTTCTTTTCAGAGTACATTGAAAAGCCACCAGCTAAAAGCTCTCCTTTGCTTTGAAGGCAGTGCGGACGGGCTTGGCTTAAGAGCTTGAAGTGCTACATTTAGTGGTGCAGTCCATGGCGAGTTGTTGAATAGAGCTGAAATGTGGCACTTGGAACAAAAAAGATAGGCGTAAGCTTAGGCATAGAGATGGCGCAACTGTGGTCAAGCAGTTTTCGGTGATGGGGGATTTTAGCCAACGCTTTCTTGCCACAGTGTGACTGAGGGTTAAAGGGTCTCTCTGCCTATGTCACATCTATGTGTCAGCCTTATAGAGAGTTCAGTTCAGAGCTTGAAGAGCTACATTTAGGGGTGCAGCGGATGGTAGGTTTTTGAATAGAGATGAAATTTGGCACTTGGAACAAAACAGGCTATTCGAGAAATGGCCCATCTCTTTTCAGGCAGGTTTTTGGTGATGGGGGCTTTTATCCAACGCCTTTTACCACAGTATGAGTGAGTGAGGGTTAAATAATCTCTCTACCCAAGTCACATCTATGTGACAGTCTTATAGAGTTCAGTATATGAACAGTGTAAAATGTTTCGGTAACACTTTCTATGAAGCCTCTATCTATAGCCCATTATGAGCACATTTATAACAACTTATAATGCACATCATAATCATAATGCGTTATGACTACTACACTCATGCTTCATGATGGAGTATATCAACAGTCATGAATATCTATAAATCTTACTTACAATGCAGTGAAGGGGCTTATAATACATTATAGATGTCATAATGCACTATGATTAATCATGATGTGTATTATAAGTTGTTAGAAATGCGCTCATAATGCACTAAAGATACGGGCTTCATAGAAAGTGTTACAATTGTTACTTCTAATGATAATAACATTAATAATATCATTATAACTGAGTGTTTTTTTAGTGTTCAGTAGCCCGACCAGATGAAACTAAAGGGTGAAATGGGTATTCAGATTATCCCAAAATGAGGTCGGGCAATTAATTGATCTTGATTGTGATTGGTTGATCGTGATGAAATTGAGGTCAAATTGAGGTCGATCAACCATGATCAGGCTTGGCCATATTTAATGATTTGGGGCTCTTCCCTGCAGCTGAGGTCGCTATTGACAACTGAAAAGTCACAAAAGGACAGTTGTTGTGCTGCCATGGTTTGGTTATGGGTCATAAAGTGACAAAAGAGGGCCAAGTAAAAAGTGGTCTATTAGGGTGGCTTGTGCCTTCAGAGGCAGTTCTAAAATGCACAGCATCAGGTGGGGGGTGATCGCAAAAAAATCAATATCAGAAAACGAGAATATGTATAAATACATTTTTTTGCCATATCTCTCTCTAAAACATTTCATAGTAAGAACAGTTTCTTAATACAAATACTAAATCAAAACAAAATGTATTTTGTTCAGCACCAAATATCCACAAATATTCTTTCTATTCCCAGTACATCTTAGAAGCCAAAAAAGACTGTGCTGAAACACCTATGGCATCCATTTCAGCAATGCCAAGCCTGCACAAAACATAAATGCCTGTTTTTTCTCCCAATATGGACTGCCATTTTCGTGCTAGTAGGCTAGACAAAAAAAGCCAAAGCCAAAGGAGCAAATGATGGTGTTATGCAACCGCCTCTCTGCCGAGCGAGAAACACACTCTGTGGAACCTATTAGCCGAGTTCACACAGCAACACAAGTTCGCACCAACCCCGACACATAGAGAACAAAACACTCGCTACCAATCATTGACATAACACCATTAAGTTGCCTTCAGCAAGGAGTGCAAATGCACCTTGACAATTTCAGGCAGCAGGAGCAGATTGAGCTTCCAGAGAAGATTGGATTTCATTTGTGTCTTTCATTTTAACAAGCATGATGTTCACATACAATTATTTTATCAGTTGTAAGCATCAAAATACACCTTATGTGTCAAGAGAGAGGTTATGTGTGTGGTGAGTGTAGGGCCGCGGCGTGCTAATTATTACAGCTCACTCAGTATGCCGAGTTCTCTAGTTAATCTCAGGTGTCTACTGATGTAAAGACTGGCTTAAACATATACTGCATTGATTAGTATTTAGTTATAGTATAAAGATTAGTATATAGGTAATGGACACTGTACAGAAATATGAGTTTGAGGGCTCTACAATAAAATTTGGTTGCAAATGGGTAACTGTGTAAGTACAGAACAGACGATTCCAGGGACAAAACGTAAATTTTATTGTCATGTTTGTATTGCCATAGTAGTTTTTAACAATTGTGGCCGTTTAATAATTGAGGACTGCATCTGTGCGTCAACTCTGAGCTATAAACCCTTCGGTCTTACAATAAAAGTGGCATGTTCCCCAAAAAGGACATAAAATAACTTTCCAGTATGCTGTGATGGAAACCTTCACCAACAGATCCTGACGCTGCTCAAGCTCATTTACCTGAGCCTGTGTGGCCCCCTGCAGACAATTATTGGGTACTGCACTCTAAACAGGCCAGTGACAGTGGAGAGGGAGCCTAACTAACATTATGACCTGCAGATAGTGTTGCTGTTGGTGTGCTGTGTGTCAGTGTACTCAGGTGAGTTAAGCCCCCAGTATTGTTTTACATAATACGTTACCTGGGCATGTGAAACCCTGCAAAGCAGGAGCCAGGTATTCATTAGTCTTATTAGGCTGTTTGAAGTGAATAGTCCCAGGCTGATGAGTCTCTTCCTATCCAGGAGACACTAAATCAGCCGTTTCTCTCACCAGGCTATAAATAATCGTAAAGAGAAGGGTCTGTTTAAAAAAGAAAAAGGGGATGACTGATGACATTAATCTTGTTCTGCAACTCTGGGAGCTCTGCACCAAATGGTAAGCACAAGACAAAGCTGTTCACTGGACAAAAATAAAGGAAATGTCAATGATCTTGGATGAGTTGTGGAGCGATTTGTCTTCTACTTTCAGAATCAGATGTTAATTAAAAGATAAATTAGGTCATTAAAAATCGGTCCTGTCTGCTTTACTGACTAGCTTCTGTCTTCATGGGACATGTCCATAGGAGAAATCCTGTCATGTTGTGGGTTTGTAGGTCCTAAATCTACTTCAAATTGAGCTTTTTTTAAATTTAAATTCTTATTGATATTTCTTTTTCAAAGCAGAAGTATTGTACACATTAGGAAACAAACAAGGAAAATGGAACCAAATGGAACCAGGGGAGTTAGAAAAAAAAAACAATAAGTATTTCCATTCTGAGGAGGAAAAGCAAAACAAGATCTTTAAATAAAATATGGTCTCTGACGTGCCACAAAGTAAAGCCATATCATCCAGTACATTGAGCATGTTTTATGTTGTTATTTTATTTTGTTTTATTTTATTTTGTTATGATATTTTGCATGTGCATGCTTCTAAAGAGCTGATAAAACAGTTTTCCTCACATTCGTTTGTTCCCCTGCTGTGTGCATGCAAGTCTCCTACATGGCCTTTTTCACACAATGTCAGACACCGAACACCAATCACTTCAATACATTCATAACAAGTATAAACTGCAACCGATGGCAAGGACATTTAGATGCCACTTTTCTCTGCCTGAAATCAGCAGTCATACTGTATATTCCTTCTTTGCTTCATAACGGAACTTGTCCAACATCACAGTGAAAAAGACTAACTGGTACCTACATGAAAAGACTGGCTGCTCTCTCCAAAGACATACTTGAGATCTTCGACATGGTAACCAAGACATACTGTCAAGGAATCGTCTAGTAGAGAAAGATGTGTTAAAACCCGCCCATCCAATGCAAAGGAGTGTGCTCAAAATTCGGTCTCCTAAGGGGGCGTTGTCCCTCCTTCTTCTCTTTTCGTAGTGTTTGCACAAGACGTGCGCTACCGCCATCTACAGCACTAAGGGGACTCCATTTATTCTCAACCTCAAGACTCCGAAGTCCTAATTGAAAGTCTCCTAAAGGGGCTTTCACCCGACAACACATGGATACCGGAAAAGAACCCGCCTGATTTATCTCTCTCTCAAATATGATTCTCTGGTAGCATACTATGGGTCACCAATGCAAGCAACAAAGTGGCATCAAATCTCTTACGTCAGCGTGACTTTCCCCATTGAACTGCATTCATTTTGATCTCCCGTCTCGTCAGCCTCCTGGAGGGGGATGGCAGCCATATCATGACAGCTTAAAGGGACACTGTGTGAGATTTTTAGTTGTTTATTTCCAGAATTCATGCTGCCCATTCACTAATGTTACCTTTTTCATGAATACTTACCACCAGCATCAAATTCTAAGTATTCATTATGACTGGAAAAATTGCACATTTCATACATGAAAAGGGGGATCTTCTCCATGGTCCGCCATTTTGAATTTCCAAAAATAGCCATTTTTAGCTGCAAAAATGACTGTACTTGGACCATACTAGAAAATATTTGTTTAATACTTAGTAAACTTTCATGTAAAGATCAAATTTGGCAATAGGCAACCCAATTTCAATAAGCAGCATAGTTGCAGTACCTGTTTTGACCATTTCTTGCAGTGTCCCTTTAACCAAAGAGAGTAGATTAGAGTAAGATGCTTCAGGCTCAAACTTTTCCGGATCCATGTGATGTCAGGTGAATGCCCCTTTAGGGCATAACCCGCGGTTGGGAGGCCTTTGCAGGCTTTTGGAGGTTGAGAATAAATGGAGTTGCCTTGGTACTGTAGATGGCGGTAGCGCACATCTCATGCAAGCCATTACTAAACGCCACAGAAAGATAAGAAGAAGGAGAGGACAACACCCCCTGAGGAGACCAAACTTGAGCACACTTCTTTGCATTGGGTGGGCGGAGTTTGAATCCTCTTTCTCTAATCTACTGTCTTTGGCTTAACCTTATCGTGCGTTCCAGTGATAGGAGATAGGATGTTTCTGACCTCCAACTAGCTGAAATGCATTGGAACGCCTGTTGAAGTGAAATGTTCAAATCGCGGCCACATTGAAGTACCACGACTTCATCCCATTGAAAATCGTGACGTCAACACAGCAGTGGCAGCGTGCATAGAATAATTTATGATGCACATTACTCAGAAATTATCATTCTGTGGACAAATAGAGTTGAATCGCACAGGTTAATGGTTGCAAAACCACTGGTGAACTTTTCTGGCGTGTAGCTACTTTGGCATTGCCTCATTTTAAGATTGGCGTTGCCGCTTTTTAAGATGATATGCACGAAATGACAAATGCATGGTGTTTTGTTTACATACAGTAGCGCACATCTTTGACAGGTGGGCAGGTATTTTTGCCAATGCTTTCAGGTGGGGGGTAGCCAACTCCTGGTTGCATATGTGGAAGTTCCTACCTCTCAGGAATGCACGGTTATATCATATTGATTCCAGAAGAAATTCCTTTTAGACAGTCTCTTCCTTATCAATAGTCTCTGGACATACTATATGTTTATGGCTCTCTCCCCTCACTACAATTTGTTCTTGACTTTCCTGATATTAGTCTCTTACAGAAGGTCTTACTTAACCATCTTAGAGATAATGTTGTATTCTTAACATAAACCTAGACAAACCTGGTACCACACATGTTTTTTTACTTATTTCACAAAAAACTATGATCTGGTCGAATGTTAGGGCTGGCTTGAGCCTGGCAGTTGAAAATAAATTCATTTTACACAATAAAAGCAATAAAATCAATTGCTTCCACAACATAATTTCAGAAACAATGTAGTAGGTATGTCACCACACTTAAGTCTGAGGTAAAGAAATCATCTTGAGAAAGTCAACTGCCATATAATGTATTCCTTCTGACCGTCACCCCAGGTGAGCTCATCTGCCTGGCTATAGAGTTGAGCTAATTAGCACCAGCTGGTCTAGAGGCCTGGCTGGAACTGGAAAAAATATGTGACAGGACTTTGGCTGCAGCTCAATATCCACCCTCCAGCTCCTCCCCCCTTCCCTCTGCATCTGTAAGTAACTCACCTTTTCAATCTGTGTTGAAAGGTCCACCACAACATTGAGTCGGGGTCAGCCCTATGGTCCCACAGCCCATTGGTCCCACAACTTATTCCTGCTACTCCATGTTCCCACATTTTTAAGAATTTATTCAAATATAGGCCCTATGTTCCAAAACCCCATGTTCCCACATTTCTGAGTAAACTAATAGAATGTGCCTTTCTCCCCGCCATGGAACATAGGGCCTATATTTGAATAAATTATAGGAACGTGGGAACATGGAGCAGCAGGAATGTGCTGTGGGACCAATGGGCCTAAAATATAATGTTAAAAGTCTTAGTGATGTGGGACCAATGGGCTGTGGGAACATAGACAAGTTCCCATTGAGTCTCACATGCACAAGGACGGAGAAAGCAACTGAAGGATTGAGATCCAGGCTTTCCGAATACAGCAAATGGGCCATTTCTATATGGAAGAACGCAACTCACCTTCAGGCGGCTCTTCCCGAAGGTATGGGGGGAGTTCCTCTGTGTTCTCTTCTACTACTGGTGATGAGCCATTGTCCTCCACAACCTCTGTTTCTGTGTCTGGACCCTTGGGAGACAGGTGAAGATGCTGCACTCACAGATGTTCTGCCATTTACAGTTTTATAATAAAACACACAAAACAGACTATGCCCTAACCAGGGAAGCCGACAGGGGGGGGGTTGGGGGACGACGACAAAGGGATCAGATGTCCCGGGCCCAGGGAGACAGGCGGACCAAAAGTGTGTTATCTTTACATTGTATTGGGTGGGGGGCCCATTGTCCAGGGCCCAGCAAAAGCGGTCAGCGTCCCTGGCCCTAACAATTAAGACACACCACTCTAAAATGCGTTAGTCTTGCAGGCTGAAGTGGAAAGCATTCTACAGCAATTTGTGGTGTCAACCTCTGCTCTGTCACAGTTTTAGTTTGACGCCAGATTAATTGGCACTTGACTCGCTGGGGGCAGTAATAACGTCCACAGACACTAAATGAACTGTAGCCTACAGAGGTCCCATGGGGGGCGAGAGGAGGAAAATACAGACGCATAGGCTAGCCTACTATGGATGGTGCCAAATATTTTTATTTTATTTATTTTTTTGCGAAAATTGCATAGGAAAAACCATAAGTTATTGTGAAATAATCTCCGGTGATGACATAGTTGAAAAAAGTTAAACGAATAATTGCTCGCAGCATCGTACTAGTCTAGCATCCTGAAAGAGAGAGCGACGACGAGAGGGGAGACAGGAACAAAAACAACTCCACTCGACTCACCTTCATCATGGACCTGATGCTACACGCTGTAACAGTGCCGACTGTCCGTGCGCCCCGGACCACGTCTGGTGATGACTGAAAGACACGTGTGTAAGAAACTATGAGACACCCGTTTTCCTCGAAAGAATATTTTGTGATTTTTCTCCAATTGGCGATTTGGCAGTGTTTGGCTACTGTGTACAGGAAGTGACGTTGTAGATGTTTACTCAGAGCCTGTAGCAACCCAATGTAAGTAGGCTGCCGGATGTGAGTGCCCGGATATCCGCCCGAGTATCTGCATGCATTTGCATTCATTTCCACCATCAGGAATGCTTTGCGGCACCACAGCTACCCTATGTGAGTCGCTCTGTGTCGCCTGACTGTCCCTTCTATAGGCCTAATATGATTGTAGCCTACCGTAACAACTCGCCTCGGCCCCCGCCGCAACAAATATCCACCACACCACCACGGGTCCTCTGGTGTTGTGACCGTTTTAGGATATTTTTTTCATATCCAATACTTGCACATTAAGAGTGACAATTCCATCATGGATGTTTAGGCTAAACGATATGTGCGAATGCAGTCATGTTGAATTTAGGGTGGCCAAACCATGCCATGTCATGAAGCGTGCATCACATTATTTAAACAGCTCGTGTAAACAGTTTTCCTGAGTGCCCGTGTCTTTTGGAGATCGGAGGCTTGATTAGCAAAGAGATGGGAGAGAAATTAGTTGTGCGCGCGCACACACATCTGCACAATATCGGACACGAAGTTACTGGCTCCAATATTTCAGCGTCCCGTTTGATTATGTACTGACACTTTTAAGTTTACATAGCACAATCAAATGAATAGGCTATTTCTAAATTATATGCTGTAGTCTCCAATGTGCCTAGTTTCACGTGTGGTTGGCATCACCAAATAATCTGCACAATATGTGGCATAACTTTTCGAGTGCTACATTTAGACCGGGTAAAATATCGAGCATGGTCTGTCCCTTAAATAATATTAAGAGTGTCCCGTCCCGTAACAACTCGGTCTCGGCCCCCGCCGCAAGTAGGCTATCCTCCACCACGAAGGTCCGATGTTGTGGCCGTTTTGGGATATTTTCATATAATACAGAAATAAGAGCGTGCGCGCGCGCCTCTGACTGCACGGAGGGAGAATGGCTCCAATATTTATATTCAGCGCCCAGTTTAATTCTGCACTGACACTTTTAAATGCACATGGCACAATCAAATGAGTAGGCTATGTCTAAATGTACTAGGCAGGCTCCAATCTGGCATTGTTGTTTCGGTATCACCAATAATAATGGCACAATATGCGGCATGGTTTCGCGTGTTGTTTTTGCACCACCAAAATAATAACTACACAATATGCGGCATAGCTGCTGTTTTCTAACTCAGAGAGAAGGATATGCCCAGATATTCTTTTAACTTGTAGGATATCCTGATGTTATGTTTCACTAATGTAAGGAGTAAAACTCAGAAACTTCTCGAGTGCTAGCTACATTTAGACTGGGTAAACTCGTGACTTTAATGCCTTCCGAAACGGGCTATTCTGTCTGTGACAGTGTATCTCTTTTAGGCTATAGTCTTGTGAAAAACTTTTTATTTAACATTGCAAATGGGCAGGATGATTTGCTTAGACACGCACGTGCTTCAGAGCAGCTAGAACTGTGGAAGGTGACTGCTGCAGTTTTCAGCTCAGTCCTCCTGGATAATAAAAACAAAATAATGCCGACGAGAAAGTAACGCCGTTATCTTTTGATGGATTCCCTTTGGGTGCCCGGTTGAGACAGTTTAATTTTCACACCCAAATCAATTCGGTTTTAAGTTATAATTTTATATACAATTTATATATAATTTTTATTATTTTGATGTTATTGGTCACCGGGCCTATTCTTTTGATTGGGAGATCAAGGAACTCTCTGGTGTCGCCGAAACGGCGATGTGCTGTGGGCTGTTTACGCACGGTCGGCACCTATGTCCCTTCCAAATTCAGTCAGACTCAAATCGGACCGAAATCAAATAGCTGAGGTTAAACTGTCGTAAATACACGACCGAAATCGAGTAGCTGAGGTAAAATAGACGTAAATACTCGGGCGGATATCCGGGCACTCACATCCGGCAGCCTACTTACATTGGGTTGCTACAGCTCTAATAACAGAGTTGCGCAAACCGGGGACCAGGAAGTCGGTTGGTGATGTGATTCGTGTAGATTAAAATGTTTCTTAACAGTAAACTTCTGTTCGTTGGAAACTAACACAGAACCATCACATACCAAACAAAGATTAAGTACAAACAAATTACATGACCTTTACCCCATTTTCTGTGTTATACCGCCACCTCCTGGAACTAAGTAACTTCTAATAGAACTAAAGTCAATGGGGATTTCCATGTTAACTCTCCGTGAGGCTCCATGAGAGCCGCCATTGCTGTGGAAAGATTGGTCCATAGAGGTCTATGGGAGTGGCGTGACTCTGTTATTAGATGGCTCTGTGTTTACTCTGTGGCGTGTGAAGTCTCAAGTCATGGCTTCTCTGTGCCACTAGGTGGGAGCAATGATCCGATGCTGCCATAGCCATTTTATTTTGAGGACAGTGTTTTTACCATTTGAAGGCCTATCCTTCTGGTATAACGCAATGCAGTTATCTAAACAAAGAAAATACACAGGAAGATTATCAGTAGAAGAGGCTGCTGCGTAAAGACTCCAAATGGCTCCATGCCAGCCAGGGTAGTCCAATAGGCTCATGAGTGAAACTGTGGCGCTGATCTCATCTCCTCTTTCAGGACAAGTGTAAGTAGCCTAAACATCCATGCACTGCCGATGCCTGCGCTGTTGACAACAGTGTCTCCTGTGAATCATTGGAATTATTGTTCAATGCCTCTCTCAATTGTGCATAGGCTCTATGGGCTATTATTTCCAAAGAGCCTTTGTTGATTCAGCTCTTGAATTCCAGTAGACTACCTGACTTCAGATTTCAGTGTGGGTGTCACATCTGTAGCCTATCATAAAACAGCTTTCCACACCTGTGTTGATGAGGCACACATTGAGTACATTTATTGCAGAAAGTCAAAGAAACTGCCAGCTTCTGGGCTACTGGCAACAGCATCGACACTGGGTAAATTCAATGAAGGGGGGTCAGCTCTAGGCCAATGTTCCCACAGCCCAGTGGTCCCACCCGTTGGTCCCACGGCGTATTCTTGCAGCTCCATGCTCCCACATTTTAAAGAAATTATTAAAATATAGACCTGATGTTCCACAACTCCATGTTCCCACATTTTCGAGTAAACCAAGAGAACATGCCTTTCTCCCCGCCATGGACACGGCCTAAATTTGAATAAATTCTTAGAAATGTGGAAACATGGGCCAGCAGGTATAAGCTGTGGGACCAATAGGCCTAAACAAATGAATGTTAAAAGTCTTAGTGATGTGGGACCAATGGGCTCTTGGAACATACAGTAGACACACTCCCCAATGAAGGTGCTGCAAAAGGGGACATAACAAATCAATGGGTTTATTCGTCTCAGATTAGTTTGAACTCCATTGTACTTTCCTGACATATTTCTTGCATTGTCAGAAGACTGGCCTCCACAGTTAGTTAAGTCTAATACAATAAATACAGTCAGTGAGTTACAACCAAACAGTGAGCTCAAACAGTGACTTAAGTTACAATCACTCTCCAATTTAACCAAGACAAACCGTCAGGCCAATCAGTTGTTGGCAAGGATAATATCTTATAAAAAAAGGAAAAAAAGAAAGTTTTTTTGTCAGTATTCGTTGTTTTTTTATCAAACTGTTAGTTATAGATGAATAACTTTTTCATACAGTCAGTATCAGAATCAACAGCTGTGAACTTGAACAGCCGTCATTCATAAGGTGCTAATAGAAAGAACAGACAGTCAAGCATGCACACATACACACACACACACACACACACACACACACACACACACACACACACACACACACACACACACACACACACACACACACACACACACACACACACACACACACACACACACACACACACACACACACAGGCATGCATAGGGCCACTCCTACTGTCAGAGGCGCAATTGTTCTCTCACAATTGCAATTAAAAAAGAAAAGAGTTATTACTATGTCTTTGGAAATGTAAGCTTATGCTTTGCAAAAATTGAATTCAAAACAAAGGGCAGATTGGGTCAACAGCACCGTGGCTCTGCCGGCTGTATTTAAACGAGGGAGGGATTACAGGAAATTAGATTGAACCGCATGCATCTAAAAATGGCTCCTTTCGTTTCTGTCTTACCCTAACCAGTAGCCAAGAGGATTAAGAGACGGTGCTTTTCTTAGAGCCTTGTAGGCGGCGGGAGGAAGACGCATGTTGTTGTTGGTCACACATATGTTTATTTACTTAGCAAATGTTAGTCAGTGGGTTCAGGATGTGAAATATCGAAGGTTTTTTTTATTCCGCTTTCTTGACCACGGACCATGGGTCAGAGCCAGAGTAATGACGACGATGAGGTGGAACTGGCCCAAATCCAAGAACTTTACACGGCCTTCATGCAGGAGTGCCCAAGCGGAGCTCTCCACCTGCATGAGTTCCGGAAGATCTTTGGAATATCAACCACTTCAGAGGAAGAAAGTCTTTACGTCGAGAGGATATTCAAGACCTTTGACAAGAACAGGGTGAGTATTGAAAAGTAGCTGAAATAATGTTTAGAAATTATTGCCTCTTTTCCACTGCCAGTTTTCTGGGAGGCCTAGAGCTCGACAAAGCATGACTCGTCCCCCACTTTTTGCTTTTTGAATAGGCATGACACAGCTCAATGGTAAAGCAAAAAGTGGTGGCCGAGTCACGCTTTGTCGAGCTGTAGTCCTACCAGAAAACCGGCAGTGGAAAAGAGGCATTAGTGGCTTTCCAGTGGGCAGTGAAACTGGTGTTTCTTTTTGTCACATTTCACATGTACACTATAGTGGCATTAGTTTAGTCTCCTTACAAAAAGATGTGTGAAAACGGTTGATGTGTTTTTTTTTCAGGACAATGTGATCGACTTCATGGAGTTTGTAGCTGCAGTTCACCTTGTGCTCAGAGGGAAACTCGAGGACAAACTGAAGTGGTCATTTAAAGTCTACGACAGAGATGACAACGGCAAACTAGACAGGCATGAGGTGAAGCACATCATAAAGGTAAGACAGCCAACAGTACAATATTTAGTTATTTAAAGGTGCAATGTTTAATATTTTTTGGAGTTTATTTCCAGAATTCATGCTGCCCATTCACAAATGTTACCTTTTTCCATAAATACTTTCATACCACCACCATCAAATTCTACGTATTCATTATGACAGGGAAAATTGCACTTTTCATACATGGAAAGGGGGATCTTCTCCATGGTCCGCAATATTGAATTTCCAGAAATGTCCATATTGAATTTCCAGAGATATTTTAGCTACATAAATTACTGTATTTTGGTCAAACTAGTCAATATCAGTTTATTACTTAGTACATATTCATGAAAAGATAAAATTTGGCAACAGGCAGCTCAGTTTCAATGAGCAACATTGCAATACCTACTCTGGCCACAGTCTTACACAGTGCACCTTTACATTGAACATATTTAACGCAAGGCTGAACACGGCTTGTACTCACATACAAATATGCTTTTTTTGCTCTGTTCCACTTTGCAGATCATCTACAAACTCAAACAAACTCAAGACTCTGACATGACACCAAATGAAGTCTGTGACAGAATATTTGAACTTGTGGATTCAAATAAAGATGGTAAGATCTCTTTTCATCTGAAATATAATTTTGCCCAGTTGCGTAGTCCTTTGCACTGAAGTGGAACATACAGATTGATTAATACAATTAATTGCAAGCTAGTCTGTTTACAAAGCTTAGGCATTTTGGGTAGGTTGCGCACATCCAAAGTCACTTGCTGCAGGTGCCAGACAAAAGTGTGTTAGCGCTATTTTAATTAAATAAAATGTATTTTTTGGAGGTTATTCCGCAGTGTGCAGACCTACTTTCTTGAACTGTTTACAAAGCTTTCAATTAAGAATAATAAAATAGAATAAAAACGGTCACTGCTGCATGTAATGTCCCGCAGCTGCAATATCAGCATCCATAGCATCCATAGCATAGCAGTAGCAGATGTGCATCTTATCTTGTCCATTATTCTGCCAATTGTTGGCATTGTGCTATTACACTGCATTATGGTATGCTGCCAGTCTTCAACAAGAAGCTAACTGATCAGTACTATCTGGGAACAATACTTCTGTTTTGCAGGTCAGATCTCTCTTGCAGAATTCATGGAGGGGGCCCAGAGGGATGAGTGGATCATGCAACAGCTCAAACTGGATGTTAATTGTAGTGGATGGTTCAAGCAGCACTGGAGAAGGAAGACGTCATAACCTCATCATAACACATCATAACCTCATGAGTGTCAGGGCCGCCGACAACTTTGGCTGGGCCCGGGACAAAGACATCTGAATGGGCCCCAAACCCAGTCAATACAATGTAATGATGATCCAATTCTGGGTCCCCTCTCTCCTTGGGCCGGGACAAGTGACCCCTTTGTCCCCCTTTGTTGACTTCCCTGGGTGTCATTCACAAACTCCACTATCCATCCATCCATCCATCCATCCATCCAAGGCATTTTGGAAACTAGACGAGGAGCTTTTTTGTGGATATTTTCCCTTTAAGATTTGCCTTCTGTTCCTTTGAGTGAAGAGATGCCTGCACGTGTTGCAATCAGCTCTTGCACTGTCTGGGAATTTACGTCTTTGCTGCCTAGAGTATACACCACTGATCTTCAAATGTGATTATCATCGTCATCGTCGTCGTCGTCATCCTCCGCCTCCTCCTCCTCCTCCTCCTCCTTCTCCTCAATATGCTTTTCATAAGGGCCTGAAACACTATGGTGGAGCCACCATGGATTGTTTGGATATTTTTGATTGATGTTCCACTGTACCTAACGGATGAACCATCAGACTGATGGCCAGTCCAGAGTCTTGGCTTCTTATTCACAGTCAAATGTTTTATAATCTGGTTTTCATGCAGGTGCGAGCTCACGAAGTTGAGCGAAAACGCACGAGGGGTCTGCGTGAGAACCTGGCTAAATGTGATGTACTGTAAAAACAATGCTGTCACAGTATCCCCATTAACCTACTGTAGGGGTTGGCTGCAAAGCTGTTGCAGGACAGGAGATGACAGCTGTGATGTTATGAGAATGTAACGGTCACAAGTCAAGTTGTGAATTGGCCTGAGAGTCGTCCAATAAGGAATCCACCAGTTACCTAACTCTTTGACAAAGATGACCTAGATACAATGTAATGTGAAGATAACATTTCTCCAGGTCATCTTTGTCAAAAGAGTACCAATTGTCTAACCCTCCTAGTGAGAATCTGCACAGACAGTCAGTGAATGGGGATTTCTCAGATGCATGGCAGCTACCATGTGCTCACCACCATCTACCCTCAGCCCTTCCCACATGTATACCAGGTGCCAGAGCATTTGCAGGACCATGCATTCAACCACCCTTCCCTCACCCTGCACACTCCGGGCAGTCATGGGTAAGCGGTTGAGGTGTCAGACTTGTATCCCAAAGGTTGCCGGTTCGACTCCTGACCCACCAGGTTGGTTAGGGGGAATAATTAACCAGTGTTCTTCCCATCCTCCTCCAGGACGGAGGTACCCTGAGCGTGGTACTGTCCTGCCGCACTGCTCCCTTGGGACACCATTGGCGGCTGCCCCCTTGCACGAGTGAGGCATAAATGCAATGTCGTTGTGTGCAGTGTGCACTTGGACTGTGGAGTGCTGTGTCACAATTACAATGGGAGTAGGAGTTTCCCAGGTGGGCTTTCACTTAACTTTCACTTCACTTCACACAGATGCACTAGGCAGCCCGTGTGTCAGGGCAGCTAGGGGCAAGCAGCCAGCCAGAGAACCAAGCTCGTATCCCAAGGGTTGCCGGTTCAATTCCGGACACTGCCAGGTTTGTCAGGGGAGTGAATAACCTGTGCTCTCCCTTATCCTCTTCCATGACTGAGGTATCCTCAGCATGGCATTGTTCCACCACACCGGCCCCTTGGGGCGCATGTTGGTCTGACCCTCTTGCAGGTTTTTTTTTTTTTTGCATGAATGTAATTTTCTTGTGTGCCCTGTCTGATAATGTGGTGTGTTGTGTCACAATGACAATGGGACTTTCATTTTAGAGAAGTAGAAAAGTAGAAAACGTTTGACAATGGCATAAGCTCTGCTGTGCAGGGCTTTCTGTTGATGGGTTATTTTCTTAGGCCTACCTCCTCTTCTCTACCTCACAATCAGCAACCCAGACACCTTGAAGATGATTTTCACCTCGTAACAGCGAGCCAACCAGTCAGCCAGCCAGCCAGTGACACCAAAATAGTAAGGACAATGTGTTACTTAAGACTCTTGGCAATGTCATTGCAATGTTGTTATGAGGCAGTTAAGCTTTTTCCGGAGTGAATGGGATCACCGGTAAAGCGGTGCCATCTGCATGAAAGGGGTGCGTGACCCTTTAGTATCAACATTCGCATTACCTGTTCACAGGCCTGTCACTTTTCATAAACATTTACCACCACCATCATAAAGTATTCCTTCCTATTGGCCTCCAATTGGCTTTTAATTTGACATTTGTATACATGCAGTGGGTTCCAGCCTCCTTATTCATGTGCCAACTTTTACTGCTGTAAGTTGTCCAATCAGGGACAAAGATTGTTCTGAATTTGACATTCAATAATGTATCGTTAACTTTCACAATCTGTAAAGGTTGAAAAAGGGAATGGAAGCATTACACACTGGACGTGTCAGGTAAAGGAATTGGTGTGCACATCTAAACTGCAGGTGCAAGACCTGTCTGTGGAAGAGCGAATAGCTCAAAAAAGCTCACTGGGAAGAAAAATAAAAAGAGAAATAGGAGTAAGTGTGTGGACATTCAACTTAATCTTCATAGCATTGCTCATTGGACCTTACAAATGATATTCAGTCTTGATCTAGTCATGTGATCCTGGCATGGTCTGTATTTTGAACAGTTAGGTGATCAGGTCTGGGGCCATGGCAGGTTGCAACTGTCAATGATTGGTTGCTATGCATCATACCCTGACAAAGCACTTTGTCACTTCTACTGCCAAACACAAGTAAATCTGCCAAAACACACAGCCCTACCTCCCACGGTCAACCATCATTCTGCACAGTCTACCCAACGTATGGAAGACTGTCAAGTTGACCTCAAATTATTGCTGAGAAGACATTGCAAAAGGCTGTCCATGTTATAATTTTCATTAACTGGCTTGATATACATGTACTGTACTACTAATGTTTTATGTCACCAATATATTAACCACAGTGGATTTTTTTAAGTGCTATGTTGGCATTAGTGCCTATGTAACCCAGTGCTGTCCTGATTATAACAAATTCAATTCAGATTTAAGCATTGAACCCTGATTGTTGAAAGAAAATGAGAAATAATTCCAAAGAAATATTGTCAATCTTAAATGTCAATCATTTCAGAGGTCCATGACCTTGTAACTGAGTGAAGCAAATTTCAGAATTTGGTATATCTGAATAAGCTTAAAGGAGTTGACTGTTCAAATGACCAACAATTCCACTTCTAGCCTTTAAGATCAAAAGGAAACCCTACGCTTGCTTTAAAAGCATTTTCACAATTTTTTATTCAATTAATTTAAATAAATCAGCAAAATAGCACCAGATACCAACCATTTGCAATATGATATTGACAGAATATACTGGCATTTCATTTACAGTTTTTGCCAAGGCAACTACTACTTGTTGAACACAAGGTCCTTCAATTGTTATTTTCAGAATGTTTGAACTTGAATCATCTCGTGTTTTGTCAGCAATCTTTTTTTCCTTTTGGTTGCTGTTAAACATGTGGGAGCATTTATGTTTTTTTCTCTGTATTTTTTTGATTCAATGGAGATGTGTTACCGAACGGTTATGTGAGGTGAATTGTGTAATGTATTGATGTGGTACCGGCTGAATGGAGAGAGAAATGCTGAAAAAAAGACTATTAATTTATTGCTTTATTATTTGCATTTTTTAATAAATCTTTCTGTTTTGTTTAGTTTTTTTGTGTGTGTGACCAGTATTTGTGTTTGAAAATAGCCATGAGAACCTTTAAAAAACCTACTGTACATCTACATAGTCATATAAGGTGAACTATTTTTAACTTCAACATGGCTCCCAGCATGTTATTTATTCTCTAAGCCCCCAGTCCACATCTTATCCCCCTGCTGGTAAAACCAGTTAATACCAGCAAGACCTTTTCCCCAGACTGACACCGAAGCATGCATATCACAATATTTACATCATGAGACGTGTGCAGCAGAGTGTCTGAAATGCCTTTTGATTATGGTCACTGCATGCTCTTAAGGTTACTACGTATCACTGAGACAAGCGAATTGTGTGTAAGTGTGGCCATCAAATATACATTAGGGGGACCCAGCAGGCACCAGAGATAATGCTCTTAGGAGATTACCGTCCTGACCTTAAGGCGTCCTTTAATGGCAAGAAGATGGATATACTTTGTAGGTCTTATTGTCACACACGGCAGGGGGGCTAGTAAGGCAGGTGAATAGCATCTCAGTGGCATGCTAAATGCAATACATTGTTGTGGTATGTGTGTGTGTGTTTTTTTTCAAGGTTGGCAAGTGCAAAACGACACCCACAGTATAGCAGAATAGCATTACTTACAGTAGTTTTCAGTTATACTCAAGAACATACTGTAGTACACGCAGGAGTAACTCCACCAAGCACATTCTTATTGAAAAACGAAACAACTCACTTTTGAGGTGGATGTAGTGGGGCTCTTTGCCTTTGTATTCTTTCCTGGTGCTAAATGATGAGCTTATAACACAACTGTGCTAATTGATTATTGTAGCACAAGGCACCATGTCACATGCTGATGAGTTGTATCTCAGCATAACAACACACAATAGGACGAATATGTAATACGTTTGATTGATTGACTATTGACTTGACTTATTGTTTGAAATGCAGCTGTACAGTATGTCTTTTAGTCAATGCAGTTGCATCTGCCTGCATCTTCACTAAAATCAAACAGGTCAGGTAAACATTTGAATATAGGCCTACAAAACTCACACAAAAACCTAAATTTATAATAAGGGTTTCATTTGACTGCAAGCTGTAGGCTGCATGTGTCTTTGTTGGAAGGCGATATCTATGTTTAGTGAGGGAAGAATGCCAACTATGGAACAATGGCATTGGCTTCAGTAGGGGGGTTACATGATCCCGCGGTGACAGGAACTCACAGGAAACCTCATAAAAGCTACCACTTCCCCACAGCACCGTAGAAGGCGCCTGACTGTGTGGTCCATTTTCTCTTGCACAGCAATTTTCTAATCTTCTTGAAGGAGAAAAGTGAGGAGAATAGGTATGGGAGGCACAAAGGTTAGCTGTGGCTCTTGAGTGAGTCATTCTGTGATGGAAGACTTATATGACAAGTTAATCCTTCCAGCGTTGGAGGTTTACATGTTGGAAGCATGGCATTGTTATAATTACCTCTCTAAAATAGATGCACTCGCCACGTCCTCCTTGGTTAATGTATTGAAATGTTGTCCTTAAGCATACACAAGTCTGCAAAAATAATTGACAGGTATGCTAAACCAAAGGTTTGTTTAGTGTCAGACAGTGGTGTAGTCTACGTAGAACGCAGGTATACGGAGTATACCCACTTCTACATTTTAGCGGCTTCAGTATACCCACTTGAAATTGATTGATCCATTATTTAGAATAGCATAAATATATACAGTATACCCACTTCAATAAATGCTCGAATATACAGTATACCCACTTCGAAAAAGTAGACTACACCGCTGGTGTCAGATATGTTCTCTGAAACTCTGTCTCCTACCAAACACCTCATGCACCACCGACAGCTTGATGTAATGAGGAATATTTTTCCATAATTATTGTCACTCAAATTCTGAATGAATTTACTTGGCTTGACTTGGCTTATATGCACTTACAATAGGGTTGCTATGGGGGCAGTACTTTCAGATCTGTACACCTGAACGTTATCCTGGTAAAAACTGAGAACCAAATTAACCTTTTAGAGTGTTGATCCCGAGTAGAGGCAGTTTTAAAAAAGAGAAAGCCTAAGCTAAACCATGCTGCTTATAAAATACACTCTCATTGGTTCACTTCCATTGGTCTAGCCGATTCCTCCAACTAGCACTGCGCTAAAGCATTGTACTGCAGGTGTGTGTGTGTGTTGTGTTGTGTATGGGCCTCTCCTCCTCTCTGTGACCATGTACAGTCATGCCTGCCCCTGCCCATGCCCCGCTGCACTGAAGCCAACCCTCCACGCTGACCCCGTTGGAGTCCGTCCCAAACCTGCCGTAAAATGTGGCACCATGAGGTAGTCAGGACTATATGCTGACAGCTTTGGCCAGGCCCCAGGACAAAGTCATCTGAAAGCCCCCCCCCCCCCCCCTACCAAATACTTACA
>NC_085860.1:24868716-24876216 GCF_034702125.1 Engraulis encrasicolus
GGCTGTGCTGTCCCTGTACGCCTCTGGTCGTACCACAGGTACGAACATTCAACACTCTCACAAGCAAAACCAGCACAACACAGTTAGTCTGGTATGGCAGTAGAGGTTTTTGTTTTCTATATCCCCTCCACAAATGCGCTGTTTGTGTCACAGGTATTGTGCTGGACGCTGGTGATGGTGTGACCCACAACGTGCCCGTATATGAGGGCTACGCGCTGCCACACGCCATCATGAGGCTGGACTTGGCCGGCAGAGACTTGACTGACTACCTGATGAAGATCCTCACAGAGAGAGGCTACTCCTTCGTGACCACAGGTAACCAGGAGCACACTCAGTGACCACTCACAATGTGCATCGATGGTGACCAATGTTGGAAGTGTGGGATTCCTCAGAACGTCATAAACTCTTTGAGCTTTCTTGTATCATTGGCTCTGCACACAGCATGTCTGTGTATATATATATTTGAATAATTATGGATAAATAAAATATAAATTTATATTTATAATATAAATATAAGGCAAAAAAAGATAAGGCAAAAGTTTTGTATGTTGTGTTTAAAAACCCACACATAATATTCATTGTCATAAACATGGTAATGCTGTATGTGTGTACCTTACTCAGAAAGAGTATCTGACAGTTCTCCTCAACTGTTTGAGCTTAACAGTAAACTTCAACACCCCTTGGTTTTCATGTAGTGAGACACCGCTTACTGGTTGTTGAATGGTACTGCACCCTCATTAGGGCTTCAATGAGGTGCATTGCTCAAGCAGACTATGATGTCTCTTCATTGGGGACTCAGGGACGGAAATAAAAGGCGAAAACTCTGTTTTATCTTTGTGACAGCCGAGAGAGAGATTGTCCGCGACATCAAGGAGAAGCTGTGCTATGTGGCCCTGGACTTTGAGAATGAGATGGCCACCGCCGCCTCCTCCTCCTCCCTGGAGAAGTCCTACGAGTTGCCTGACGGCCAGGTCATCACCATTGGTAACGAGAGATTCCGTTGCCCCGAGACTCTTTTCCAGCCCTCCTTCATTGGTAAGTAATGTAAGGACACATGGTACACAGTGTGTTGTGTTGAGGCAGCCAGGGGTGCCGGGAGGTTTTTGGGGTTCTATTTTTTAAAAATCTATTTTTGCCCCTTGCCAGATGCAATTGCTTCAGTCAAAAAAAATAATTTCCGGAAAAAAAAATCTGAATGAAATCAGTATGAGGGTATGGTAAGAGCAGGCTAATTCTAATACTTAATCATTTTAAAAAATATATCATTAGGCCTAATAAAAAATAACCTACTGCCAACGCGTTGTATATAGATGTCACTTTCCCCAGTAATCTCCCCTGAACTTTCCTCTAAAGTAGGTGACAAGTAGGGACATCTATCAGGCCTTCTGATTCACATCATATCTGTCTGCGTCTTTTCTGTAGTTTCCGGATTCCTCAGCTCGATACATAATGCATTGGTTTTTCTTTTTAACCACTGCCAAGTAAGCAGCACCACAGCTGAAATATTTATTCAATGAATAATTCTCATTACACACAGTAACACTCAACGTGTGTGAGGGAAAAAAAGTATTTCTGGTACATTCGCCAGTCACGTGGTGCCATTGAAAGAACAGACAAGTGAACTGAACTGTTTTGCCCATAAAGTTTGCCCAAATTAGACGTTTTTTGGGGGTTTCTCTTATAGCGAAAGCATTAGAGAAAATGACAAGGTGAGTGATTGCCTCTCTGCTAGAGCTCATTTGAAAATTAGATGACAGGATTGTTACTGCAGGCCTTAGATCTATTCATGGCCAGTGAAGATTGTTCATCATCGATTCTAAACTTCAATTACTTTTCTCATCTGTGGGGAAGACGTTTGAGGACCTAAGGTAGAGACATCGCCCAAACTCCTACACTTTTTCTTCTCATCTCCTCACCACATCACAGCTGTGTGTGTGTGTGTGTGTGTGTGTGTGTGTGTGTGTGTGTGTGTGTGTGTGTGTGTGTGTGTGTGTGTGTGTGTGTGTGTGTGTGTGCGCGTGCGCGCGTGTGTGCGTGAGAGAGAGAGAGATCTGACCTTGGCTGTATGGTGAACAAATGTGCAATGATGTGTGTAATGTCTGTATGTTTTTTCTGTATTTATGTATGTATGTATGCTACTGGACACCTTAATTTCCCCCAGGATTTCCCCCAGGATTAATAAATGATCTACGCTCTACTCTGCTCTACTCTATGTTCATTCCCAACCAAAGTCACACTCAATTATGATCTCCCATCATGGTATGTTTTTTGATATGCACAGATGACATCTTGACCGTCTGACATTGGTTGTCGCCATTGCTGCTGTTTCTGCCTCCAGGTATGGAGTCTGCTGGCATCCATGAGACCACATACAACGGCATCATGAAGTGTGATATTGACATCCGTAAGGATCTCTATGCCAACAACGTGCTGTCTGGTGGTACCACCATGTACCCTGGTATCGGTGACCGCATGCAGAAGGAGATCACAGCCCTGGCTCCTAGCACCATGAAGATCAAGGTGAAGCACCTCAAACTCTTTCAAATACTTAAATCATTCCTTTATTTGGAAAGACACATTGTTAAATAATTGTTATCATTACTTACCTTTATAGTGTTTCAAGCTATTCAATAGATGTCTACAACTTGAACTGGCGATCCCAAACGTTTGAGCAATAGTGTACCTAAGCATGGTTCTTTGAAGATAGTTTTCCTGCAATTAAAGATAGATAGATAGATTAAAAAAAACATCCTCAATACAGTAGAGTACTACATACTGTATACTCATTACTTCCCACCATAGATAAGGAAGATTAAAACATTAACCGTCTCGTAAAAGCTGTGTACACATGCCTACAGCAAACCTGCTTGCCAGTCACCCCCATTAAGAAAATGCAAACCCAATTAACATTTTTTCCCAAGGCAATTATGTGTGTCTCGGTATCATAGTATGATTCCTGACAAACACACAGCAGCTTAAGGTTTACAGAAAACAATTATTCCCCCATCCTGCTGTGCTGTGCAGAGGAGCCCAAGATTTCCATGTAATTATCAGCTCACACTCAAAGTGTCTCACTTCATGGCAACACACGGCATTGTGTTAATTTTTTATTTCTCTGTACCATATGCAGATGTCCTCACAGTTGTTGTTTTTTGTCAGGCACTGTGACAGTTTCCAGGATAGTGTTATTTGTGTTGTATACTGTATGTGTACTGTATGGAACTGTACCTCATGGACTTGTGTGCTTCTAGTAGTAGAGTAGTAGAGTAGAGTGGAGTAACTTATTGATCCCCGGGGGGGGATTCCGGTGTCAAGTAGCTTACATAAATACACATAATAAATGCCCACATGGACATTTCTATAACACGGGTAATAGACAGGGAGGGGGGAAAAAAATAAAAAAAAAATGAATGGAAAGGGGGGGGGGATTCCGGTGTCAAGTAGCTTACATAAATACACATAATAAATGCCCACATGGACATTTCTATAACACGGGTAATAGACAGGGAGGGGGGAAAAAATAAAGAAAAAATGAAAAGGCAATTGTGCCAAAAACATGTGCGTGTAAAGGTAGACAAATGTGCAAGAAACATACTCTGTGTGTTGAGGTAGACAAGATTAACATGACTAACATGTGTTGTCTTCCTCCAGATGATTGCCCCACCTGAGCGTAAGTACTCCGTATGGATCGGCGGCTCCATCTTGGCCTCCCTGTCCACCTTCCAGCAGATGTGGATCAGCAAGGATGAGTACGAGGAGGCCGGACCTTCAATTGTCCACAGGAAGTGCTTCTAAATGCCACACTCCTCCCGTCCCATCTCCTCTCCTCTCCTCTCCTCTCCTCTCCTCTCCTCTCCTCTCCTCTCCTCTCCTCTCCTCTCCTCCCTTCATCATTTCCTTCTCCTTCCCTTTTTTATGTCGGCTCCCTCCTTCTTGTTTTGTGTCTTCTGTGTCCAATGCCATGTCCACTGTATCTCTCAGTTCTGTTGTTGTTGTTGTTGTTGTTGTTGTTGTTGTTGTTGTTGTTGTTGTTACACACCCCTCACTGTGCATCCATTTCACCATCATCATCATGTACTGTATGTCTCCATGACATCTACGTTCCAATTCCAAATTGGCAAAAAACTACTGATTAAACTGAGGAATATTTCAATCGTTTACTTTTCAAATAAGGTTGCCTTTTGTGGTTATTTTGCTGTCCCAAATAAAACACTTTCTATTCATTTCCTCTTCATAAGGGATTATAAACACATTCATAAAGGGTTATAATGCATCCATAAGGCTTCATGTTGATTAACAAGTAGTTGCACATACAACGTACTTACTTCACTTATAAGGCATTATCATTAGGTATTTTAAACCTTTATATCGTAATATGACTTTGTGCATTATGAAGCTTCAATGGACTCTTAATAATGTCCATGATGAAATGTCTGTTATACACCTTGCTATTGTCATACACATTGAAAGAAAAGGCAAGGATGTTTTCAATCATAGTTTGAGAAAATGGGATTGCACCCACTGTGTCCACTGGGTGGCAAAAAAGGACCATCCCTTCCCATCCCATCATCCCTCCCAATCGAAGTTACCAGATGAGATTCTCCCACAAGGATGCTGCTGCTGATACATTTTCATTCCAGTAGGGAAAGTGAATGCTGATAGCCGATAATTTCCAGTGATTAAATATTATTGCGTCTGAGTGAATTATACCTTTTGCAAAGAGTTAAGAATCAATGACTTACACAGTTTTTGCCCATTTGTTTGATTTTTCTCCCCCACAAATGAGAGGCTGTGGGATCATGGCGAGAATACCCAGAAAATAGGTCGGTAAAAATCTAGGACAGAGCCATCAGTTTCTTGGTGGCACGAAATATGTTTTATAGATCCTTTCCCGTTCAATCTATCACAGAGCTTATCGTGGCAAACAATTTAGAGAGCTGAGTCTGTCCTGTCATCAAATGCCAACAACACCTTTTCTATGCACACGCCCATGAAATATAAAGTTCTGCGCAGGTTCTAAAATAAATCTTTGATATTGCTTTTTGACATAGCCTATTAGATAGGCTACAGAATTTTGAAGATAGGGCACTCAATTATTTAGGCTATATTCTATAAACCCTTCCATATTCCACTCTTGACCATTCACAGCCTATAGCCTACATTCTGTTCTATCCTTCCCCCAAATCTACTAGATGTGATTTTCCCCATGTGTAAATCCTGCAGAAACAGACCATGTTCTCAGCTACTGCTGTTACTGTTATCATATCTCCTGAGGTGCACCTGGAGGTCAGGGTGCCAAAGCTGCTGTTGTAGTCTAATGTTTGCCAGTGGTGGTGTGCTGTGCTGTCTGGCCCTGACCCAGTTTTGGCTGCCAGAATAGTCAAAGACGAATGAAGGTGAAGGCGTGATGAGAAGGGGGCAGGTGATTTATACACCCACAAATGCTGCTCTTCTGAGAGCAGTAGGTGTGGGGAGGAAGGGTGGAGGAGGGGGCGGTTATTAATTTCGAACATGGCCAACCAACGCAATAAGGTAGGCTACATTTTAATTTGCCATGGTGGTCCCTCCCCATCTGACACTTATTGGAATGCTATATTAACCAACTGTTTGTGTCAAAGGCAGGAAGCAATGGTGTGTTAGTGTTAGAGTATGGTAATATTAAACTAGTTTATTGGTCACATTTTATCATCGGTCCACACGTGCTCACACAATCTGTTTTAATTGAAAGTAGTCTGTGAGTGGCTACAAGACGGCGAGCGTCTCGCGCGCATCCTCCAATCCGCAGCATCCCACTCGGCGCTGCTTTGCGAGGTCCGCTGTACCGACTGATATTTCCTCTCCTCAGCCTCTTTCCCCCTCTCCTCCCGCCTTCCCCTCCTCCTGCATCCACTGCAACAGCTGCACACACACACACACACGGTCCCACACAGCCACCTCCCCCTGCTTGTAATGCGGAGAAAAGCCGTTTACCTCAGACCACGCTCTCGGAAGGTAGGATATCACTTAGCCTCTTTTGTTTTGGAAAAGAAAATAGATAATCGGCGCTGGTGGGAACTCGAATGGCATTAGGCTACTTTGGTCTGTTGTTTGGGAATTTCATTACCTGTCAACACGGGGGAAAGTAGGATACAGTGAACATCATAAAGGTGAGCATTTTGGGCTTTTCAATCAACCATTTCTAATGAGGCTACTTTCCCCTTTATCAAGTGAGAAACTTCTTCGCATGCATTATTTTTTTTATGTTTGCGTAGTTTCTTTCTGTCGTCAGCATTGGCTTTTGCATTTCCATGGTAGTTAGTCGATACTTGCAAGTACTGAAGGAACTTTGCGGCTTATCATAACGAATGGTGAACATTTTTATGCAAAGACATGCTGTGCCCTATTTCATTTAGTCTCTGCGTTGAAAACTTTACCTGCGCGTCTACAATTTGTGTCATAGAGCACACGTACACTGCGTTATTGTTGTCGACCTCACTCTTCATCTACCATTAGGGAAAAATCCAGAGCACAAATGGACATACTCCATAGGCTACTCCACTACTACTAGCACTACAGTTCAACCTCCCTGGACTTCATCATTGATTACAGCAGTCAGAATTACCTGTGCCATAATTACTGGAGGCAGTGAATTCTGTTGTGGAATTGTCCTTAGGTTGTGAGGCCCACTAAATTTGTTCAGTCTGGGCAGATCCAGTGGGCTATGGAGGTGTATGCTGGACCAAACCCCATTTCATTACAAACTGGGAATAACTGACGTTATGCCAGGGTCTATTTTGTTGTCATATAGGCTAGCTTCTTTACCCAGCATATTAAACAAACAGCCAGAAATGCTGAGACATTTGAGCAATATTGTGTGGGATGGTGTCAGACTGGTTAACTGATATTCAGGATGGAGAAAACTATCAGCATTAGTGGGTTAGATGTAGTAAGCTACAACTTGAATATCAGTGGGATAGATGTAGTAAGCTACAACACTATATGGGTGTAAGTGTAGTATAGTACAAACAAAATATTACTTGTCGAGAATATCCAGTGCAATATTCCTAAATAGCCTACAGTGTAGGTATAGAATAATTTTGCTCATTAATTAAGTTTTTCTGGGCATTTTGGTAATGAGCCATTTCGTGGAGCACAGGTTTTTAATTAAACATTAATTATGTGTAGGATACATACTGTGTAATATTATTTTTATGATATTGCCCACCAACTCATTTGAAGGTCTTTTGACATCACTCCAGAGTCCTGGGACAGATAGACAGCAAAAAGCATCACAACAATTTTTTTTTCAGAGGGAAAAGATGAAAAGTTGTATCGATTATGCCCTGCCTTGCCTTTACTTGGTTTTGTTTATCTTGGTACCTTCTGGGCTCATCCTGTTTTGGTCCTGAGGTGGCAGTCAATTGCTTTTGATTTTTTCTTCTTCTTTGAATTGTTTTTTTTCTTCTTCCCCCTGCAGTAGTGCTTATCTGAAATAACTGCTTGAAATCTGCTTGTTTCTCT
>NC_085860.1:24881216-24901216 GCF_034702125.1 Engraulis encrasicolus
GGTGTGGACAATTAGATAGAGACAGTACACATACATTGCACATTACAGACATACAGTATTAAGTGCAAGAACAGAAGAAATACGTAGAACATAAATTAAAAGTTCTACATATTTCTTCTGTTCTTGCACTTGATACTGTATATCTGTATGTGTATAGGTACTCTAGGTGCAACTGTAAAGTACAGGGGAAACACTGGAGGGGCTATGCCTTTATTGTGATATACAGTGAGCAGGGACAGGAAGTGAGTAGCATAAACAGATGGAGCTGGATCAGGGGTAGACCTTAGGTTGGACTCAAGTAGCTTCCTGATTCGTATTTCTTCATATACAGTGTTGCTGTCCAGTCCATCAATGAACAAATACTTAATATTATACGTATTTGATTATGCAAGAGCCAATTTCAGTCATTGAATTAATATTATGTAGCCTACAGTACACATTCTACTTCCATGTTGTCCACAGACTATGTGTAATTTTGTATATCGCAAATTTACTCAGGTGTCGCTTAAGCGTCAGAAAATGAAAGCTCAGGATCACATTTTTCATCCAGCCAATTTTACACAGCTTGATGCTAATGAACATGAACAGACATGCTCAGACAGATGTATTAGCTGATTAGGGAAATCACCTGTGCTTACCGCAGAGGCTGAGGCTGGTATATAGGACAGATTTGTTTAATTTCCATCGGTGGGATCTTCATCTCTATGCCCTTTTAAAGATTATATCTCTTATCTTCAATTGGTTGCAATGAATGTTTTAAGTTCAGCTTAAGATGGCTGCTATATGAATGTGTTATGACCTCAACCGGCAAGTCAAGTGTTACCAATATGGGAAAATGATATCGTCATGCTCACCCGTTCTTTTATGGTACTGCTGTACAACCTATTTGAGCATGCTAAGGCGAGGGGTTCCCTCTGTCTGTCTGCTGTCCTACAAATGTATTGAGGACATGATGTCATAGATGGGCGAGTCTCAGTACCTAATTTCACTTCAAGATGAGCTATTTGTCATTACCATAGGCCATGCTTAAAGTAGTAACCTAGTTTTTTTAGTACCTTGCGGTCTTTAGTCCTTGTCTTATATGTGAGTGTACTGTACTGTAAGTGCAGGTTGCATAGAGGCAGTGCACTAGACCTAAGCAAATACCTCTGCATAAGAAAACTCCCCAGCATTGTGAGTCATGTTCATGCCATTAGCAATATCACAAGATCCCGTTCTTAAAACAGTGGAGTTAAATTCTAAATGGACATCCCTTAGTATAATCAAAGCCACTATTAAGACAAACGTTCATAATATATGCAGTATCACACATGAAAGATCTCTGTAGAACATTGAAAATAACTAATAAAGCTGGAGCCTGTGTTTTCGGTCATGATATATTCGATGCATTTGGACAGTAGTAGGTTTCCAAACCGCGCTCTATCCTATCCTCCCATCAGCTTCCATTTGACTGTGATGCCACATAACGCTCTTAAAAGATTTTGACGTGGTGGCACTCCAGAGCGATTTTAGGCTCTCTCCGACTGACTCTGCGGCTGAGAAAGGAACAGTGGTGGTGGAGTGGTAGGGTAGGAAGGAGGGGGGAGGAAGAGGAAGAAATGGCCGCTGCATTGCTCGGGGCTCGATGGCCTATTTACTGCTGTGCTTGGCACCTGGGGTTGGATGGTGCAGACCAGGGCTGGACTGGGGGAGAAATAGGGCCCGGGCACCTTTGGCATAAAGGGGCCCCTCGTAATTACCGGCGCAGAACTGACTCACCGGTGGGCCCCGCACCCTCGTGGGCCCCTATTTTCAGAAATGTTATTAAAAAAAACATATATATATTTTTAAACATTTCTGAAAATAGGGGCGTACGGTGCTGCAGGTCCCACCGGGAAATGCCCGGTATGCCAGATGACCAGTCCAGCCCTGATGCAGACAAAGATCCAGGGCACTGCTCATTGGGGCTGAGTGATGCGTCTTCCCTTCCCTTCCCTTCCCTCTCGCGCTCCCCTGGGGGGCCGCTCGCTGCCTTAGCTTGGCTCCGCACAGCTCACATACACACACACATATAGATAGATAGACACATATATACGTACACACATGTAGGCAGGCAGACACCCACTCACTCTCACATGCAGACAGTGGTGCATATACGCATGCAAGCATGCAAGCATGCAAGCACGCGCGCACACACACACACACACACACACACACACACACACACACACACACACACACACACACACACATACAGGCAGACACCCACAGGCACACATGCAGACAGACAGTGACACACACGCGCACACACACACACACACACACACACACACACACACACACACACACACACACACACACACACACACACACACACACACACACACACACACACATTCTGACAGACTAATGTGCACTAACACTCACACACCCACAGCTACTCTCACAAACACATACACAGACCTGTCCCCCCCCCCCCCTCTCTCTCACACACACACACACACACAAACACACACACGGTTGCAACCACACAAGATGATTTGAGACTTGATGTCATTATTTCTTTGGTAACAGTCTATTACTCTGGGCTTTCGCATGTTATGTGCACAACTGCAGCAGAGAGAGTAGAGAGAGGTTCCATTGGCCCATTGTTTCCGGGTTCTATTATTGCAAGGGGGAGGGGGGGAAATCCCCCTTTAGGCAGACCTAGGCAGACCTAAGGACTGTTCTATTCAATGCTAGGAGCATTATGACACACCCCTTTAGGCAGACCGGAACCTGGCCATGTTAGGTGCCCATAGCAACCTATTACACTGGCATATCTCTATATACTTAAAGAATCTCTGACTGCAGTGTTTCCACTGCGTTCTCCAGATATGATTAGGTCTCTGCTTGCTTGGCAAGTACGTATATGTAAGAGCAAAAGGTGTCTCCTGGCCGAGGAAAGCTTTCCTTTATCTTCTCTTTACTCTGTGACTTACACATTTTCTGTAGTGTCAAAACATCTATTCTGCTTCCTAGATAGGCATGGTCTGTGCATCAACCTTTAATGTTTTTTTTCCCTCTCTGCCGTATGTCTCACCTGCTGCTTCAGATCTTAGGGAGAGAGAGAGGGGGGGGACTTTAAACTCCTTCAAAGCTAATCCTTGGCCTTGGGGCCAGGGTTGAGGTGTGGAGTCCTGCGGTGTAGCTGCATGAAATAGTGTGCAACCAGTGTTGCCAGTTTGAGCGGTTACCCGCCCAATTGGGCTACTTGGGATGGCCGTCTGCGGGTGAAAATGGGATTTTTTTTCTGCCGTTTTGTGCCCATAGAAGTCAATGCAATTTGTTGAAATTGGGTGGAATGTAGCCCATTTTGGCGGTTTTTGAGAACCTTTTGTGTGGGATTTGATCAGACACATCTGGCAACACTGTGTGTGCAACCAGGTTTTCCTCAATAGAAAGCTGTGTCTGTCTGTCTGTCTGTCTGTCTGTCTGTCTGAGTGTTGTGCTGTATGTTGTGAATTCCCTCAAGGCTGTTTTCTGTCAGAGCTGGAGCTGTCCACCTTATAGGTGCTGAAATTGCTGTTGCAATTGCTGTATGGTATGGGCAGGCGATTGCACAGGAAGTGGACATATTTTCACATCCATAGCACACTTTTTGCTATTTGTAAATGATGGCGTGCTATCTGAGCATGTTATTTTGTTATGTGCAGATGTTGAAATTGCTGTTACAGTTACAAGTACTCTATGGTACGTGTGTACGTATGGGTATAGGCGATTTCATATTCATAACACCAAACGATGACATCGTTTACTTGCATACTATAAATAATGGCATGAAATCTGAACATTTGCTTTTTTGTTTTGGCAAACATTGCATCGCACCTGTATGTATTACAAAAAAACAGAAAAGAATTTGAAAAATGGATTTGCTCATGCTCAATTCATTTCACATGATCACAACCATTACAGTAGCCTACTCCTATACTGTACTGTACATGGTGTTGTAAAGAAGCAGTTGGAGAAATCTTGGCAGAGAGCTGAGCTGACACACGCACGCACGCACGCACGCACGCACGCACGCACGCACGCACGCACGCACGCACGCACGCACGCACGCACGCACGCACACACTCACACACACACACACACACACACACACACACACACACACACACACACACACACACACACACACACACACACACACACAGAGAGTCTCTGTTCTTCAGAGCAATGCCATAGAGGAACAGTTGAGGCAGCACTTCTCAAAAGAACCATTTGATCCAATGTGATCTGAGACTCTGAAGAACCATTTTTGAAGTGAAGCACCTTGTGCGTAATGCAGTACAGTTTTCACTCTCTGCGGAACCATCCAGAGGTTTCAAGACCCACTTGAACACCTTTGTAGGCAGAAGTAGCGAAGCTCTTGTAGTTAAGCAAAGAAAAAAGAATTAGCAGCAGCAGTGCTTGACAATAACTTCTGAAGACCCTTCTCTTCCCTCCTACAGTAGTTTATCTTCATACCACAATTGACCCTGCTCATTTGTACAAACCTTGTTAGGCCTGTGTACTCTGTACCTCCCCCACACATTTTATGTTCTGCTTTTGTCCTGTTTTGTAAGTCGCCTTTTGATGAAAGCATTATGCTAAAGGTAGTGTAATGTAATATGCCAGCTGACGATGAAACAGCTACTGTAAGGCATTGTGAGTATCACAGAACATAAACTTCCGGGGGCGCTGTGGCGCAGCGCACTAAGCCCCCCACATTTGGGCTTGCATGCCCACGGGGACCCCGGTTCGAGTCCGTCCTGGGTCATTTCCCGATCCCACCCCGTCTCTCTGTCCCACTCGTTTCCTGTCACCATCTCAGACTGTCCTATCAAATAAAGGCATAAAAAGCCCCTAAAAATATATATTGAAAAAAAAAGAAGAACATAAACTTCCTACAGCACTTGCAACCGCTTCATGCCGCAATTCAGCCCCTTTGAAGCCCATACATATCTGAGGAACAGCAGTAGATGAGGAATGAGATCTTGCAGTGCTGCTACCCAAAGCAATGGCCCGCTCTTTCCATTCACAGACAATTCCAGTCAACGTCCAATTAGGTCTTTGCCGGTCGATAATATACAACTTTCACGTCTGTATTATATGCCTGTGATTTATGTATAGCCCAGTATTTTCTCTGTGCCGGCGCAGTTACAAAGACACTTCTCCACTTGCTACCCAACTCACTCTCAAACGGTGTAATTGCAGAGCTTCTTGCAGACTAAGTAGAACTACCCCGGGGGCTGTGGATATTAGACAGGGGTTTGAACAGCACATTTTATGTGTTGCACGCTGGCTGCTCATTCATTGTATCCGCACACAGCACAGCACACAACACCACCCTCGCAAAAGGCATTTGAGACTGACGTACCAGCAGGGCCGCCGACAGAGGGGGACAAAGGGGATTGTTGTCCCGGGCCCAGGGACAGAGGGTCCCCAGAATCATTACATTGTATGTATTGGGTGGGGGGGCCCTTTCAGATGACTTTGTCCTGGGCCCAGACAAAGCTGTCAGCGGCAGTGCGTACAAGAGACAGAGACAGAGACAAGCCAATCCGAGATAAGTCAAGCCTCATAACCAAGCCAAGACAATTTAGCCTGGCTCCTCTTTTGTGTTTTAATTAAACACCTTCCACCTCAGCGTGGTGTTAAGTGTTCATAAGGGGGAGGCGCCGGCTCAGTCAGCCCCAGCGGCAGCAGCATCTTCCCAGGCAAGGCCTTCTGGGAGCTGCTCCTCCTTAATTGCTCATCACCAAAAGAGGGGAGGCAGGAAGAATGCTGACTTCCTCTTGGCTTTTGGCCTCTTGCGGTGTGGTGATGTGTTATTTTTCAGAGGGGTTGGGGTTGGGTTGGGGGTGAGGTGTGCTTTGACAGGCATGATGAATGATACCACTGCCGTGCCGTCGTCTCTCTGTGTTTGTGTGTGTGTGTGTGTGTGTGTGTGTGTGTGTGTGTGTGTGTGTGTGTGTGTGTGTGTGTGTGTGTGTGTCTTTCATTCTCTCTCTTTCACCTTCTCCCCCCATTCCTTTCTCTCTCTCTCTCTCTCTCTCTCTCTCTCTCTCTCTCTCTCTCTCTCTCTCTCTCTCTCTCTCTCTCTTTCTCTCTCCCTCATACACACACACACACACCATGCATGCATGCGTGTGTGCATTTGTGTACATGTGTGTGTGTGCACGTTTATGAATACACATGTGGTGGGGGTAGTGATATGATTTGGTCTCTGTGTTATTGAATTAATTTATGACGTCAAGGTCAGGTGACTCCCAGATTTGTGTATGGCCTAGATACTGTACCACCTACCCCCCAACACCACCACCATCACCACCACAAACACACCCCCTGCTCTATTTTCATGGTACCGGTTAGTTACTCCGTCCTATGTGATGATTAATGTGGTAATATTCTTTGGTCATTACATCATTTTGTGTACAATCTGTGCCCCTAATAAAAGCATCCAATACAGGTCTTACAATGTACACATTTGGCAACAGCATACAACACTGTACATTTTTTTAACAAGATGTGTGTCTCTTTTCATTTTAATTCAAGATTTTCACGTTATAAGTTACCTTAAATATCTATACCTATTTTATATAGGCTAATAATGTCATGAAGGTACAATTTCCTGTTTATAGTAAATGTCAAATGGTAACCTATGGTGGCAGGTACTGTAGGAGGAGCTAACATGTAAACACAATTGTTATTGTTGTTATTGCTGCTTGTTTTCTTATTTGAAATACTTGGTAGCCCCTTTCCACAGGGCCTTATGTAATACATTACGACTTGGTCATTGCCATTCTGGTAACAGCTAATTAATAACAGGGGCTGTGTCTTACAGGGTTAAAGTGGGACTATGTCAAGTATATCTGCTGTTACTACAGAAGCACATTATTTTCCATTATATCATGGAGGAAAAAAATACACGGAAAAGACAAGCTGACCCGTAGACAAGTGTAGGGGTTATTGGCATTTGTTTTTGTTACATTCTACACATTTGAAATACTGTACTTGTTAAAGTGAGACTGTGTCCAGTGTCTCTGCTGTAAGTATAAAAGCATCTCTGTGTTCCAGTCTCCCCTCAGGATGGATGGCACCACCCGGAGAAGCCCTAGCTGTCTGTTTGAATTTCCTGTCTGACCTCCTCCCCCGGTCCCTCCGCTCTGCCATCGTACCCGTTGCCTGGCAATACAACTGATAAAGAGCCGTAAAAAAGGTACGCTTGACCCCTGCTCGGCCCCCTTTTCACCTCGTGATGAGAAGCGAGAAATAACACCAGAAATGAATCGAGGGGATCCAATTCTTTTCTGTCGTTTTCACTTCGAGGAGAAATAGCTGACAAATAAGCGGGACCCTGGAAATGTCTGGTGTGCTTCACATCACTGAAGAAGACGGCAGTAGGGAAAACAAAAAGTCAGGGCAGATATTGGCCCGTTAGCCATCTCCATGCCCTTGCCTCTTGTCCAATAAGTCCTCAGGCAGAAAAAAGCTCAGACTTTATGGGGAAAGCAATCTCAACCGAATAGCTGTGGGTGAGATTAAAACAGCATGCCTTGTTTCTGGATGAAAGAACTGGCTTTAAAAGACTGCAAGATCAAATGCAAAATGCTTGAAAAATAATTGTAATGGTGGATGTAGAAATAGTTAATTGTCCTCTTTTGCTGGAAAGATGGGACGTTTTGTCATCAAAGAATTTCTTGGTTATCTAACTGTAGTAGAATATCTTAAAGCTGAATCCTTTTCCAAATACACGAGTTTGCCTGCTTTATATTCTAGTCATTATGGCCATGGGTCAAATTGCATCGCAGTAACATGAGCATCAATGGTGGCAAGTGGTTTCTTGATCATTGAAGTGACTCAAATCATTTTTAATGATCTCTTGCTATTTTGATATCTTAGGATTGACACAGCTCATAGGAGGAGGAGAGACGTCTGTTGAGGGATTTTTTGAGGGACTACGCACACCTCATGTTCTTTTTTAAAAATACATATTTTAGAACTTTTTTTTATTATTCTGTCAGGACAGTGGAGAAGAGACAGGAATTAGTGTGGAGAGAGAGACAGGGAAGGATCGGCAAATGAAACAGGTCGGAATCGAACCCGGGTCGCCAGCGTAGTTAACCCAGTGCCCTACCGTAAGGCCACGACAGGGCCTCGTACACCTCATTTTCACACTTCAAATGTATACAATGATGCATGAACAGCATGTCGTGTGCCATATGCATTACGCCCTTTTTTGGGGGAAATGCAAGTCAATTGGTGGTGTTGGGAAAGAATGAACTACCTGTAGACTAGTGTTGTTCAAGCTCAATATGCCGAAAACATGTTGTGTTGCCGGCTGTATCAAATAATATAGCCAAACATCCGTGGCTGAAGCATGGACTGTGTTCATTTAGGCTAGCCGATGTAGCATGTACTGTAAGTTAATTAGACATTCGGTTTGTTTTCCCCCAAAAAGGGGCGTAACGCACATTCACGAGCAAAGTAGCCGGATGGCCGTTCATGCGTATAATAGGATAGGTGGGGAAAATGGGAATGAACATCGATAGTGTCAAATGTGAGCACAGTCATTGGGGTCAGTGTGAAATCAGTGGTGCAGAGAGCCCTTTATATTCCTTATTCCTGTCCATATAACATGGGTCATTTCAGTAATTTACTCAGGTTCCTGCCTTAAGACATGTGTACTCATAATGATCAATAGGTTAAAGAAGAGGTTGAATGGCCTCGTTTACCTAAGGCTTTTCATTCAGAATTAACCGAATTTAATTCAGAAAAAAACTTAACTCCGCTTTGAAAACATCATGGAAACACTTCACAATTAGAAATCAAATGAAAGTGCAATGTAAACTCGACAGAACTATTTAATTCAGAATTATTAATTCGGAATTAAAAACATCATGTATACGTGTAGGGGTTAGTTTTGAAAGTCTGGATCTCCATTTGTGTACATGTTAAAGATGGTATACAGTAGGTGGTTTGCCTCCATCACATTTCTGTATAGCTGAGATAGCTATATAGATATATTAAACTAGGACTATAGCTCTGACGCCCCCGTATGTGATTTTTCTTACCCTACATCACACTGTGTGTGTCCCCGCAGAGCTCCCCTGCATCTCCCAGCCATGCCGCAGAGTCCCACGTCCAGTGAGGACATGGCACAGAGCTTCTCCGACTGCTCGGGGGGCTCCGAGTCGGAGAGCTCCAGGGAGGAGCTTCAACCCATGCCGCTGCCGCTGCGACCTGCCAGCGGACGCCTGGAGTCTGGAGCAGCAGCCCACTCCCTCGACTCCCTGCTGATCTGTGTGGTCATCCCAGACCTGCAGCAGTCGGTGAGTACCTAACTGGGGGGTATTCCAAGAAATTGGCAAAATGGTAGTCCAGGTTAAGTTTACCATCAGGTAGTGGTAAATCATATAATAGAAGAGCCTGGAGTCCTCGTATCCGAAATCTAATGACACCTGTGGGCTATCTACTAGTAGGTTTACCACTCCCTGTGGGTTAACTTAGCCAGGTTTAGCACTTATCCATGTTCTTGGAATAGCACCCTAGAAGCCATTCCCCACTGTTGGCAATAGTAACAACAACAACAACAACAATAATGATAATAATAATAACTAATAAGAACTTGTATTGCACAAATCAACTGAATGTATTGAAATAGTTAACACACGTTTGGCCAAATTTTAGGGTATACTGTACACCAGGTAACTAAGTTAAAGGTTAAAAGAGCAAGGAGAATCAGAAAATATGAAATATGAAAACGATATGATCTCAGTTGTTACTTTATTGTGATATTACAATAAGGTCTATTTGCATCGCTTTTCACTGCCAAGAAAGGGTTTTTTCTCTAGAAAAAACTGATGTCATCAGAATCATCACCAACTTGTTATAAAATATAGATCACTTTCAAGTCAGGTATTAAAAAGTTTTACAACAACAATGAATTGTAATTTGTAAAATAAATCCTTTAATGTTAATCCTCGGAAAAAAATAGCAGAAGTCCACTTGATGGCTTCAGATATGAGATATGATTATTTCAAAGGGTTAAAGGAGAAATGCTGCTTGTTGAAAGGAAAATAATGAAATGACCAGGCCTACATTTATGCAAGTACTATTGTTTCAGCTCAGCAGGGTGTCAAAAGATCATCAAGTACATACATATATACTTTTAAAAACAAGTCATGTTTCAGGCTGATTAATTGTTGATGATCTGTGTGGGCCCATGGAACGAAGAGGGAAAGAAATCAAGATCTGCATGACCGTAATTAACTTATTAATAGACAGTCAGCATTACAAGAGGAAGCAATCTGGACCCCTGTTGCAGCAGAGGCTAATGAGATATTGGAAGATAGATGTTAAGAGGAGAGCAGAGTCCCTGTTGTTTTTCCCTTAGAACTAATGTAACTAGTGTGTGTGCAGGCCTGCCGGCAAGGGGGGACAAAGGGTATGTTGTCTCGGGCCCAGGGAGATAGGGGCCCCAGAATTGGGGTCCCCATTACATTATATGTATTGGGTAGGAGGCCCTTTCAGATGATTTTTGTCCTGGGCCCAGCAAAAGATGTCAGCAGCCCTATGTGTGTGTGTGTGTGTGTGTGTGTGTGTGTGTGTGTGTGTGTGTGTGTGTGTGTGTGTGTGTGTGTGTGTGTGTGTGTGTGTGTGTGTGTGTGCGCATGCATGTGTGCGTGTGTGTGTGTAGATGTTGCGTACTGTATGTAAGTACGTATGTACATCTGGAGGCATCGCTGGCCTGTTTTTTACATTTCCTCTGGGACACCACGCTGTTTGTTTATTCCCACACTTTCTGCAGCCAGTGGAAGCTGCGGCCCTTATGTAAATGCAGCCCGGGTCCCATTTGCCTGCTGTGACTCAACTGCCAGGCCTACCGTAGATCACATCATGACGAGATATTTTAACTGATGTCATGACAGCACTGTTTTATTTTCTACCATGACAGCACTATTCAGTTACAGTTCACAGCACGCTGACTCCGTGCAGGACTCACAGGTGGACATTTAATATGATAATTTTTTTAAATATATATTTGAGTGGATTTTATTATTTTTCAGATAGGACAGTGGAGGAGAGACAGGAAGTGAAGTGAGAGACAGAGACGGGGATGGATCGGGAATTGACCCGGGTCGGGAATCCAACCCAGGTCGCCCGCGTGTAGCAGTCCAGTGCCCAGCCGTTAGAGCCACGGCTGGGCCTTAAAGGGACACTGTGCAGGAAATGGTCAAAAAGGGTACTGCAACTATGCTACTCATTGAAACTGGGTTGGCTATTGCCAAATTTGATCTTTACATGAACGTTTACTAAGTAATAAACAAATATTTTCTTGTATGGTCCAAGTAAAGTCATTTTTGCAGCTAAAAATGGCTATTTTTGGAAATTCAAATTGCGGACCATGGAGAAGATCCCCCTTTTCATGTATGAAAAGTGCAAGTTTTCCCGTCATAATGAATACTTATAATTTGATGGGGGTGGTAAGAATCCATGAAAAAGGTAACATTAGTGAATGGGCAGTATGAATTCTGGAAATAAACAACTAAAATCTCACACAGTGTCCTTTAATGTGATAGTTTTGCATGGAAGCTTATGGATCATCTCACACAACTTGCGTCATTCCGAGTGCCGTCTTACTCTCTGTTTAATTAACATGGACAGGCGTATAGAAAGCCTCCACGGTACTCCGCCCTCTGTCTCCAATTAAATTCAGACTATTACACTCTCAGTGAACAAACGGGCACCTCAGCAGTGCCGTACCTAGAAGTCGTGATGCCAACATCACTAAGCATTTTATCCAGATATTGGCTTTAGTCGCATGCATTGTCCTTTAAAGGTACACTGTGTAAAATTTTTAGTTGTTTATTTCCAGAATTCATGCTACCCATTCACTACTGTTAGCTTTTTCATGAATACTTACCACCACCATCAAATTCTAAGTATTCATTATGACTGGAAAAATGACACTTTTCCTACGTGAAAAGGGTTATCTTCTCCATGTTCCGCCATTTTAAATTCCCAGAAATAGACATTTTTAGCTGCAAAAAGGACTGTACTTGGGCCATACTAGAAAATATTAGTTTATTACTTAGTAAACTTTCACGAAAAGATCAAATTTGACAATAGGCCACCCATTTTCAGTGAGCAGGAAAGTTGCAGTACCTTTTTTGGCCATTTCCTGCACAGTGTACCTTTAAGGGTTTCCTCTTTGGAGGGTTTGCAATGCATCGTAGACAGGGCTCTAAATTAACTAACCAAAATGGCTAGTAGATGCAAATTTACTAGTCAAGCCCACACTCACTAATGGGTTGAAGTCTTTTCTACCAGCCAAACTGAAGTTTCACCAGCATTTGGCTGGTTGGCTGGTCTTAATTTAGAGCCCTGATCGTAGGTCTTTTGACCTTGTTGCAGGTAGCACTATTTGGTTACTTCACTGTACCTGTAACACCAGTTAGATACAGTGTAACAAAGTGTTGTCTGAACAGCTTATATTAATACAGCCAACAATATGTAACCAGACTGTATCAAAACAATAGAGCTATACAAGAGTAGAGAGTATATTGATAAATGCAAAAAGGAACCATATACTATGTTTTTACCATTGACTATTATGAAAACAAAAAAGTAATCACATACATAGTCATGAGAAGAAACAGGACTTAAGGTCCTTGGCACATCTTAATGTAGGGAAAGTCACTGGCAGCATGTTAGAACAATACCGTTTCAGCCAACATCTACATAGCAAACAGAACAGCACAAGCAGAAAATTGAGCCTCGCCTCATCAAGTGTTGCATAATTTAATTCGGAGACTTGAGAGAGTGTGTGTAATTGTTGTTTTTTAATTTATTTCTGTGACTCACTGGACCGTGACAGGCAAGCCCTTTCAGCAGTCTACTCAGTTAATTGACTGTATCATATTTGCCCTTTTGTTTTCCATTCAGTAAACAGGCATTCTTGGCATGTGGAAATTGAGTCTTAAGTAGGCAGCAGCCGTTATTTGTTAGAAGACTGATTAACAGCAGCGTATACTCTTACTAGTGCATATTATTTGGGCTTCGACGTCTGCATAGAGGGCCATTATCACCTTATATAGGCCACAATATGGCTCTCATCACGATAGATGTTGGTTTTGAATAATGACTGTCCAAAATAGAATTCACATTTTGGTGCCTGCTGTTATTCCACAAGACATCAAAGGCTACATCTAAATGGCTCCACAACTTAACAATTCAACTGTTCACTTGAGGTCTCTTTTGATTTCCAAAATAGGATGTTTGTTTTATGTAAAAATCAATTCAGACAACAATGAAGCAAAGCCAGTTAAATGTAAAAAGGTAAGTTGCCTTGCTGCCTCAGGTTTGTAAATTGACTCAACTCGAGGATTTCTCAAGCAAACCTAAGGCATTCAGGGCAACATACTTTTTACGTTTAACTGGCTGCAATGTTTTACAGTGAAAATGTTACTTTAAAACTTAGCATTTTATGTGCTTTTTAGAAAGGAGGAACAATATATTGTTATATTAGGTACAACAAGCAAGACGTTTCACAATTTCTATATCTTGTCATTTGAGAGCTGCTTCAATTCTCGAGGCATTGTGTGATAAACTGCAGGGATTCCATCAGTTGAATAAAGACTTTGGATGGAGAGCCACTGGAGGGGATCCCTGCTGTGGATATCTACTCCTGTCTTCTCCTGAGCAAATATTTACCAAAACAAACAGGCCGTGCTATCGTTTCGTACAGTGAAATTGACTTGGCTTCATCCCCTACCGTGCTCAGAAATGCATTTTGCTCAGACCCAGCTGAAAATACTCTTTTTTTCATGTTGGTAGAACTTGAACTTGTAATGTTTAACTGGTTGCAGGTTTTATATTTTGCTTGGTTTGACTAAAATGTGATCCTTACCAAAATGGTGCAATAAATAAAAAGATTTAAGATTAAACTTTAATAACCTTGCTCTATCAACACGTCTTTCTGTGAGTAAATTTCTTCCCAAAACAAGCAAACAACTTGGTCAAACCTGTTTACGAACCCATTTACTTAATTACTGTATAAACCCTCTATGCTTTTTTTACCCAGAAATCCATGCGGTTTAAGTCAGATGCCACAGTGTGGGTGGCCAAGCAGCAGATCCTGTGCACGCTGACCCAAAGCCTGCGGGATGTGCTGAACTACGGGCTGTTCCGGCCAGCGGTGGAGGGCAGGCCCAGCGGATTTCTGGACGAGGAGGAGCTGCTGAGGGATCACCCCCTGCCCACCAGCAAGGGGATACCTACTCTGGAGGTATGATATCGAGGGTATCAGTGTTATTTTTGTCAGACTAGACTAGACTAGACTAAATACAGTATGTTAGTCGACTAGCCCTTTGAGACGTTTAGTCGACTAAATTCTGACAAACAAAAATGATTTGTGAAAGACTAAAAGCGACTAAGACTAAGAAAGAACTTTGACACAAGCAGGCTAGCAAGTTAGAATAACCCGATGAACAGAATACAAAGGAGCTACCCACCCTGGAGGTATGACATAAGGGTGCATTCAAATATGCAGACCCCCGTCCTCCACTTGTGCTTGTGGCCTCACCCCGCCTCCTGGCCTCGCTTCCGTGGAGAAAACAATAAAGTTTCCCAGCTGTCAGCCTAGTCACAACAGCTTTTGAGGGACTGTTCCTCATTCTCCATTCCGATTGCAAATGAGAAAATTACATTAGAATTGTACTTTTGCAAGATATTGAATTAATTTTCTGTCGTCAGTGACATCATCATGAGGTCACAAGCAGGAAAGTGAGCAAGGGAGGACGGGAGTCTGCATGTTGGAATCCACCCATAGGTACTGCTCATCAGAAATGGATTGCCCACCCTGGAGGATATACGGGCACTGCCACCCTGGAGGTATATTACAGGGGGCTGCCCTCCTTGGATGTATGGTATGATGTACTGGTACTGCCCTCCAGCAAAGGGCTACCCACCCTGGAAATGTGTGATTTGTTACTGGCACACTGCCCACCAACAAGGGCCTGCCCACCCTGAAAGTATGATAGGGGGTCTGCCACATCCAGAAACATGTACATTCTTACTAGTCAAAGTCAGGTTTTTATCATTGTGTATGCAGTGCACCATATGCAGCAAGAGGTCTCCAGGCTGGAGATAGGGAAGCTGTGGCTATGTATGTCCTATTGAGTGGCGGACCGCTCCCTTCCTCATTAACCAGTATGGGGTTGGTGATATGACATACCCCGTAGTTGTATTGTATGCATTACAATGCAGCTGTGAGGCGACACGCAATCAATGACGATGGCAATCAATATTGTATGAGACTGACACTGAAACATCCCCATCGATTGGGGTTCCTTCCGTGTATGTGTGTGTGTGTGTGTGTGCGTGTGTGTGTGTGTGTGTTTGTGTGTGTGTGTGTGTGTGTGCGTGTGTGTGTGTGTGTGTTTGTGTGTGTTTATGTAAGCGTGTGTGTGTGTTTATGTGTGTGTGTTTATGCGTGCGCATGTGTGTGTTCATGTGTGTGTGTGCGTGCGTGCGTGCATGTGTGTGCGTGCACGTGTGCGTGTGTTTGCGTGCATGCCTGCTTGTCTGTGTGTGTGCGTGCGTGCGTGCGTGTGTGTGTGTGTGTGTGTACAGTAGGGGCCACTTATTTTCTCTCCTGCCTTGCTCATACCATCAACTTCCACATGACTTCCAAGGTGTTAATGTGTCGGGTAATTAATGGAGATTGCCTGTAGGGTCCTGGCATGATGCTGTCAAGGAAACAGCGGCTCCTTTTGTACATTATGCACGTGTGTGTGTGTGTGTGTGTGTGTGTGTGTGTGTGTGTGTGTGTGTGTGTGTGTGTGTGTGTGTGTGTGTGTGTGTGTGTCTCTCTCTCTCTGTCTCTCTCTCTCTCTCTCTCTCTCTCTCTCTCTCTCTCTGTCTCTCTCTCTCTCTCTCTCTGTTTCTCACTCTTAACTACTGTTTATGCCTTTAAATAAAAAAAAGCCTTAGCCTTTGCACAGAGCTCTCCCCCCCTGCCATAGGGTGAAGTGAATGGGAATGTTGATGAGCCATACTGTACTCTAGCAGGCTCTGACTCCAGTGCTGCTACAGGAGTACGGTACTGCTGCTACTGTTGCTACTGCTGCTTCAACCACTAATTGGCCTCTTCTCTTTCTCTTTCTCTCTCTCTCTCTCTCTCTCTCTCTCTCTCTCTCTCTCTCTCTCTCTCTCTCTCTCTCTCTCTCTCTCTCTCTACCTCTCTACCTCTCTCTCTTCTCTCTGTTTTGCATCCCCCCAGTTTCGCTACAAGAGCAGAGTCTACCAGCAGCCCAATGTGGACGAGAAACAGATTACAAAACTGCACACCCAGGTGAGTATCAGCCAGGGCGGAAGTTACTTGTGCACCATGTGTGTAAATAAATACAGTAGTGTGTTTGTGCCATTGTAACTGTGTGTGTGTGTATGTGTGTGTGTGTGTGTGTGTGTGTGTGTGTGTGTGTGTGTGTGTGTGTGTGTGTGTGTGTGTGTGTGTGTGTGTGTGTGTGTGTGTGTGTCTGTGTGTGTGTGTGTGTGTGTGTCATTGTGTTAAAAAACAAATTCTGTGCATGTTTTGTGGTTAAGGTATTGCGGCTGTTATGTTTGTGTACATGCCTGTGTGTTGCAACTTGTGTGTTGCAAAATGTCTGTTCCTTCCAGAGGTCTCATGTCACACAGTAGTTCTGACTACTGAGATTTCATCATCTTGACAATCAGGCCGGCACATTCTCAGCAATGTGAGAAGCGGAATAGACTGGCCTAGATGTCAGTCTGTTTGGTCATGCCAATGTTTGGTCGTGTGAATTGTAATAAGTTTACTGTGCTGGGACAAGCCGGGAGACGGAAAGAGACACTCTTTTGTCAGCTGGATATCTGCGCCAGACTGTGAGAAAATGAATTCCAGCAGCAATACCAGCGCGCCATGAATTCGTGATGAGGAACAAGAGGTCTCTAGAATATTCATGTCCTCGTCCTCAACTTCCCTTTTTTCTTTTTCATTCTTCCACCGCCTAGTCCCCCGAAATCCCTCAATCATTTCTCGGCTTTGATTGGGAGCGTGGCGGGTGATGGCAGATCAGATACCAGGTCAGCTGATGGGGTCAGATGAGGAGCAAGTATAGTCAAAGATGCTGCCTCGCCTCACCAGCTCCCTGCACCCACTCCTCGCAACCCCTCCCTCGCACAGACCGCCCCCCCCCACCCCCCACCCCCCCCGTCGCGCCCCCTCCTCACACCCCCTCCTCGCACCTCTAGAGTCCTAATACCTCTCAGTCTCTTTTCCATTCTGATCATCTACTATCAGGTCAGATGATAGGGTCAGATCAGGATCAAGTAGAAAAGAGCAGTCAGAAGGTGGGGTATGGGTTAGAAGGACTTTGAAAAAGTGTAATATTGTACTATGTCATGCATATCTTTTGCAATAATAAAAATACAAGTTAAAAAAAAAGAAAAGAGCAGTCAAAGTCACCCCTCCAAACACATGCTCACTCACAGCGTACGTACGCTGTCCTCATAATCCCCCCCATTTCCCCTCCTCAACCTGATAATCTCCTATTAGATCAGCTGAACGGGGTCAGATCACGAGATAAGCAAATACTATACAGTCAAAGATGGCTGCCCCTCCCTCTCCCACCTCCCCCTCCAGTCCCCACACCTCTCTCTCTCCTTATTCCCTCCTCTCCCTTCCCGTCCTGATAATCTTCTATCAGGTCAGATGAAGGGGTCATATCGGTAGCAAGTACAGTCAAAGATACCCCCCTCCCCGCCCGCACTCACACACACACACCTCTGTCTTGGTAACTTCTCTCCCTCCCTCCCTCCCTCCCATACTGATAATCTCCATCTGGAAAGCTGCACTAATTGCCTCTTTTGCCCTCTGTTGGTTCGATCCCATGTCTAGCAGGCGAGATTGTGGTGAGCTGAAAACATTAGGACATGAATATGTCCCCGGTTCTCGACTCCCATAGAGATGGGGAATGAGTCGCCTGAAAGAGAACTCTATATACAGTAAATTGTGCAGTGTTCACTCAACACTGTGAGAGAATATAATTTATGCCCTTCAAAGTGTTGGTCCTGTTCTCTGTCAGTGTTGAAGTAATAATGTTGAATTTACTGTGCACAGTCAGGCGGCCATTGATCTTCATCTCGTTCTCTTTTGTTTTCTTCATCCCAGTCCCCACTGCACCGTTGCTCTCTGATCGTCCGTTTTCAGATCTAAAAGGGGCCGGTTGTTAACATAAAAACTGCTGATTAAAACGGCAGGATGCCCGGGCTCCTGCAGGGGGTGATTGTTTGATGTGTAACTTACCTCAACGGCTACCCGTTCACGCTTATCTGATATCCCCTAGTAGTCCATCTCCACTATCAAAAGGCTGTCGTGTTAATTGTGTGATAGTAGGCATTGCAGGTTTTTAAAATGATATCAGGCGCACTGGCTACATTAGTATCTTTTTTAGGTGTACCTCAGATGCTCACACTCTATAATGGCAGGTAGCAGGCTTCACTTGGGGTTTCTTGATACATTTTGAGGGTGCTGGCCCAAATCAAACGCTTCAAATCAAACAGAAAGGGGCGCACCAAGCATCAAACGGTTTTTAATTTTTTTGTGCACAGACGCGTTTTGGCGTGTGCCTTCCTCGGTGTGCAACGAACAGTTCACACACTCCAATATCCCCGGTTTTGGTCCATCTCCACTATCAAAAAGATGTCGTGTGATACTAGCACTCTACATTTCTAAAATGATAGTGGATGCTTCCGTTCCATTTTTGATTTTGATGTCTACCTCAGTTGCTGTGGCTCACATTCAAATTCTCCTGTGTTATTCCCCCCCCTAAAAGGGTGTTGGTGTTTGTGCGATGCTAGCATTGAATGATGCCAGACAAAGGTGGCAGAAAAAGGGGGATGCAGTGGTGCATTTGCATCCCCACTTTTGGCCTCCCTAAATGAGGCTTTCTCAACTTTTACTGCAGACCAATGAGTGGCGTGCAGCAGCAGTACCATTATCAAGAAATAAAGAAGGAAAAAAGGCACCATCACTTTAAAACTCGTTTCGGCTCCCTTGATGCCAGATGCTAGTGATATCAGATGCCTGGGCTCCTTTTGTGTGTCTTTTTATGCCTACCTCAGCTTACATTCACACTCTGATACCCCATATTAGACCCTGACCCCTCGCAAATGAGTGTCAGGGTAGCAGTATGATTGGACTTAAAAAAAAAAAAAAATCGGATACCTGGGTTCTGGGTTTTAAGTCTACCTCAGCTGATACACTTCACCTTCTGACACACCTAGTCCATCCCCTATCAAAAGGGTGTCAAGGTGAAAGTATGATTGGATGCTTTAAAAATGGTACTGAATGCTTTGGTTCCTCCTGTAATTTTTATGGCTACCTCACCAGCTAGCGTTAACATTCAGTTTCCCGGGTGCTAGTCCTTCTCCTCTGTAAAAAAGCTTTGTCGTCATGGTAATTGTGTGTGTGCTGTGCTAGTGCTAGTAAAATGCTATCAAACGGTTGCCTTTCATTGATGACTTTGATGTCTCCCTCTGTTGCTTAAGTTCATATTCCATTACCCCTGTGTTAATCCGTCTCCACTATTAAAAAAAGGGTAGTGTAATGCTTCCATTGGTTATTGTTTAAAGCAGTGTTTCCCAACCAGGGGTACGTGTACCACTAGGGGTACGCGAGCACACTGTAGGGGGTACTTGGAAATTTTTTATTTTAACAAATATATGGAGCTTAGTTAGTCTCGCGCGCCATCCTATGTACTTCCGCCAAGACACTTGGCAGAAATGGTAGTATTATGGGATGGTCAGGACCAGGCTAGAGCTTAGTTACATTTGGATGGAGAAAGCGATATAGTACTTGACTTAAGGGGTACTCATGGCACAACGAAAAGGCTTAGGGGTACACAAGACAAAAAAGGTTGGGAAACACTGGTTTAAAGGATATCAGATGGGTTGGGCTCCTTTAGTTGCTG
>NC_085860.1:24908716-24941216 GCF_034702125.1 Engraulis encrasicolus
GTGGTCTGAGTGTGCTGTCTGTTGTCTGCAGAGACGCCCCTGACACTGGCTGCCCATCTGGACAACATGGTGGAGATCATCACAGCCCTGAAGGAGGGCGGAGCTCACCTGGACTTCCGCTCCAGAGACGGCATGACCGCCCTCCACAAGGCCGTGCAGTCCAAGAACCAGATAGGGCTCAAGGTACTGTAACTGTTGCATGGTATTACGGTAGAACAACTGCTTAAGTGATTCGATTTGTAGGGTGGGCGCTACAGGTTGGAAGATGAATTTTCTGAGCTGTGTGTGTGTGTGTGTGTGTGTGTGTGTGTGTGTGTGTGTGTGTGTGTGTGTGTGTGTGTGTGTGTGTGTGTGTGGGTGTGTGTGTTTGTGTGTGTGTGTGTGTTCGCCATCAATCCCAAGTCCATTTTATGACTTCAGGAAAAAAAATGCGTAGTTTTGCTTGAAATAACTAAAAGCAGCAGAACGGCATGGTGACATTGCTGGCGATTTCTAATTTCTTCCTACCCGCACGACGCATAGAATAGTCTCGTCGACCTACACTTTGAATGAACCTAACCCACACGTTTCCCGTGCATGAAAGGGCGGTGTCATGAAAAATGAAATGAGCCATCATCAATATTCTGCTTACAGTAGTCATACTGCACTGTAGTCGGTACTCTGAGGGGCCATTCCGGCGGCTTGATGGTCATCATGAAACGCCACCATTAAATGTACTGTTGGACACAGACTGCCGAGTGTGTGTGTGGGTGTGGGAGTGAGTGAGTGAGTGAGTGAGTGAGTGAGTGAGCGTGTGTGTGTGTGTGTGTGTGTGTGTGTGTGTGTGTTTGTGTTTGTGCACATGTGCCTTCATGCCAAAGTGGACGTGTGTGTGTGTGTGTGTGTGTGTTTTTGTGCACACGAATGTGCGGCGCGTGTACCAATGACTGATGTGTGTGTGCGGGGGAATTTGTGTGTGTGTTTGTCTGTATAATGCATTTTTCATTACATGTAAATGCTAACTTAAAGAACAAGACAAAACAGATTAAAGTCATGAATTCCCACGTGTAATCTTGCAAATAATAACACAGCTGACACATGTGCTTAAGGCACGCATAAATCCTTATTGATCTTCTGGTATTGACAAAGCCCCAGTAGCACTGATACAACATAATAATGGACATTTACTCTTGCTATGAAGGCTCATTAGTTAAAGACCCATATAAGTCAAACAAACACCATCTCTAATTGCCTGATAGCAAAAGTAAGATTGCTACTAATCACCTTGCTTTTGAGTGGATTCTGAGTGAATATGAATGTTGCTACAAGCTACAAATGAGATCTCAGAGTGGGAGAGAATAAACAGTACTCTCTGTTCTTTGAGTTGAGAGATAATTAATCCCGAAAGAAATTAAGGTGTCAAATAGCAAAACTGCACAGCGCAGCACAACATGAGGCAGGGAGGAAATTAAAACAGCCCTTATACAGCACTGTGCTGTAGGCAGGGCTGGACTAGCCATCTGGCAAAGCAGGCATTTCCCGGTGGGCCCCGCGCCCTCGTGGGCCCCTATTTTCAGAAATGCCTTTAAAGGTACACTGTGCAAGATTTTTAGTTGTTTATTTCCAGAATTCACGCTACCCATTCACTAATGTTACATCTTTCAGGAATACTTACCACCACTATCAAGTTCTAAGTATTCATTATGACTGGAAAAATTGCATTTTTCATACATGAAAAAGGGGATCTTGTCCATGGTCCGCCATTTTGAATTTGCAGAAATAGCCATTTTTAGCTACGAAAATGATTATACTTGGGCCATATTAGAAAAAATCTGTTAAGTACTTAGTAAACCTTCATGTAAAGATCAAATTTGGCAATAGGCAGCCCAGTTTCAATGAGCAGCATAGTTGCAGTACCTTTTTTGACCATTTCCTGCACAGTGTCCCTTTAAGCCAAAAGTGCCCGGGCCCTATTTCTCCCCCAGTCCAGTCCTGGCTGTAGGGTTGCAGGATCAAGATACCAACACACAATCTCACATGTTATACTGTGCATATATGCACTACTATGCTAAACAGTGCAGTGCATGGGAAGATATTAAAGTGCATAGTGGAACACAACACACAACACATCAACACATATTTTCAAAACCTAGTTTTCCAGCATTTTTTTCACATAAAGTACCCCCAAACACCCTTTTCACTTTACTGGATACTTAAAGTGAATATCATTACGCACAAGTACAGTACTGTAGCCCATGTGATGGATGGACAAATATTGAAATTATGCAGAAAATCCTTGCTCATGGGCGTGATGATATGCAAAATATGATGATATGCAAAAGTGAGGGAAAGCCTCCCATATGGCATCGTATTAATTACTTTCTCATCAATGTCAATCATATCAGTTTCTCCCATCTTTAAAATAAAATAACACACGTCATCTTGTTGGAAAGACTAAATCTGCAATACATTACTACCAAATAGAAAATCTTCCATCATCATATCCCTTTTGGCCTTTGCTGCTGTAAAGTAGACAAAACCCCAGTTGGTCTGGCCGCAGACAGCCCCCAGCCTGCTGGCTTCAGAGAAATGATTGTGGTCAGATACATTACACTGTACAAAGGCTGTCAGCTGTCTCCTTGGCTGTGATATCCAGGCCAGAAAGCCAAAAAAATGCCTGTCTGATCAGATCAGCCTCTGGTTACCCTTGCCAAAGAAATGGCAGCCTAGAGGCATGGCACAACAATATCAAGCGAAGCCACTCACTTCAATGCAGAGGAATGTGTCATTTTATTTGATCAGCTCGGAATTAAAGTCTTTGCTTTGAGCTAAAAGACACATTTTATTTGAAAATGAGTTTGTCAGGCTCGACTCCAGTGCCAACGTTGTATTTAGCTGAAGTGCAGTGAAGTGAAACTCCCCTAAGGCCTCAGCGATTTCGTTTTAGCATTCAATCAGTGAACAAGAATTAAAGGCTAAACTCCTCAGGCTTGAAGTTCAAATACAAAAACATGACAAAGTTAACTTATGCCTATGAAGTTTCCCAGCTCTTCTCACAAACAAATTTCACAAAATAAACTAGCAAGGTAGCAATCAGAGCCACTCAGCGTTTTGAGGGGTATTGTTTAGCAAGAAAGCAAGTTGACATTACGGAGATGGTAATAACGCATTTGTGCTTGTCTTGTTGTAGACAGCCTGGCTGAAAAGTGAACCCCTCTACCCCGCCTGACATACTGTGTGCTGTGCTGTGTGTGTGTGTGTGTGTGTGTGTGTGTGTGTGTGTGTGTGTGTGTGTGTGTGTGTGTGTGTGTGTGTGTGTGTGTGTGTGTGTGTGTGTGTGTGTGTGTGTGTGTGGTGTCTCTTGTTTCTTCTCCCCTCCTAGAGGCAGCCTCTCTCTCTCTCTCTCTCTCTCTCTCTCTCTCTCTCTCTCTCTCTCTCTCTCTCTTTCTCTTTCTCTCTCTCTCTCTCTCTGCCTTTGTGTCTTCACGCCCCTTCTAACAGCACCAAATTACTTTTACACTCTGCAGCAGTTCTCCAGCACGGTCCCTTGCGCTGTCACACATGTTGACTCAGGTGCACCCTGCACGTACCTCTGCCAAATACATTTGACGAAAAAACAAGGTAGAAATCAGAGCCACTCAGCTTTTTGTGGGGGCATTTTGTACCATAGCAACAAAGCAAGCTCATATTTTTGAGATGGTAATAACACATTTGTGCTTGCCTTGTAGACAGCCTGTCTGAAAAGTAAACCCCTTTACCCCCATCGCATACTCTACACTGCAGCAATTCTCCAACCACCATGGCCAGCGCCCCCCCCCCCCTCATACTTGGTCCCATCCTGGAGTGCATGTACCGTACCTCTTCACAACAAAGACGCCAGTCAGCGGGTGGCCACAAATAAGTGTTTTCTGTGATGGAAGTGCAGCACAAAATCCCTGCACCTCCCCGGTGATAGTAGTTTTTGGAAGTTTGGTTGTTTGGTCCATTGTGAATATAGCTGGCTCCAGATGAATGGAAGCAAAGAATGGCCTTGTCTAGTCCCTGTTAATGGCTGAAGAAGAGCAACTCCTAACAGTGTTTTTGTTACTTGGGATGCTGTCTGTATCACAATTGAATTGACTTGCTTTGTGCAGCACACAGTGTGAAAAAAAGAATAAAAATACTGATTTGGATGTGAGATTGCCCTGAGAAGATTCACTGAAAGCCATTTGGCTGCACATTTGACAGACAATCAAGCTAGACAAAACTTGATTTAAAATGAAAATGTCACCAATTGTACAAAAACCCATCCCATAATGTACACTATTGTACCAGTTTTTGCTTCAAGGCTATGCATTGCACCTTTTATGTTGTTGCCAAAAGCAGACCGCCTCATCTGGCAGACTAGCTGCCATTTCAAGATGGCTCCCTTTGCGACAGCAGTCCAGCTGTGCACATACAGTACTGAAGGCTCTTTGCCATCACACACAGTAAAAAAACACAGTGTTATTTTCAACTCTCATGTCATACAGTAGACAGTACTCTGGGACCAGATACACTCTAGAAAATATTAAATCGACTCTTTAAGTGTTGAATTAACATTGTGTTTTTTTTTTTTTTCATTCTATGCAGCGCTGTTGGATTGTCCAAGAGTGTTGCCACATGCAGTGCCTTCACAGTGGGGTTCACACTCCACATCTCGTGATGTGAAGAAGATCTTGTTTGAAGAATAAGGTCACCATCAAACAATTTGCCCGTTACCATATAAAATACTATGGAACAGCACCATGCTGGTAATTTCTTCTTCCAAGGGCCCTGCAGAGTCCATGTCCCTAATGTATTCTGTACAGTACGCCTCTTTGGCAGAAACTGGATAGAAAGTTAGTGAACCTAATGAATCACAAAGCCCTCACGCCAGATTGAAAGCCTTCATGTGCATTCATTTCTTCAGGTAGAGAATATTGATGTGTGCTGGATACAATGAAGAGCCATGATTTTGGATGCGTTGTGAAAAAATTACGCTTGTGTTGCACAGTGCCAATCAATTCCCTTGTTGTTTACAGTGGCAAACAGACTTTGATCTGTTGTTGCTGGTCGGCACACACGGCGATGCGTGCACGAGCAGCGCATTGCTGTAGGAAATTATGGCCTCTCTCACGTTCTCTCTGATGTCCTTCAATCTTCTCTTTCTTCTCTGCTTTTCTATTCCGGCTCCAACTCGCCCTTTCTCCTCTCCTCACCTTCTCTTCTCTTCTCTTCTCTTCTCTTCTCTTCTCTTCTCTTCTCTTCTCTTCTCTTCTCTTCTCTTCTCTTCTCTTCTCTTCTCTTCTCTTCTCTTCTCTTCTCTTCTCTTCTCTTCTCTTCTGCTGTACTTTCCTTTCTTCCTATTTTCTTTTTTTCTCTCCTTTCCTCCGCTCTCCTCTCTTCTGATCTCCTTTCCTTTCCTTTCCTTTCCTTTCCTTTCCTTTCCTTTCCTTTCCTTTCCTTTCCTTTCCTTTCCTTTCCTTTCCTTCCGCTATTCCCTTATCTCCTCTCCTCTCCTCTCCTCTCCTCTCCTCTCCTCTCCTCTCCTCTCCTCTCCTCTCCTCTCCTCTCCTTCATCTCTCCTCTGTCTTCAGATCCTGCTGGAGCTGGGTTCGTCTCCGGACTACAAAGACAGCCAGAGCTTGACCCCCCTGTACCACACGGTGCTGGTGGGGGGCGACCCCAGCTGCTGCGAGCTGCTACTGAGGGCCAGAGCCTCTGTCTCCTGCCACGACGAGAACGGCTGGCACGAAGTCCACCAGGTGGCGCTCTCTTGATTTATTACAGTAAAGGTTCAAATGAGTTGTAATAAGTTAGTAGTAGAGTAGTATCAGGGAAACTGACATGCACACATACTGTTCATGTGTGATCCGAGCACACGTGCATGCACATACACACACATGCATGCACACACATGCTGGACACATACGCACTATTTGCATACACACATGCATGCATGCACACAGATACAAACCCATACACACACACACACACACACACACACACACACACACACACACACACACACACACACACACACACACACACACACACACACACACACACACACACACACACACACACACACACACACACACACACACACAGCTTTACACATACAGTATATGGATTTCATCTGTACCTTCAAGAAGAGTATGACATGAAATTCTCCCAGTTTTCTAACATTACTTATCTCCTGTGAACCTCTGTATGTGTGATCTGGATCTGTATATGTGGATTTACATGTTTATGTGTCACAGTACTATAGATGTAAATTGCATTTGTACTTTATGATGCATGCTTATGAGGCTTTTAGCACGCCACAAAAGAAGCTTATAAAGCTTTTAATAGATGCAGTCATGCAAAGGATTACTTTCGAGGTGCCACTGGGCTGTCTGTTGCTCTCACTTCAGTGCCAAGAAAAATAGCTTAATGTCCATATTTTATTGCCACATATACACCTGTACATAATGTACCTCTGTGAGACATGCTGATTATTAACTGAAAAGTGTCATAGAGTGGCAGAAATGCATTGCCTCCCTGTTAGTGTAAACACGCCTGCAAGTGAAGGGTCTCCACAACTTCACTCTACTGTGCCATCTAGTGCTCACAGTAAGGAAGTGAACTTCTCTGACGTTTGGAGGAAGAAAGCCACAGACATGGTTGTGCTGTATACAGCTTTACCGTTGTCAGAGGTGAATGTCCAGTCCTAGTAGTTGAATAAAACGCCAAACCCTGCTTTGTATCGCCTGAACACTTAACATAGGTGATTTCACTTACCGTACCCCTATTGTAGATATTATAATAATAGTTGAAAAAGGTAGGTCTGCACACTGCCAATCAGCTCCAAAAATAAACTTTATTATTTAAAAAGCAACGTTTCGATCACGCTGGATCTTCATCAGGCATATGGGTAACAGGAAGAAGCAGTGACTTATATCACATGACCATTCATACACCCGCCCAGGCAAGACACCCAAGGGTGTCAATCAAATAAACAGACAGGCGTCTTGGCCTGTGTCCATTATGCATCAGGCAAAACCAAAAAACATTTGCCACCTTTTTGTCTGGCACCTGCAACAAGTGTTTTTGGATGTGCGCACCCTAATAGTTCACATCAAATTTTGAAGTGTTAATTTAGCTCTTTTAATTGTTTGTACCCTTTTGAAACTTTGAATTAATTCCACAAAATGTACCGTAAATACCTGTAAGAATGCCATGCATTCCATTGTGTCATTCGATGGTTCTACTGTAGGCCTCATTTTAAAGCTTCAAGATGCTTAGGATGTTGGACCTTCATGCAAAGTGCTCCATCAGTTCTGTCCCTGATGGAAGGGTATGGTGTGCATGATGAAGTGTCAGAGTAATCACTATGTTTCTGTGTTTTTTTGTTTGTTTGTTTATGATATTATTGTATTGCAGTGTGTCTTCTGGAGGTCATCATCCATCCCTTTTAACAGCTAGTCATGTGAACTTTAAACAGGGCCTCTTTTGAAAGTTTCAAATTGGTTCAAGTAGCCCTGTGGATAAAGTGCCCTGTGGATAACATGCCCTGACTGATAAGATAATTTGTCACATTATCACTCACTGTCTATGTTGTCTTTTTGTCTGTTTTGTTGACCTGTTTATTTACTTGTTTGTTTGTATTGTTTGTTTGTTTGTTTGTTTGTTTGTTTGTTTTTTTTTTGGGGGGGGGGGGTGAACAGGCGTGTCGCTATGGCCATGTTCAACACCTGGAGCACCTGTTGTTCTACGGCGTGGACATGAGCGTACAGAATGCCTCGGGGAACACGGCCCTTCACATCTGTGCTCTCTACAAACAGGTGAGTCATTGTTTATCATGCCCTCTCTCTCTCTCTCTCTCTCTCTCTCTCTCTCTCTCTCTCTCTCTCTCTCTCTCTCTCTCTCTCTCTCTTTCTATCTCTCTCTCTCTCTCCCCGCTGCTATTTGCAAACCACTTCTAGCTCCTGTCCAATATTATTACCACTTGGCAGATGGCAGAGGTGGTGAAAAAAATGTTATGTTGGATATACATGTACATGTCTGATGTGTAATTCGGGTAAACAGTGGGAAGCACTTCTAATTGGGCATGGAAAATCTGGCTTTCATGCTAATCTTCTGAACAGGGTGAGGGGTGTAATGAAGCAGAAATGCATCATTAATTTGATTTGTTAGAGTACTAAAGGTAACACTTAGTTTGCAATGAACACAGGCCTAATTCCGGTAAAAAAAAAAGTTTTTTGCAGTATACCTGTACGTACTTGTACAGAATGTTAGTTTGAAACAGATCCACCCACCAGACTAATGTACTACATTACAACTCACAATATACATTTAACTCACAGTCCAATAAGCAATCAATATGTGCAGGTATAACCTAACTGTTGGAAAGGTGAAACCTGTTTTCTTTTTGGGATTTCAATCTTACCCTATAGCTATCTCGAGGTAGATATTGGTTAAATGCTTTTTTGACTCATTTGGGAAAAACACTTGTCTTGGCAGTGTTACATTCACTGTTGTTGACATGCTATTAAGAACCTGAAAATAATAAGCAATTACCTGACTGTTTCTGAGGTTTAAACCAGGGCATTGGTGCTATGAGTGAGTGCATTGCAGGGGTGGCGGACACTTGAGTAGATTACTGTGGACCTTTGTGTTCAATAACGTAGTTCTGTAATATAGATGTTAAATTGGAATGGTGCAGTAATTTCCTTAGTGGAAAGGGACCATATCAGAAGATTATTAGATAGACTGTTAGACTGTTACACTGTGACGTGACTCTTTTGCACTGTTCTTTGGGTCTTTTTGTGTGTGTGTTGCAACACTGTTGTAAAGAGTTAAAATGTTGATCAATAATTCATTAAAGGGGCACTGTGCAGGAAATGGTCAAAAAAGGTACTGCAACTATGCTGCTCATTGAAACTAGGCTCCCTATTGCCAAATTTGATCTTTACATGAAAGTTTACGAAGTTATAAACAAATATGAACTAGTATGGTCCAATTACAGTCATTTTTGCAGCTAAAAATGGCTGTTTTAGGAATTTCAAAATGGCGCACCATGGAGAAGATCCCCCTTTTCATGAATGAAAAGTGCATTTTTTCAGTCGTAATGAATACTTGGAATTTGATGGTGGTGGTAAGTATTCATGAAAAAGGTAACATTAGTGAGTGGGCAGCATGAATTCTGGAAATGAACAACTAAAAATCTCACACAGTGTCCCTTTAAGCTACCAATTAATGTCTATTTTTGGTTCAGCATTGTTATAGTTCTGCACTGCCATCATCATTTAATTTGTGATTTAATAGGCTACTGCAAGATGCTCTGACACCAATCATCCAACAATCAGGATTTCTCATGACAACAGATTGATTGGAACAAAGTGAAAGGGGAATCTTCCACCTGAAAATCTGTTTATTTAAAAAAAAAAAGTTCAGGACATCAAATCGGGTCAAACATGGTGTGGTACGGTAAGGGGAAATAATATCCCATTGGATAGCCTGCCAATTGTGTACCCATCGGGAAACCCCAGTGGGTTTCAGTGCCCCGAAGCATGAGGGGAGTGGGCGGGAACTTGGAAAGTCAATGACATCATCAGGGCATTATTCACCATGGTGCAGTGCACACATGCTTCTTTCGTCCTTCGGCATGATGACTGTAGACCAGTGGTTCTCACACTTTTTCAGACCGAGGACCACTTTGTCCCCCCCAAAAATGTTCAGGGACCATCTGTCAACGGAATTGACAGTTGACTGTTGCCAATTTCACACTGCTAATTTCGATGCAGATCACTTACTTTTTCACATTAGAAGTCTTACAAGTCTTCTCTTATTATGGTGAAAATATGACTTCAGCTATATTTAGCTTTCTAATAATGTAACAACTGCTAGCTTGTCTTCGAAATTAGAGATTCCTGTCACAGACCACCTGAGCTCTGTGGTGGACCACCAGTGGTCCCCGGACCACACTTTGAGAATCACTGCTGTAGACTGTAGTCAAGACTACAGCCATATGATCGCACATATGGGTGGCGCAGTGCTGTTCCACCAAATGGCTTCAGTTAGAGCTGCAGAATGTGTCTCTAATTTTGTTCTGTAATGTTTCAGGGAATCCTGTGTGCTGAGAGTTCAAGTGGTTTTGCTTTGAATATGTTATGTACATTATGCAATACACTCTGGGACTATTTTTTAGCCGAAAGGCTCATGGAACACCTGAAACCCCAAACTGTTTATGAAGCGTACCGTACTGGCCAAAGGAGCTTTTGCTTTGAGAGTTTCTTAAGAGGCTTCTCAATCTACTGGGATGTTCCCTTGTTTGGCATCTGTGTCACAGATTGCTCTAACCAACGGCAATCAAACAAGATTAGCTGTAATTATGGCACCCTAATTGCGCCACAATTTATCATTTGAACAAGCACACACATGCAAACATGAATAACTCCCCATAACCCCCCTCTGTGATAGAGGTAGCAGGTGGCTGATTTCCAGATGGTGAATGTCTTGCTAGCCTAGCGAAGCAGGGTGATGTTTGACTAATGACCCTTTGGCAGAGGAGGGCTGGAGGTGTGTGTGTGTGTGTGTGCGTGCATGTGTGTGTGCGTGCGTGTGTGCGTGCGTGCGTGTGCGTGTGTGAGTGTGTGTTTTTCTGCCTAACCCTGGGTTACCACTGAATGCACCACCACCACACAGCTGTTTATTGGTTCTTTTAACCTAAAATGAGTGCCAAGGCTGTGAACATGGCATTGAACATCTAACATCTGTTCTGTAATTGGGCATAAGCTGTATCATATTAAAAGTTAGTAATGTCTTTAATTTTATGCAGAGTGAAAAGATTTAATCTGGTAGGCAGAGCACGATCCATCCAACACTGATGCTTGGGATGGAATTCAGTCTGTGTTGTTGTACAGTAACCTATTCAAGCTATTTCAGTTATACAATTTAAAGCTAGTTATTCTTTTACATCTATTGATAAGGATCAGCATGTGTCATCTTGCATTATTTTTTCTTGGCGTCTAAAAATAATCCACTGACATGTTGCCGTAAATGCATATTGTAGCTAATTTTTATGTGTGAGATTATTCATAATGGTATGCATTGCCAGTACCAGTGGAGATAGCATTTTGTGTGGAGGTGGGATCAACTGCAGCAGAGATTTGTGTGTGTGTGCGTGTGTTTGTGTGTTTGTGTGTGTGTGTGTGTGTGTGTGTGTGTGTGTGTGTGTGTGTGTGTGTGTGTGTGTGTGTGTGTGTGTGTGTGTGTGTGTGTGTGTGTGTGTGTGTGTGTGTGTGAGAGAGTGTGTGTGAGAGTGTGTGTGTGTGTGTGTGAGAGAGTATGTGTGTGAGAGAGAGAGAGAGATAGAGATAGAGAGAGAGAGAAAGAAAGAGAGAGAGCAAGCATGTGTTTTCTGTGTGTGCGCGTGTGCGTGTGTGTGCGCGTGTGTGTGTGTGTGCGTGTGTGTGTGTGTGTGTGTGTGTGTCTGTGTGTGTGTGTGTGTCTGTGTGTATTTGTGTGTATCTATGCTCATGGTGAAACATTCTGTGGGTGGGCTGTTGAATCCAGCTGGAAAGAGTGGGCTGGGAAGCCACTGTATCATCGCTCTACAAGCCTACTCTCTCCTCCTAGCTCTCTCTCCTCCTAGCTCTCTCGCTCTCTCTCTCTCTCTCTCTCTCTCTCTCTCTCTCTCTCTCTCTCTCTCTCTCTCTCTCTTCTCTCCTCCACTCACTTTCTTTCTCTCCCTGTGAAGCCAGTGTATCATCGCTCTACAAGCCTGCTCTCCTCCTATCTCTCTCCCTTTCTCTCTCTCTTCTCCTATCTCTCTCTCTCCTCCTATCTCTCTCTTCTCTCTCCTCCACTCACTTTCTTTCTCTCTCTGTGAAGCCTGCGTGAGCAGCCAGACACTCACCTGTTTGCACACGAGACTTGAGACCACCAGAAAGCAGTCTTGGGTGAGGTGAAGAGCATTGGCCTGAGCTGCTGCTCGTCAGCCACCACCACTACAACCAGTGAGGACCATCTCCTGACCACGCACACAGGATCCTATCTGTTTTTTTCAAGAGTGTGATTGTTGATCTATTGTTGGTTGAGCCAGGGCTTGTGGAAGGAGAAGGAGGCATCTCAACGATAACGCTTCTGCCTCTTCCTTCTGCTTCTTTCCTGCTTGAAGGAGAACTGTGCACGAGTCCTGCTGGTGCGAGGGGCCACTAAGGCGGTGAAGAACCACAGGGGACAAACCCCCTTTCAGGTAAGGAGGACCCTTATAGCACACTACTGTATATATGCTTTTACTGACGCAGTGCATATATACTGTATGCTTTTACTACAGCTTATTTTATGTTGCTTGCTGCCATGTAGTCGAAGGTCGAAGCGGCTATGTGCAGTACAGTCATATAGAGCCAGGCTGAGAATACTGTACTTAGTGATTGTGTGTGTTCTGTAGCACAATGCCGAGGTTTTCTCTCCTGCTGCTGAGACTGAAGTGGTCAGCGCAGCAGTCAGATGAGATGATGTTGTACTGTATGATGATGTGCGCTCTCCAAGGATTTTTTTTACAAACCTGCTTCTCTTATAACAAACATGCTCTTATGTAACACAGTGTGTTAAGAAGGGCGAATTGCTGCTTTATCTCCACTCTTCATTGAGTGATGCTTCTTCTTAATGTGCATTTCAAGACCAAATCCATATACTACAAGTACGCGTCACACAGTATGTTAATCCTGTCATGTGCTCCTCAAACTTTTTGTCAGTGACGTGTCAGATGCTCATCACTAGTTGCATCGGGCTCACACATCAGGGTGCGGTGTTGTTTATTCAAACACAAATAAACAAATAGCTGTGCAAACAGCACTCTCAATGGGAGTAAAATCAACAGTCAGGTTGGAGTATTTTTTTTCTCAGGTTTTTTTTTTTTGCTTTGGTGTGTTCCTGAGTTGGTCTGTGTAGGGACTAGGGGGTCTGTCTGCCTGTCTTTCACATCAGAGATCATCCCCTCCTAAGCTTCCTCTGTTTTCCCTGAGCCCTCAAATATTCTGTTTCGGCGTTGTTTGTTCCGCTGGTGTTTGCATGCATGCTCTCAACCCTTTATTTGAAAGCTCGGAGAACGTCACGGATCCCATCTTGTCTTGCCCATGCAGCTCGGTGGCTTTGCAAGTTGAGCCCGTTGTATTATTCATACAGCTCTGTGCTCAGATGAGGTCTCTCTTGCTTCCCTGCTTCCTTAATTCCTGTCTCTTTTGAGGGTTTCTACTAGTATTGAAGTGTTCAGCCTTAGTCACAGACACGTACATGCATGCGTCAGCTGGGTTGCATTGTTTTCCCATTCACTTTTCATTGGCTGATGCCATTTGTCTGCCTTCATGAATTATGGCTCCGTTGTGTTGCTGACTCAAAAAAAAGTTGAAAAATGTTAAAAATTTGACGGATCACACTGTGCGCTCTTTAAGGGCCTGCATGATTTGCTATGGTAGCATGTGTCTGTCAGACATACGCACCGTAATTCTTTATGACTCATGCACATTTATGTGCTGCCACCGTCATGGGAACTCATGCATATGTGTGTGGAGTCCTCCCTTTCTTGTCTAAACTCTTCAGATGTAGTCCAACCTTTTTTGTCTTGCGTACCCCCAAGCCTTTTTCTTTTTCTTACCACGAGAGCACACTCAGTTAGGTTCTACACTGTATCTCTTCCTCTATCCACATATGCCTGCACCATAATTTTGGTATTACATTTTCCCACATTCCCCCTAAAGTGTGCGTATGTGACCCTAGTGGTACCCGCGCCCCTGGTTGGGAAACTCTGAGGTACAGGCATTGGAACAGATTGTTAGTGAAATGAATAAGCATGCTTTTGCAGTTGTGCAGTTGTGTTCACAAACTGCGAAGAGGCACGGACAGAGTTATTTTAGTCAGCTTGCAGTACATGAATGTGTGATCCCAGACAACTGTCAGGTTTATGTGTATGCTTTTATCACGTTTCGTAAAGGCTGAGAGAGAGATGATGATGCGCGTATACTGCTCTCTTTGGTGGCTGTCAACAGCTGTTATGTTTCACATGGGTTTCTGATCACTTTTTCTATGATCCTTGAATACTGTACACTGTTTGTTCTGTACTCTTAAACTCCTCTGGGAAAACTGTCATATTGACATTGTCGCTGATTAGACAGAATATTCCAGAAGGAAGTGGGAGGTGGGCAGTAGATTGAGTTGTGTTTTACCTGGCAGTGACTTAGGAGAAGTCTCTCATCTAGTGGCCAAATGGCTTTTTATCTTTTTAAAGTAAAAATTGTGTTAATCCTTCCAGCATGAAATTGTGCCGTCTTTATTTTTTTGTATTATTATTTTTGCTTAAGGCTTTTTGATGCACCTCTTTCCTTTTATTGGATTAGACGAGGATTCATTTTCAGAGGTCTCACCATGAAAAAAAAAACTTCATCCAAAAGGCTTTATAATAACAATGCAATTTCTGTTCTGCAAAGCATTTATTTAATAAGATGCAGGACATGTTATTATGCAAGCGGAGTCCAGGGTGCTCTATGGATATCTCTGGGGTCAGCATGGATGCAGTTGACTCAGCCTACAGCACTGTTGTTGTCGGCACTCTAGTCTCCACACCACTCCACCCACTGAGAGAGGCCTCATTTGGGCTTCATCTTGTTTACACCAGCCGCTCTTGCCGCTAAAGTGATGCCGACTGTATATCTCTCATTAGCCGCTAATTTAGCGCTGTAATGAGTCCCCGGTGGAATAATGGATGACTAGATGGATGGATGGATGGATGGATGGATGGATGGATGGATAGATGGATAGATGGACAGATGGATGGATGTAGGGTGATGGAGGGATGGAAACGATATTACTGAGGGAGTGGTTGATAATGAGCCTTAACATTATTTCCGATGGTTAATTTTACAATGCATTAAAATGTAGCAGTATTGTTTGTACTTATACTTTCCTGAATGCTAACCTAATCCTAACTTGTTCATTTTTTTGTAAATTGCTTCAATGTTACATGTTGGTTACAAACCTTATTTCCCTGTTCTCTAAGATATACAGTAGGCACATTATATATAGGCCTAAATGTTATCATGCACAACATGAAATGAGTGCTGTTTTCTCCTCTGTTAGGTGGCTATTATTGCTGGGAACTTCGAACTTGCAGAGTACATCAAAAACCACAAAGAGGCTGACATTGGTGAGTTTTGTCTCTTGCCTATAGCAATGTAGCATTGGAATGCTAACAGTTAGGGGTGGGCGATATAACTATATTACTGTAAATCGTGAATCGTGAAATCGAATACAAGATGGTCTTGAATCTGCTAAAGTGGAAAAATCGTATAGATCGTCTTGCAGTGAGGATGTTTACTAGCAGTATCAGAGTGATGTCTACTTAGCCTACTTGGTGTTGTTGTCTTCACTTGTATTCTTTACATTATTTTATCCCAATTGTGCACTTTATGAGAGTGTCATCAGTGTTAACATTTCATTGCTAATTACAAATTGCAAGTATATAAAATGCCACTTTTTTGTTGTTATTTTTTTTCGATGGAAGATTGTGATAAAAAATCGGAATCTAGATTTTATGTTCAAAAATCGTGATATGAAATTTTTGCCATATCGCCCACCACTACTAAAAGTTAACCCAGATATACTGTATGCATCTGCAGGCTGTCTAAAAGTTTACAGGAAGAAGTGCTAGCCTACAAAATCTGTTTGTTTTGAAAAGTTTCTTACTTTCATAGGAAATAGAGCTGTGCTTTTCCGCACCCTCAAGACACACAGTGGCGAGATAAGAGCTGAAGTGTCTGTTAAAACATTTATCATTTACTCAAAGATAGAGCTATACATTTTTCATCTTTGTTTTAAAGCGGCAAATGTGTTCCTTCAGAACGTGAATACATTATTCAAGTCAATCCGGATACCACTCTACTTTGTTTGATGAGTATAATTTTCGCATAAAAGACTATTATATTACTACAAATTAGAAATGCACTCAGAGTGCAGACCTCTGACAAGACTATGTTACACCCTTTCTGTCTTCTTTTTGTGGAGTTAGAAACTGCCTTCTTTTTGTGGAGTTAGAAAAGTCAAAAGTCGCCCTATCCCGTAATGGTGAAGTTTTTTTTTAATTCCTACTCTCTCTCTCTCTCTCTGTTTCTCTCTGTTTCTCTCTCTCTCTCTCTCTCTCTCTCTGAGCCTTCAGTCACACACCTTTTCTGCACCATTTCACCAGAGCGTGTCGTTGTCTCCGCAACAGTGCACGTGCCAACAGTAAATGCTGTTCTGTGCTTTGCTGTGCTGTCTGGCAGGCACGTTCACCTTCAAACCAGGGCCTCAGCTGCTAATCTGGGACATCACTTGAGTTTTTTCGTTAGTACTTTACCGAGGGCTGCAAGAAAACATAATACCGTCGGATAGGATGCTGGCAGAGAGCAGTTAGCACTGTTTCATTGTCCTCTGCATCGCTGTGGATCTCTGTTGTTTCTCTCTCAGTGTATCTGTCTCTGTCTCTGCCTCTCCGTATCTCTGTATCTTTCTGTCTCCTTCTCTCTCTCTCTCTCTCTCTCTCTCTCTCTCTCTCTCTCTCTCTCTCTCTCTCTCTGGAACACGAATGTCCATTTGGGTTAAAATAGCACATGTTCGTATGCCTGGAGACTTCATCAATATGGTGACTCATTAGCTGTTATTAAACAACACCACACACACAATGCTCTTCTGTTGTCAACTGTGTTGTGTAGAAACTATACAACTAAGTGCACCTTTTAGGAAAGGAAAACACACTCAAAGGTGATACACAGAAGCATTCCTCACTGTACTAAGAGGTGTATATCATAAGTCCCTTTCTCGAGTAAAACGTAATGTCAGAACATGGGTAAAAAAATTAGAACAGATTTGGCACGATGGTATGCATTTTAATTGGTTCAGTTGACTTTCCTCATGTCTACATGTAGGTTGTCCCTCTACAAAATAAATAGGAAAACCTTCATTTGAAAAACGTAATTATGAATGTTTAACATGCGGTACACTCTAATGCAGCACAATCTAACTGCTTGCCATGTTTGGGTTTTGCATGCTTGTTCACTAATGATTCAGCATGATTGCACAGCTGTACGGGCACATGAATGCATTTTAATTACATCTAGCAGAGCCCTACTGCTGAAGTTTAATATGGGCTAATCGTTGTGGCACTTAGACCTCATTATTATAAAATCGGGTTCAATTTGAAACGCTGTAAATGTGTTACGTTTATTAAAACCGTGGCACCCACTGTGATTGAATCCTCCCATGAACTGACCCCTTTTTTCAGGGTGAGGCCGTTGTCGTGTTCGTGTCTAGCTCAGTATTAGTTTGTGATGAAGTTGTGAGACTCACCCACATCCGCTAATGTTGACATTTAGCATCCTCTTCAATTTATTTGATTGCCACACGTCGCCAAATACCCACCGACTGTCCATCTTGTGACTGTGTACATCCTGTCCATCCTGTGATTATCCATCTTATCCATGTTGTGAAGATTGTTTAGCGATGGTTGCTTGGGCAACCAATAGGGGTACGTTTGTAAACTGTTACTTCAAGCAGCTGCTTCACAGCAGTCAGAGCTAGGACTTTGAAACCGTAGCCTTAAGAGTGGAAGGCTAGGGTTTTTTTCCAACCATATGCAGTATTATGATCATAAGGCTGAGTTTTTCGAACACTAGGAACCCTAGGACAAACACATTGGTCCCTTAAGCCTTTATCCCCACATAATTATGGTCAGAACTCTCAGACCTATGAAAACAGGGCAGAAATGATGGTAGTAGAATACTAGTAAACTTGACAGTGAATACAGGGAGTACAGCAATTGTGAGAACAAGAAAGGCTTTTAGGCTGTTTAAGCTCAACAGAGCCGTTGTTTGTTGGTTTAAGTGGACTCTTCCGTGATTACAAGGTTGTTATATTGCTTTCCTGCACACACAGCCCTTTACAGAGAACCTGAACCTGCAACTAGATAGAACTCCAGAGAGAGAGAGAGAGAGAGAGAGAGAGAGAGAGAGAGAGAGAGAGAGAGAGAGAGAGAGAGAGAGAGAGAGAGAGAGTGCAGCACTCTGAGGATCTGACCTAAATAAGCTCACAGTCTACTGGTGGAAAAGAAAGTGAGACACACTCGCATTACAGTACAGTACATGCACAAGATGAGCACACAGCAGCAGAGGCAGCACTCCCACAGTAGTCTCTGTCGTCTGCCTTCCTCACATTCAGCACGTCACTGCGTAAAGTTGGGACTGGAGTCTTTGAGCAAGCTGTAATGCTTCTCATCTCGGCACCGCTGATGTCTTGTTCTGATGTCTCTGGCTCTCAGTCAACCGTCTCCCATCAGAGATGGTACAGTAGACTGACATCACAGTAGTATACTGTAATATACTGTAGTATACTGTACTACCGTGATGTCAGTGTACTGTGCCATCTCTAGATTGTACAGTAGGTTCAGTATCATCAAATCAAACTGCTTGTTGTAAGTCTGTTTCGGCCCGAGGTGGAGCTTGATGGTTCTGTAGTTTCAGCCTCAACATCTCGAAGGAAACTAGGAACACGATCCCAAAATAGAAGTTTGCCCTAATTGCTGGAGGAAAAAGGTACATTGGGTTCTGGAACTGAACCTCTGTTAGCATACAGCATCTTTATTGTGTCTCATTGAGGCAAATTAATAAAGTGGCGCACACACACACATGCACGCGCGCGCACACGCAGGCAGGCACGTACGCACGCACACAAGCACACAGACACAAACACGCGCGCGAGCGCATGCACACACACACATGCACGCACGCATGCATGCACGCACACACACTCACACACACACACACACACACTCACACACACACACACACACACACACACACACACACACACACACACACACACACACACACACACACACACACACACACACACACACACACACACACACACACACACACACGCACACCTATATCATGAATCAACACCCCCACTACGCTGTTGAAAGCAACAAAGCTGAAATGGAAGATGTGTTCACAATATTATAATGGAGACAGCTTTACATCTACTAGAACATATTTATTTATTAGATGAAATGAATGCGTACACACATGCTTTACCATGAGTGCATGAAGGGTATATACAGTAGAGGTGTAATTGCTGTCCACCATTAAGGGAGCGGCAAAGGCAGAGGAGTATGACTGTAATGAAATGCAGTCGGTGTCTACTCGAGGTTACAATGAAAGGTCTTCACACAATACAGAGCTCTTTTATGATCATCTCATTATCTATGCGGCTTCCCCTTATTTCCAATTTTCATTTCCCATCTTTTCCAGCTTCAACGAAGTGATTCCACCAGTTGGCGAATGTGTGTTAAGCAGGGAAGCAGACAGCAGGGGGTGGACAAAAGGGGCTAGTTGTCTAACGTCCAGGAAGAAAGGGGGCCCAGAATTGGGTCCCCCTTACATTGTATTTATTGTTGGATAACTTTGTCCTGGGCCCGGTCTGATCGTCCAATGGCACTGCAATAACGGCATGTGAGTGTTTCCCTCCAGTCTACAGTCTAAAGGCAACGGGCGGTTGTTATGGCTCCCAGATCTATGGAATAATTGGTTCACAAGATCTGAAATTTTCCCCGAGGTTTAGCTGGGAGGTGGTCAAAAGAGGAGACAGAGACAGGCAGTCAGATTGATTACAGGCGACAGTTCTCATTGTGAAACTGCTGATATCTGTTATCTGCCTGAGTATGCACATGTGATTTGCAGCAAAGCTGAAGAATATCCCCAAGAACTCTCTGAATGTAGTGGATGATTAAAAAAAAGAAATCTGTCTACATAGTATGAAAAATGTTCATCCCTTTAATGAAAGAAAGCATCTCAGGCTGCCTGCAGGCCACAAACCGTACATTACTAAAAAGTGTGTTTACACTATATCAAAACCACAAAATCTACTTACATGTAAGTTCAGACCGAGAGTCACGTGTGTCTGTCTACCACCTCTGCATTTAAAAAGAAATTGCACGGAGTAACTGCCTTTGATGTGCTTGGGTATCTTATGTAGGCCATGGACGCATAATGATCATTAAGAGCTTAGGTTCGGCTCAGGTATACTGTAGGGCCTGTCATGGCGCCGCAGTCGATTGCCATTGATTGTAATGGGTATAGACTTAATGAAAGAGGGGGAGGTTGGAGGTTTGATGTGGTTGCAATGGTCCTGAGAGTGCCGTGGAGTTTTGACTACAGCAAAGAGCTTTTAATTGGGATGGGGCATTTCACTTCATGGCTTGCTGTGTTTTAAGGAAGAACGTTAGATTTTCGCTGACGCATACACTCACTGTATTGTAAGATGTGTTCGTCCATAAGGGGAATTGGGAATCAAAACTGCAGCATGTCTGTTGGCAATGACAGTCATTAAGGGAGAAGACGACACTAAAGACAGATTCCACTCAAACTCTTTAACTCTCTCTGGTGACTCTATCAGGAGTGTTTGACAATTTTTGTAGGGATCTTTATTTTCACTAAAACTAAAACAAGTTCCCAAATGCTAACCACTAAACACTCAGCGCAGCTTGCTGCCCCCCTTGAAAATGTTCTTGTGTTAATGGCTACTTCTGACATTTTCCCCTGACAAATAGCGGTGCAACAAACACACACACACTGACTAGCTTGTCAATGCGAACAAGCTTTCTGTGTTGCCGGTAGTGTTCACTTTACTGTGTTGGCACACCGAGCTACAGTCCATCAGCTCAGCTGTGCCATGCCTTTACAATCGGGAGAAAGGGGATTTATCTGTCTCCCGTTAAACTGTCTGGGAGATTTATCTCTAGTCTCCTGTCGCACTTTTCCCTCAAGTCTGTCTCCCGTGAGCCAATTAGAAATGGGAGCCGATAGCGTGAAAGGAAAGGACACCCCCCACATACAGAATTTCACAACCAGGCAACTTGCGCTGACTAATTTAGACATCCTCTCTTGTGGGTTGCCTAGCAACACAAGGGGGCTTGTTGTTTCACATCCAGCTGTTTCATTGAAGACAGGGGTTAGATTCCTCCTTTTCTTTAGGTCCATCCTTTTCTTTTCTTATCTTTTCCAACACATTCTTACCAGGTGCCTAACCAAATCACATGCATTCTTATTTTAAAACAATATATTTTCTGAAAATTCTTCTGAAAATAGCACTGTGTGAGTTTGTAGGGCTTTTTTGGTACCCTTGTCTGTAGTACAGGCTTTCTGAGGTTGGGTTGGATGTCTACAATGTCATGAAGTTGCCATATTTATCTCTGTTCAACTCAGTCTGTTCCTCCTCCTCCTCCTGAAGGAATGGAGGAAGCAGCTTGAGGTTGCTTTGCATGTGAGAAAGAGAGGAGCAAGAGACAGAGAGAGAGGGAGTGGGAGAGAGAGAGAGAGAGAGAGAGAGAGAGAGAGAGAGAGAGAGAGAGAGAGAGAGAGAGAGAGAGAGAGAGAGAGAGAGAATAATTGTGTGAGAGAAAAAAGAAGAAAGGCAGAGATAAAGTGTGAGAGAGGCAGAGGGAGAGATTAAGAGAGAAAGTGAGAGAGAGAGAAGGAGCGAGAGAGAGAGACAGAGAGAAGGAGCGAGTGAGAGCAAGTGAGTGTGAGTGAGTGAGAGAGAAACTTGTGAGCAGTGTGCTCGCTCGTATGCCGTGTGCTCATTGCTCAGAGTCTCCAATGGCATCATGTGGGGCGGTTTGTGTCACCACTGTGCCTCCAGAGCAAGAGCAACGCTCTCCATTGTCCTTCTCTTCTGCTCTCCTTCTCCTGGAGTCTGGATCCTTGGATACTCTTTTTTTGTTGGAGCACTTTTGTTGCATTTTGCAAAACCTGGATTATCTAAAGGGCACCTTTAAGCAATAAGGAAATATTAAAAAGGGGACAAGATGAAGTCCTTACTCAATGCCTTCAAGAAAGAAGGTAAGAGCTGAATTGTTTTTTTGTTAATGCCTAATGTCTGTTTGTCAGTTTGTACTTTTTGCTTTTGTTGTGAAGGTGGTTCACACCTACACTGTAAGTTACATATCTTCTGAAAAAGTTTGGTAGAGGTATTCCATTTGCCAAGCAGCATAACAATGTATTTTAAAAACTGTATTATGATTGTGCAAAATAGCTGAGGGGAGTAGATCACAGAGAGATGAAAGTGAAAGATGTCTTCCGGGCTCCCTGTTTCTCACTTTCATGGTGGTAATAGAAAATGATAGTTGCAAGCTGGCAAAGCCACAGGAGAACCCAAGCACATTAGTAGAGGCACCAGGAAGAGTGAGAGGAGTCACTCGAGAAGTCACGTCTTTGGAGAGCGGAAATTAATCAACGAGGGATGGGACTTTCACATTATTCAATCTCCCTGCTCAGCCTATTAAGCCCTCCTGTTATTTAATTGATTTTATGTAATCTTCTTTTTCATGTTGCTTTCCTTTCACTTTGAGAAGAAATGTTGTCCTTATTCTCACCCCCTCTCCTCTCCTATATCTTCATGAATACAGAAAACAAGCTTTTCTCCAAGAAATAGAATAGGAATCACCATAGATTGTGTTGGAAAGACAAATATTTTTGTTTGTTTGTTTGTTTGAACATGTCTTCTATGGCAACAGCTTTACTTCTTCCCACATTGGCTTTGAAGTTTGCAGGAAATGGTACTTCACTATACCTCTTATAAGAGGGTTAGCATTGGCAATGTGGTAGAGTTGCTGTAACAGGAAGAAAAAGTGAAGAAACTAAGAATAGGGCACTTCCTATGTATGCTCAGCGTTTCTGTGCTGCAGCTATTTATAATGATTTGCTTGTTATTCCTCAGTCATGCATCTAAGGTGGGGGAGAAGGAAGCAAGAGTTTGGGTACCACCATAGGAGCAGAACTAGAGGTAGTGGAAAGAGGGATGTGAGAGGAGAGGTGAGGAGGGCAGGAGCTGAGATAAGGAGAGGACAGGAGCTGATAGGTGAGAGATGAGATGAGATGAGGAGAGGGCAGGAGATGAGATGAAAGAACAAAAGGGCAGAGGAGAGGAGGGGAGAGGGCAGGAGAGGAGAGGACAGAATAGGAGGTGAGGGTCCCACCAGGGACGTATTAAGACGCGGTGGTGCCCCCGGGCACTTCACCTCGCAGGTGCCCCCCTTTATGAGCAATATTTGTAAAGTTTGTGTCATGTGGTGCCCCCTGACTGACTGTTAATGGTTGGTGCCCCTGGGCACTGTGGGGCACCATTATGGGCCATTATGGATAATCCGGCCCTGGGCCCCACTGTTGCATCTCCCTACCTAGTGTTCTCCATGTGTGGTTAAAGGGGATGGATAATGAATAGTAGAGTTGGCACCTTATCATCTCCTGTTCATGATGACGATGATAATTAATAATAATAATAATAATAAAACATCAAATTTGTATAGCGCTTTTCTAAATACTAAAGCTCGGCTGAAGGGGGCTGCCGAACAAGCCGGTGAACTTCTATGGACGGAGGAGCCGCGGAGACTTTAGAATTAGAGAACTCTGACCGCAAAATGGAAGGTGCTTACTTACTAGTCAACCATAACAAGCCATACAGTACAGTAGTTAGTTACACAAGAAGCCTGCAGCTTTGACAGACATGCATACAGTAACACTCAACAGTTCCGTGTGCTGTTATTATGATCATCTATAAATAGAGGGAGGCAAAGAGAGAGCGGCAGGCATGCATGCAGGAAGAAAGCATCTTAGCTAAATCTCCCAGGAAGGCCAAGAGGCAGCAGTGTTCATGGCGTAGATAAGATACGTTAAATTATGCATTCATCAAGGATTTTTTTCCCCTTTCACAGTTGGACCACCGTGAATCCTGCGAAGTTCATGTTGGTGGCTCAGTGGTTCAGTCTGCACTGGAGAACATTAAGCTACTTAATGTACAGTATGGTAGGCAGTGTAATGTTGGAAGTGTAACCTTCCCCTGGTGAACTCATCTTAGCCTGTGCTCACAAGGGATATAGTGTGTGTGTGTGTGTGTGTGTGTGTGTGTGTGTGTGTGTGTGTGTGTGTGTGTGTGTGTGTGTGTGTGTGTGTGTGTGTGTGTGTGTGTGTGTGTGTGTGTGTGTGTGTGTGTGTGTGTGTGTGTGTGCACGCGCGCGCACGTATATAATCGTTTGTATTTAGGTCATGTTGATTGCGGTTCAGAGGTTCAGTTTCACTGTATAACATTAGGCCACTTAGTGGTTGCCTTGCCTTCCTCTGCTGAACTGTTACTGTACCTCTCTCTGAAGAACATTACGGCTACGTGGATATGGTGACGATCAACACAGATGGCGCAAAAGTGGCGTCTCGTCTTCATTTTTTAAATTCCTTTTACCTGAGACACGTCTCACATAAATGTCCCCTTATGCTTCTTAATGGTATTCCTCCGACACTGAACTCTTCATCTGAGTTTGAATTCATCCCTGAGTTTGAATTCGCTTGTGAAGTTCATGCTGGTGGCTCAGAAGTTCAGTTGCAGAGCATTAGGTCACTTACTGCTAAACTGTTTGTAAATATTGGTTCTAACTACATTAGTAACTTAGTTGGTTGCAATGCAATGATGCCCTTGAGAAACAGGGTGATGATCTTCATGCATTAGAATTCATCAGAGTTGTTTTTACACTTTGACATGCCTATGAAGTCCATGTTGATGATGGTTAGTAAGGTCAGTGACAATGTCTTACCGCATGAACACATTCGATGTGCAAAAGCAATAAAGACACTGAAGGTAATTGACTTAGTATGGTTGAGCTGGCGAAAAAAGCACCAAAATGATGAGAACCGATCAGGAGCTGGGATTTGGGCAACATGAGCAACAGTTAGGAGTTTAACTTCAGGAAATATTTTGGTAATGAGATGACACGGTTTGGTGACAGCCACAGAAGCCAATCGGAGTGTTGGAATGCCTGCATTCTGCTTGTAGCCGTCATACTTTGCCGCTTTTGTCGCTTGTTGTATCGTTGCCACTGTGAAATAGTCCAGTGACAATTTCTGATGTTCATGTAGCTTTTATCGCTTTTGATGTGTTCGCTGCATTACCCTGCTTAGGTATTTTAGCCTGAATGAATCACGGTTGCTTTTTGTCTTTTTTATATAGTTTTACAGTAACTGATTTTTAGAGTAGGTCAATCGAAAATAAAAAGTGGCCGCCGAGTCGCGCTGTGTCGAGCTGTAGGCCTACCAGAAAACCGGCAGTGGAAGAGAGCTTTAGACAACCATTCCTGTGGCATCCACATTGATGGTTCAGAAGTTCAGTGTCCCTATAGAACAATTGGCTTGCTTCAAATTGAGTTAAGCCTTGAGTTGAGTTAACTTATCTAAAACTGTGCGGTCCGGTTCTCGATTCTGATTGATCGATAGGTGTGGTCAATCGAGCGTAAACCTACACCTTTCACATGAAGATTCTATGCGCGTCCAAGTTAGACCCAGCGCATCTACGTCGGTAATGAGAATATGTTGCAGTTGGTATAGGGAGTCTGCAAGAAGAGCACATCTTTGCACCATCTGTGGTTGGGGTATCAGTGTGATTGCAAAGACATTTAATTCCTGCGGTGTTTATCACCCCTTGCTGAGTTTTTCTTGCAAGTGTGTTTTCTTGCAGCGTGACACATGCACGCACGCCGAGTAACATTACCTGGGTAACCACAATCACTTCCTCAACTTGTCAACTCGTCGCGGATGAAATTAATTGTCATTAAAGCGTTTTTAAAGAAATTTGGTCAGCGATTAAGTGTAACAGTGTTAGATAAGCAATAACACTCTATTGATAACTCCAAGTAGTCAAGTAGGTTTTATTGTCAATTTCTTTACATGCACTGGTCATACAAAGAATTTGAAATTACATTTCTGGCTTTCCCATGCAGACATAGACTAATCTGGGTAAGGACATAGACAGTATAGACATAGACAGTACTTATACATGGACATAAGACAGTATGGACATAGACAGTGCTCATACAGACATTTAAAGTGCAAGACTGGACAACAGAAGACTTCTAGAGAACATACATTAAGAGGAGGTAATTGTTGTGCTTTTCCTAAAAGTCCTTTATAGCGTTCTGACATAGTAATAGTAGCATTTTGAAGAAAAATAAATATTAAAATAGGTCTATCAAGTACACCAGCAGCAGTGTGTGTGTGTGTGTGTGTGTGTGTGTGTGTGTGTGTGTGTGTGTGTGTGTGTGTGTGTGTGTGTGTGTGTGTGTGTGTGTGTGTGTGAGTTGTGTGTCAGTGTGTGTATGTTTGGGTTTAGTGCAGAAAGTGCAGTGTGCTTGTGTGTGTGTGTGTGTGTGTGTGTGTGTGTGTGGCCTTACTGGCTAGAGGCTGACAGTGGAGGGAGAGTGGGTTGAGTGTTCAGTATCTTGATTGCTTGGTGCATTGAGCTGCTTGCAAGCCTGGTGGTACGGGAACGGAGGCGCCTGTACCTCGTTCCAGAGGGCAGGAGGCTGAACAGTTTGTGTGCAGGGTGGCTTGTGTCTTTGATGATCATCAGTGCTTTCAGGGTGAGGCGTGTGGAGTAAATGTCCTGCAGGGAGGGGAGTGGTACTCCAATGATCTTCTTCGCTGTGTTCACAACACGCTGGAGTGTCTTCCTGTTTTTCTCCGTGCAGCTTCCTCCCCACACTGTGATGCAGCTGGACACGACGCTCTCTATGGTTCCTCTGTAGAATGTTGTCATGATGGAGGGTGTAGCACTTGCCTTCTTTAGTTTGCGCAAGAAGTAGAGACGCTGATGGGCCTTCTTCGCCAGTGATGTAGTGTTGGTGGTCCAAGAGAGGTCGTCGCTGATGTGCACTCCAAGGAACTTAGTGCTGCTCACTCTCTCCACAGCATCTCCGTCGATGGTCAGTGGTGGCAGTTGTTTTTGGACCCTCTGAAAGTTGACAACAATCTCCTTGGTCTTGTTGACATTCAGCAGGAGGTTGTTGTCTTTTCACCATCTGGCCAGCAGGTCTACTTCTTCTCTGTAGTGAGTCTCATCGCCCTTGGTGATGAGGCCCACCAGTGTTGTGTCATCCGCAAACTTCACTAGATGGTTAGTGCTGTGGGTCGTTGTGCAGTCATGTGTCAGCAGCGTGAACAGCAAGGGGCTGAGAACACAACCTTGCGGAGCCCCCGTGCTCAGGGTCAGGGTGCTTAAACAAACTTAAGGCAGCAGGGCAACTTAACTTTTTACGTTTAACTTGCAATTTTTTACAGTGTAGTCTGTATCAGGGTTGGTTTTGACAGTTAGGCGGTTGTGTCTCTGGAGTTTATGTTGATTAGTGTTGCCAGATGTACTATAGTTTGTACCATAATTTTGTCCATTTTGTCCTCTGTATGATAAAAAAACCATGATGTACAATAATTTCAGAGTGGTCATGCAATTAATTTAGATGCCTTGAAACCATATTTTGGCTCTTGCACGACAAAGCAATAATTTTGTTACAATAATTCAGCATTTTTCATCTGTCAACACTGATGTTGATGGTTACGAGGTTCAGTTGCTCTGGAGGGAACATTAGGCCACTTACAGTACAGTTGTGGTAACCTTGATCTGCTGCGCTGCTCGTCTTAGCCTGAATTCATCAGGGGTTCCGCTGTAGAACATTAGGCTAACATTAAGCTCAATGGTAGTCTTCCTCCACTGAGCTCTTCTCCACGTAGCCTGCTTTCAGGTGTCAAGGCTGACATAAATATAGGAATTAATCATGCGCTTCCTGTGTATGCTTAGCACTGGGGGGTTTCCCTCTTTTGCCCTCTTCCTTTCTCCCATATGCTGTCGTTCCACTCGCAATGTCTCCCTATCTTCTTTTCTCTTTGCCCAACTCTCTCTCTCTCTCTCTGTCTCCCCCCCCCCCCCCCCCCCTCTCTCTCTAAGATAATGGATGTAAGCGCCTGCCAGCATGTGCCCCAGGCCCATCCCTCTCACTCACACGCATACACACACATACTCAATTGCAAATGTGTTATTCAAATCATTTCAGTAGTCCCACTCCCGAAGCGCCGTAATTAGTGTCCATCATATGTCACATACATTGTTGAAGACCAAAACATAAGCCTAGGATCTATGCCTCTCCTGTGGTCATAAGGAGCTAGAAGGAAGAAAATGCACTCTAACTCAGAGTGCTTTGCTGTGAATTACAGTAGGTGTAGGTATATTCAGAATGATCGTCTCATTCAGAAATTATGTTACATTCCATTACACTTATCTCACACTGTAATCCAAAGTGAGTTATTTACAGGGTATCATATTTGCTACACCCTAACGAAAATCGACCATGGTAAATCATGGTTTTTATGTTTTTTTGAGAATGGTTCTGCACTTTTTTTTACTATGGTTTAATAATGGTTTGACTATGGTTTCATCTGTAAAATTAACCATGGTTTTACTCTGAAAACTAACCATGGTTTTACCACGGTTTGTAATTATTCATTAAATTACACTTAGCTGCCGCTTATTTTATCCAACGCATATATTGGTGACAGTTATTGGAACAATGTGGGGTAAGGTGCCTTGCTCAAGAGCACTTCAGCCATGGGTGGAGGTGTAGGGAGCGGTACGGGTGGGATTCAAACTTGCAACCATCTGATCTTAAGACCACCTCTCTAACCATTAGACCCCGCCTACTCTTGTGTGTATGTGAAAGTGAACTTGTGTGACATTACAAACAATGTTGTCCATGCCAGCTTCCAATCATAATGACATTCATTTCGGCCCTGCTGTGACCTAACGGTAGGGCACTGGGTTACTACGCTGGTGACCCGGGTTCTATTCTGGCCGAGGTCATTTGCCAATCCTTCCCCGTCTCTCTCTCACCACTCATTTCCTGCCTCTCCTCCACTATCCTGTCAAAAATGAAGGCAAAAAGCCCTAAAAATATATATTTTTAATTTAAAAAATAATAATGCCATTACTGTAATTTTGGATTGCCCCTACCACCTGATGTTTCTTTGGAAGCATTGCAGCTTCTTTGCAAAGCTGTCTGGGGAAGAAAAGCTGCATGGAAGTACTTGGGAGAAAAAAATGCTCTTCACATTAGATTCCAGCATGAAAACAATCAAACTCATTGTCCACCTGTAGTGTAGATATTGTGATAGTTCCAGGAGCAGTGTAGGATTAAGTGGAAAGGGTAGCCATGGCAAAGGGTGCAGAAGAACTAGCCTGATTATCATCAACTTTCAAATCTCTTCGAGACTTGGTCTGACAAAGAGCATGACCATTAACATTTCCCAAACGGCATAGTTGACCTGCCTCCCTTGATTTGCTACTGGTTGTTTGCTTCCCGACAAAGTGGGAGGAGTTAACGTTTTTTTCCAGAGCTCAGAAACGATATTTGTATTACTCCTGGCCTGACTAGAAGCAATACTGAAGGTGTTGCGTCACTAGGAGGGCATGGCCTGGCTACAGAACAACTGCCGCTGCTCACTGGTCACCTCCATTGGAACGGGTGCTTTGGCTGTATCCAGTGGTTCAAAGTAGTAGTCAGATGTCCCACACACCGTCCATCACACGCATTTTAATCGCTCACAATGTTAAATTCACCTGAAGAAGTTCGGAGCAGCCCAAACGTTGTTGTGAGCAGTGGAAATGCCTAGTGTGCTTGACAGTGTGCAAGATGTTTGTCTACCAGAATTCAACCTGCCACTATCTCACCACTAGACAACCTTCCTAAATGTTAGGTATGCTCACAGCTGCCCCACATACCTGTACTGTAACAGCATATATGGAGATGGTATTTCAGTTTTGTCCCTTCACCAGGCAGTTTGTTTGTTTGGAAAAATTATATTGTCTTGTAATTTTTCCTTGTGGCTCGCACAACCCCCTGCCCTCCCTTTCTCTCTCTCTCTCTCTCTCTCTCTCTCTCTCTCTCTCTCTCTCTCTCTTTCTCTCTCTCTCTCTCTCTCTCTCTCTCTCTCTCTCTCTCTCTCTCTCTCCCTCTCTCTCTCTCTGTATTGTGCTGTATGTGCTATAGTTCATGATTCAGTTTTTAGGGCCGTACACACACGTCGCTGCTAGTTACTCGCTCAGCGAATTAACTCAATAGAATGTCAATGTGTTCCAGCGAAACGAGCAGGCGAGTACTGTACAAGTGATGCGATGTGGGCAGATCCCGAGTTGAAAATATTTTAACTTCGAGCGAGGCGAGTAAGCAAGTAACCAATTGGCATGCAGAGCTCGGTACTTCTCGCCTGTACATTGGCAGTTAAAGCCGCGGGAACTTTCAGCGAACATTCCATGAAAGAGTGGCGAGTAGGCAAGCAAGCGAGAAGCTAGCAATGTGTGTGTACGCCACTTTAGAAACTGTTGTTGGTATCCTTGGCTGAAAAAAAAATATATATATTCGTAAACATTTGTTACCAGCTCTCAAAGTGGTGATTAAGCAGCTCTTCCTCAGATGTTGTAAGGGTGTCATCTGTGCTGACCATATTGTCATCCACAATGAATACTGTAGTTATGCAATGCTGAACATTTACACACCTGCACTCAGTAAATATACTGTACACATCTTCAGAAAAATATGGTTCGTTTATCAGTCTCACATACTCTCTGACACAAATACACACTATTTCTCTATTTCTATTTCTATTTCTATTTCTCCTTCTCTCTCTCGCTCTCTCTCTCTCTCTCTCTCCCTCACTCTCTCTCTCTCTCTCTCCTGTCTCTCTCTCTCTCACACACACACACACACACACACACACACACCCACACACACACACACACACACACACACACACACACACACACACACACACACACACACACACACACACACACACACACACAGACTTCCTTCTTGCCTCACCTCCTCCTCTCCCTCTGCTCTGTCATCCTCAGTGCCTTTCCGGGAGGCCCCATCCCCCTCCTCCACCTCCTCCTCAGCGGCGGCTGCTGGGTCGAGCCACACGAGCCGGCGTCCGGCACGCAGCACCCTGTCTGCCCCGCAGGTCCTGCTGCGCTCCAACAGCGACAACAACCTCCACGTGCAGCTGGGAGGAGGAGGCCACTCGTCGCACGGCGGCCACATCAGCCAACAACACCACTCGCGTCCCCGCCAGCGCCCGCGCTCGCCCTCCCCCTCCCCCGTCACCTCCTCCTCGGCCCACTCCTCCATCACCGACCCCCTGCGCAGCCTGTCGCCACGCCGGCCCCCCCAGCAGCAGATGCCACAGAGCAGCCCCAATGCCACAGTGAAGACCATGGGCAGGGGGGCCCATGCCGCCCCCCGCTCGCGGTCGCCCTCGCTGGGACGGCTGGGCGCCGGGGACGCGCGCCGTCAACAACAGCAGAACCCCCCGCGCAAGACCAGGTCAGATATCATGCACACCATCTACAGGTTTCTCAATTTCTTCATATGTAGTAAACATACAGTAAGCAATGTGCCAGCATCAGCATCCCCCACACAAGACCAGATCAGATATCATACCATCCCCAGGATTCTCAATTTCTTCATGTAAGGTAAACATGCAAAGCAATATGCCAGCAGCAGGACTAGCGGGGCTGCCCAGCAGCAGCAATATGCCCCACGCACGGCCAAGTGAGATACCATACCCTCTCCAGGTTTCTCAATTTCTTCATGTGTACAGTAGGAAACATACAAAGCAATATACCAGCAGCAGAATCCCCCACGCAAGACCAGGGGTGCGTTTCCTGACAGTGTCGTTGCTAACTAAGATTTCCCATTGGCAACATACTAAGTTGCTAACTGGTTAGCAATGACGCTGTCGAGAAACGCACTCCAGGTCAGATATACCACCTCAAAGTTAATAGTCAACTTCTTCTATTGCACTACAGACGTACAAACAAATGGAAACCTAATGGCATCTAATGGAACCTAATGCCTCTGATATCTGCAATGATTAGTGATATTGCGCGTGCCCACACACTGTATTTCCTTTCACATGGTCCTTGTGCAACAATTACTTGTGTTCAGATATTATACCAGTTTAGCAATCCTTTTCAGCCTCAACCCATATATGCTAATTACATTCATTATATCTAGCTGTTCATTATAATAATTATAATAATAATAATAATAATTGTATTTGTATAGCACTGTGTCATACAAGGCATGTAACTCAAAGTGCTTAACAAATGGGAAAAAGAAACATTGTTAGAGATAGATTTAAAAGGAGAGGTATAGAGGAGAGGCAGAAAAAGCAGGAAGGCAGAGGAAGAAGAGATAGACAGAGAATGTAGAGTCATAAGGTCAACGTAGGTTAGGACCAGGATTCTTAGATGTGTAAGGTACATAGTGGCTGGGCCTATCATAAGTCATAGATAGTCACACGGAGATTGGGCGCTCAGGTGCGGCCCCTGGTGGCATCAGGGGTGAGGAAAAACTCCCTTTCGCTTGATTCATAGTTTGTAAGGGGGAAAAAAAAAGCTCAGTGAGGTCTGAGAAAAAAGACCCCCTATAGTCAGGAAGAAACCTCAGGCAGAGACCAGCGGCCACCTAGGGGATTATGTCAAAATAGGATTTTTTTTGAAGGTGTAACTTGTGCTTTGTGTGTAAAGGCTGCAGAAATGTGTTGGTATAGGGTTGGTCACCTGTGCGTGAGCACTGGTT
>NC_085860.1:24946216-24948716 GCF_034702125.1 Engraulis encrasicolus
GTTTTATAGTGTACCTTTTACACATAGGAGATCATAATCAGTGCTCACCATCAGTGCAGCAGACGAGAGCACAGTGAAAAACTGGCATTACATACAGTATCTCTCCCTACTGTAGGGTGCAGCGATTGGTTAGCAGCTGTTAGCACGTTTGGCTGTGACATTAGGAGTAATCTTGCCTGGTTACCACCAGACCTAATCACAAGTGAGATCTATCTATCTATCTATCTATCTATCTATCTATCTATCTATCTATCTATCTATCTATCTATCTATCTATCTATCTATCTATCTATCTATCTATCTATCTATCTATCTATCTATCTATCTATCTATCTATCTATCTATAGGAATCATCAATGCTTGCCGATAGACAGGTGTAGAAGAGAGGAGATAAGAGCTTGATAAAGACCTTGTTACATAACTCTGCCTAATATAGGGTGCGGAGAGTGAGAGAATGACTAGTTAGCAGCTGGAATGCCTTTGGCTGTGACATTGCCGCCCGGGTCCCAGCGGAGGCCTACGGAAGCTGGAGCAGAGGCCAAGGGTGCAGGCTCTCTGTCCCACTTTCCCCCCCTCGGCATGCACACACACGCACGCACGCACGCACGCACGCACGCACACACACACACACACACACACACACACACACACACACACACACACACACACACACACACACACACACACACACACACACACACACACACACACACACACACACACACACACACACACACACACACAGCATACTACAGTGTGGTTATGACTTGACTCTTGACATCTCTCTTTTCTTTCATTTTCACCTTCTTTTGATTGCTTTATTTTTTTCCGTCTGCCTTCTTTCTTTCTCTCCTTCTCTGCTTGTTTTGCTCTGTGTTTTTGTCTTTTTACTCATTGTCTCTTTTAGCTCTCTCTCCCATCATCTCTCTGTATGATCATTTCATCTCTTTGGGTTCTAGGGTTATCTCTCTGGGTCTTCAGATCTCTCTCTCTCTCTCTCTCTCTCTCTCTCTCTCTCTCTCTCTCTCTCTCTCTCTCTCTCTCTCTCTCTCTCTCTCTCTCTCTCTCTCTCTCTCTCTCTCTCTCTCTGCCTCTTTCTCTCCCCCCCCCTCTCTCTGGACCTGAGTGCAGGGGCAAGGGAGGACATTGCCACACTTCTGCAAGCTGACCTCAAAGCTTCTGCGAAGATGCAAAAATAGAGTAATAATCAGTGCACCTCATCTTCAGTCTCTTCTTGAGTTCTTCCCTGTTTGCAAGATGTGTTTTGGGGTGAATGGTAGTTTCATAGTTTCATAGGTTAATATCTTATTTGTTTTTCATTCTTTTGTGCATACAGCATGAAATTGATTATCTGGGACACTCTGTAAGCTCTTTTTGGAAGCTTCTGTCCTTTTCCTCTTCTTAGTGTAGCGTGGTGGTTCTCAACGGGGTGTGTGCAGCCCCCCAGGGGGCATTAGGGAGCCTTAAGAGATGGAAATAGCTGAGAGGGGGTGGCGCTTAGTTGCACTTGGGGGGCATTAGTCTCTTATTTTTTTACGTAACACCAAGGCGGGGTGGGGAGCTTGTTAGGAGTATGGTGAGGTCAAGGGAATTGGGAGGCTTATGATGAGGTCAAGGGGGTGTTAGTTCAAAAAAGGTTGAGAACCACTGCTTGGGGGCCACGTTTTCAGGTCATTGCTATTTTCAACTGTGAATGTGAATAAAGTATTTTAAGAGGGTGGTGGATATGGGAGGCTTGGAAAACTGCCACAGCAGTGTAGATAGTGTATGGTTTTAATAATTATGTAGTTCCTGCTGAAAATCATTTACACAGCATCCTTTACTGTAATGTAATGTAATGTGGTTGTGTGTGCCATGGCAGACCACTAGGGGGAAGAGTAACACTGTTTTCCATTTCAGATTGCTATGTACTGGCTTGTGATGTGAGCATGCATAATGCTCATCGAAACAACACTCAGCAGGGGATAGTGTGTGTGGTTTTACAACAGCCAGCAACACTTTTAACAGCAATTGTTCATGTGAACATCATTCTCAGAACATATAATATTTTACTCCTTTTACAACACTCTCTCTCTCTGTCTCTCTGTCTCTGTCTCTCTCTCTCTCTCTCTCTCTCTCTCTCTCTCTCTCTCTCTCTCTCTCTCTCTCTCTCTCTCTCTCTCTCGCTCGCTCGCTCGCTCGCTCTCTCTCTCTCTCACGCACGCACGCACGCACGCACGCACGCACGCACACACACACACACACACACACACACACACACACACACACACACACACACACACACACACACACACACACACACGCACACACACACACACATTTACGGGTATTAATTAGTAAGTGCTGATCTCCAGATGACATATACCTCTCTCTGTGTCTCTAGCCCACGGCCCAGCAGGGATGGTCTGTCCAGTGCTGAGACCCCCAGCTCCAAGCGTAAGCTCTACAGTGCTGTCCCCGGCAGACACTATGTTGTGGTGAAGTCCTACCAGCCACAGGC
>NC_085860.1:24953716-25056216 GCF_034702125.1 Engraulis encrasicolus
GAGAGAGAGAGAGAGAGAAGAAGAAGTCGCCGAATGGATTGAAGGACATTGTATGGGGGAGGAATAATAACACACACACACACAGGGAGCCATGCTGCCACCTCGTCTTGGCTGCTACAGCCGCCGTCCCTGTCTCCGCCTCCGCCACCGCTACCACCATTGCCACCGACCAGGGGCAGATCTAGCCATTTTGGGGCCCTAGGCGAAATGTCAACATTGGGCCCTCAAAAGTCATTATGTAGATATATGATTTTGTGTTTTGGTGCTATTTAAGTGTTTTGTCTCATATATGTCTTTTATTACGTTGCATAAGTGACAAAGCCTACTTTTTGTGTGTTTACTGCAACTGGCGTGACAGTAGGGGCCCCTATGGAGGACAGGTTTAGTCAGGGCCCTAGGCAATTGCCTAGATTTGCCTAATGGAAAGTCCGCCTCTGCCACCGACGCCACTGATGGAAGTGACTGGGCCGACAGGACGGACGTCATATGTCATCGCTCTAATGGATGTGGCCATGTGACTAACCTCTGGAAAGTGAAAGGCTTCAATGCTGATGCTTGCTGCTGCTGCTTCAATGACCCGTAAAATAAAAGCATCTTTGGCAGCATTTACTCTTTACCTTCGGTAGAAAAGGGGCAATCAAGCGAGTCTTAATGCTTGATGCAGTATAGCTTTGGTCAGTCAGACAATTACTCCTGTGACTATTATTTGCATAATCCCTCCGAGTTTGCATAATATACTCAGATTATACACATCTTTAAAAAAGAGTAACGTCATCTATATTTATCACTTGTAACCTCTACTTAGATTTGAAGAAAATCTATAAATGAGCAGAAATTAATGAAAACGTGAATGAATACATTGTTACATACATATGGTAGGCTACATCTCAGCGCACCCTCAGGTGGATTCAAGGAGCATTTTCTTCTGAATGGAATACAACATGCTGTATGAAAGGTTGCCAATTTACCAGTATGGTTCAACCACTTTAACCCGTTAAAACACAACGTTATACATTTGTTGTTACCAGAATGGCAATGACCAAGTCATACTAAAGGCCCAGTGTTATGTCATAGTAGGGTAGTACTATGGTAATCAACCTTTCAATGATTATTACAGCGTGCCTCAGATGGTAAAGCGTGCATTGTGGGGCTACAGGAAAAGGGAGATTGAAAGGGAAAGAACAAGGATGAGTACTGTAGAATGTTCCAGAATCTGTGGGATGGACCCTCACTTGTGCCTCACTTGCAAGGGGAAGCAACAACTTCTGCACTTCAGCTCCTTTCAGAGCCCATTGTTTATACAGCAGCCATAGCTGTATGATTTCTTACCACTGAAGCGTCCCAAGACAATATGCAAACGTCTAAAGCCTAGCCCAGAGAGCAAGTGTCAAGGGAAAGTTCTATTCTTACGGGAAAACTCTAGGGGGTCAAAAGGTGAAGGAGGGAGAGGGATGTGACTGAAAACAACCAGAAAACAAAAAAAACAAGCACACAATGTCCTCCATTTAATCCGCATAATAAGTCATTATAGCGCTGCATTCATTTTGAATTTGTTAAGTTAACGGTGATTGGAGCTCTGTGTTAGGACTAATCACAAACCAACACACTTGTATGGTTTTCTCATTAGCTGTGTGTAGCTTTTGAGTTCACAAGACGCATTATCCTATACATTTTTTTCTCTCTCTCTCTCTCTCTCTCTCTCTCTCTCTCTCTCTCTCTCTCTCTCTCTCTCTCTCTCTCTTTCTCTTTCTCTTTCTCTTTCTCTTTCTCTATCTCTCTCTCTCCCCTACCTCTCTCTCTCACACACACACACACGCACGTACACACACACACACACACACACTGATTGCAGTGAGTAATGTGCAATGAATACCAAACCAGATAGGCCTGTGCCACATTTAGACTTGTCCACCTACTCAGTGGTGTGAGAAAACCGGTGGTGGTAGTGGTGGGGGTGGGGGTGCATCATGACTGGGGAAGGGGTGGTGTGCGTGTGTGAGAGAGAGAGAGAGAGAGAGAGAGAGAGAGAGAGAGAGAGAGAGAGAGAGAGAGAGAGAGAGAGAGAGAGAGAGAGAGAGAGATAGCATTTGGAGTGGAGCCACTGCTCTGTTGGGTGGGTTAATTTTGGTGTGCAGGCAAGCAGGGGCAGAGGCTGGGGATTGGGAGGTGTGAATGGGAATGGTTGGGGAAATACTCACGCTCTGCAGGGACGCTGACGCTACTCTCACACTCGTGCATCAAAACCATAAAACTACAAACCTGGAAACCCCCAGTGGTGTAATAGGTCCGATGTTTTGTGGCCCCCCTCCCCCTCACTCACTCTACTTCCTTTCTTACACGCAGAGAGAGAGAGAGAGAGAGAGAGAGAGAGAGAGAGAGAGAGAGAGAAGGAGAAAGGTTCAACCTTGCAATGTGCAGAGAGTGAAGAGAGCAGAGCTGTGGTAACCATGGAGAGGAACTAGGAAATGCAAAATCCACTCTTGCTGAAATGTGAAATTTGTGTCTGTAAAAATGTGTGGCAGTTTGGAGCAGGGTGCTATTTTTACCTTTTTCGAGCAACTGCATGAAGGCACAGTGAACAAGCAAGCAAGCAGCCATATCTTTCCTCTTGTGTATAGGCTTGCAGTCTAGATTGGGGAAGTGTGGTCCACTCGCTCTTTTGTGGTCAGTATCGCTATGTATGACCATGGTAACATATGTACTGTATACGTACACATATGTAAATTACATCATTAGTAGACCCCCTCTGGCATAGTAACCCTCATATTGGCAACTTAACCCTTTGCCTCTCATGCTCGGATATGTATATGTATTGCATTGTATTGTATGCATTGCATTCTCATAAGCTGGATTCAACTAAGAGGTGTAACGTGCTAAAAGCAACTGAGTGCTCATTCCTTAAGAAATATACAAAATAACAGGACAGCACTCCACGTTGTGTATTTTATTGCCCGTCAGACGTTTTGGTCTTAATCCTCCTCAGTGTCAGGCAAACGTTTGTTGTATGTAAACGTGTGTATAGTAGTGTCTGTGTACCAGAATTGTTACACTGCTATTGGCCATTGATCCCTTGTTTGCAGTACCATCACTGCCATAGAGGTCTATTGCATTCACATGAGAAAGAAAGAAAGCAGAAAAAAAGCAAACCACTCATCCTGGCAGATGCCTACGTATATGCACACACACACACACACACACACACACACACACACACACACACACACACACACACACACACACACACACACACACACACACACACACACACACACACACACACACACACACACACACACACACACATTACACATCCTCCCCCTCCCAAGAGCCTGGCTTACTAAAATGGACAGCAGCTCAAGTGAGTAAGAGCTGGCGGTTGGTTTGCTGGTGAGGGGTTCTGATCTGATGCCTGCGCCTGCCTGCCCGTCTTCCTGCTCAGCGGTGGATCTACCCATTTTGGGGCCCTTGGCAAAATATGAACATGGGGCCCGCAAAGCTCATTATATAGACATACGATTTTGTGTTTCGGTGATATTTTAGTGTTTTGTCTCATTTATATCTCTGATTACTATACATAAGTCACAAATTAAGATCAAGCATACTTTTTTGTGCTATTACCGCGACTGCTGTGACAGTTGGGGCCCATATGGCAGTCAGATTTGATGGGGGCCCTAGGCAATTGCCTAGGTTTGCTTAATGGAAAGTCTGCCTCTGTTCCTGCTGCTCTGCTGGGTTGAATAATGGTTTAAGTATAGTGCCAAACTCACATGGCCCCCTTCGTGGCAACACACTCATGTACATCCCTGATTGATATATTTCCATGGAAACATCCCTCTCTACACTGTACAGCTCTGTTGCTAAGGAGTGGGCCTTGGCAAGATTTTTTTTCTCTCTCTCTCTTCTCTCTCTTGTGCTCTCTCTCCTTTTCTGAACCGTTTTTTTTTCCCTTCCTCTCTCTCGCTTTCTCTCTCTCTCTCTCTCTCTCTCTCTCTCTCTCTCTCTCTCTCTCTCTCTCTCTCTCTCTCTCTCTCTCTTTCTCTCTCTCTCTCTATCTCTCTCTCTTACTCTCTCTCATCTGTGTTCAGTACTGAAAGCAGAGCACACACAGGATTTCTCTCCTCATCATGACTTGTGCTTCCCGTGGTTTTGCTTGCTGTGGCATCACAGGTGGTCGTTCTCATGTCTGTTGCTCCAGTTTCTGGCTCCAAAGTTTTCGTGGGGATGTGGCGGAGAGTCGTCGGCAGTGTGGCCTGATCGACAGACGTTGAGTGTTGAGAGTTTTTTTTATTTTTCTCTTCTGGCTGTTTTGGAGTTAAAAAAACACAAAAATTGTTTTCTCGAAAGGAAAAAAGGGTTTCCATTTGACGAGAGGGGAAGAGGGAAACCAGTGGAGAAGTGGTCGGGGGCCCAAATGGACGACCTTCCTAGGAGGAAGAAGGTCCACTTTGGAGGTATGGTGTGTGGTTTTTTTTGGAGAGTGAGATCAGCTGATCTGGCATGTGATCATTGGACTTTTCGCTGTATTGAGTGCAAGCTGTTGAAGTTGTGTGACTGTGGAGAAACAGAAATGGACAACTCAAATTTACATTCGTTTTGTCCCCCACTGTTTGTCTTGATTGTCTTCCTCTTTGATCATTGTTCAACGTGTACATTTTTATGATAATTATATGGAGTTATTATTAAGCAACTATGTCTCCCCATGAGAACAGATTCATGTGTGAATGTATGTGTTAATGGCGCTGATAACAATGTAATACGTACAGTCTTGGTGTGGAATCTCAAAGTGGACGTTCCTAATGTCCATTCCACTGTTTCGCAAATTTCAAAAGGGAATTTTACACATTTCTCAGCATGGATGATACACTAAGTTAAGCATGGTCCCTGTGACATTTTACATTAGGCTACATTACATTGCATTTGTCAGACGCTTTATAATCAAAGCGACTTTCAAATGAGGACATAATCATAGCCAACATCACAAGCAGATACAAAGTGCACAGGAGATATACAGAACAGCAAGTGCAAATACAAAGACATGTTTAATGGACATAATGGTCAAGACACAACGGCCCCCTTATAAGAAACCCAGAGGAGAGGAGACAAGTGGATCTTGTGACCCCGGCTAATTCACTCTTCGCCGCTGTGGCTTCTGTCAGCTGTCAAGTGGACTTGTTTTGTGCTGTCGGCAGAGAGAAAGTGTCTTCACACTCGAGAACTTTTTTTTTGCTGAAAAGTGCTAGACAGCACGACAACTTAGCAATGACAGGGTGTTTCAATAGCCAACGAATGAGCATATGTGTGTGTGAGAGCGATAAATAGAAAGAAATGGGAAGAGAGAAATAGAGAGAGTCGTAAAAGAATGAGAGTGATACAGACATGCAATCGGTTGATCGTTTTGATGCTTGTTTAAGGTATGATGTAGCAGTAAATGCCATCCAATAGCAGAGCGTCACACACTGAAATCTGAGTTATGATAGTGTACATTCACTTGGAGATGGTGGATGTATGTGACATGGCAAACAAACATTGTAATTCAGTTTGTAAAATGCACATGCATGCATTGTACACACACACACACACACACACACACACACACACACACACACACACACACACACACACACACACACACACACACACACACACGCACACACACACGCACACACACACACACACACCAAGCCCTCCCCCACGCTCTTTACACTCATATCAAAAATATCTCGGGCTGAACAAAGAAACGAAGCGGCTGTGTGAGCCTGTGACTTTAACGTTGAACCAGTGAGTAGGTTGGAAGGGGGAAAGTGTCGAATCCCACGCAGGCAGGCAGCCTCCTGATGACTGATATCATCACGGATCAGCGGAACTGCAGGCGAGCAGAACAATAGCGGCACACTGAAGCACAGTTGGAGAGGCTGCCTGCCTGCCGAGCTCTACAAGACTCCTCTCACACAGCATCATCTGCACAGACACACACACACACACACACACACACACACACACACACACACACACACACACACACACACACACACACACACACACACACACACACACACACACACACACACACACACACACACACACACACACAAACACAGATTTACAAATGCACCCATATCTGCTCCAACATGTGTGATAACCTTAGCTTGGCATTTAGTTAGGTCGGGACAGCAATCTGAAGATAAGTGAAAAAGAGGGAAAATATTGTTGTTGTTGGGTTTTTTTTCCAAACAGGTTGTGAGATTATATCTATGTGTGGCTATACACCTAATGGATTAGAAGGTTATGCCTGTGTCTCCCAAGAGAAATATCTGGGCTATCATCAGCCAATCTAGATGGAGGAGGTACAGGAGGGGGCTGAGGGGGAGGTGAGGGAGGAGGGGGAGGTGGCGATGGAGGTGGATGATGCACTCTCTTAACCTTCAGTTTCATGTTGCCTGCCAGCCAGCCGAGATTTTATTAACCACATAAGTTCCTTATCTCTGTTGACCCCCAAACCCATTTTGCGACCTTTTCTCTTCCTCCCTCCCCCCTCCCTCCCGGTGTCCTTTTGGCAGGTCAGGGATGTAATCTGGAATGGGGTGCCTTAGTGAGGCAGCCTTGTGTTGTTGTTGCGGCCATTGTGCCGTTGGCCCTGTAGGTTAGCCTGGTTCCTACCAGACCTCTGTGTGTGTGTGTAACTCTGGACCCCCCTGGTGATGCTCAACACACACATCGGTCTGGGAGCGTGTAGCTGGATCCAATTTCTCCACTCAAAAAAGAATTTCAGTATTTATTGCTTCAATATCAATGGTAGCTCGCATTTATGAGTCACATGACATATTATAAACTATATTTATGCTTTAGAGATCAACAGATAACGTTTTTGAAGAAATTTGTTGATATTGAAGAAATAAATGCTCCGATTGTTTTTTTGACTGGAGAAATGGACATGCTACATGCTCCCTGACCTAGTAGTGAGGCAACCTGTAGGTATGTTTGCTTACATGACTTGTTTGCGTTTGTGTCGCCCTGCAGTTGACTTGGCTAGCTGCAGTCATTCACTGTGGTCACAGCACCCATGCCACATGGCACCTAATGGTGTATGTATAACATTGTTCATGGAGATCAGCTTGCAAAATGAAGGGCATTGATTAACTGTGGTGAAGTTTTTTTTCTTGTACATTGTTGGTTGAGGAACCTTACCAATGATTATTATTTTGAATTGATATGTCCTATTTGGTTAAAGTTTGGTTTAAGACGATAACTTGATCATATCCAGCATTTACCTATTCCCAGGGATTAAAGTTTTCCGTCGCTACGACGGAATTCCGTCAACTGGATTTTCGTTTGGACGGATTTCCGTCCGTATAATTTATGTCAATTAATTTACAATTTTTACTTTCCAACTGAACACAAATCGAGAGCACTCCTGGTCATGAGAAGGGGACGAGAGGTGTGTTTGGTGTAGGCCTACGGATGTAGTTAGGCTATACACTCCACCATTGGCGGTGTGATACAACATTCACTCATCAGTAGCCTAGTTTTGGGTCATCCCCTGTTCTTCCGTGTTCCAAAAAAAAGTACACGAGCGGTCAACAATTCTGTGGCAGCGCAACGCGAGAGATTAAAAAAATAAAAAGCCAAAATTGTTGCTGATGGCAGAAAAGAAAATAATTGTAATACAATGTATAAAGTGCAGTGACGTTTCCATATCATTGCACCTGCCGTGGCAGATATTTAGAAAAAAAAATGAATAGTTTACTTCGACTGCGTATGATGTCCTTCTCATGAAGGGTTTGCCTTTTAAGCATTGTGACTCTTACTAGCATTATTCATAGCCCCTATGGGAAGATTATGGCAGCTATCTAGGATAGCCTACCATGCGTTTCATCCTCAAAGTTTAGCGCGTTTGACTGGCTGCGTGTAGAGCTAGTTGTCTTTTGACAACGGATAATTCACAGTCTCATCTGTACTCATAGCAGATTAACTTTGTTGTTGCCGATATATATATTCAAGAAATAAGTTAAAAATGGGTTGCATTTGGGTCACGGATAGGCTATCCCTGGCAGAGCCAATTTATGCGTCTTGTTCTGGGAAGCAGTGTTCTGATGGGTGGACTCATGGTCGATAAATGCCGTTTCGACGTTTGTTTCACTTTCAAGGCTGGTTACTGTGTGACGCTATTTCTGCTAACTGGAATAGTGTGCAGCAGCAACAGTTGTGTGTGCGCTTGTTTTTGAGTGGCTCAACGTCTGTGCCCATCTTCTCGGACTATGCGTTTCGTTTGAGTTCAGTTAGCCTATTTGCGCACTGCGCACTCAGGACTGATGGGTGGGTGATTTCCCTTGATTCGAGTGGAAAGCTGCGCGACAAGCTTGGGAAAGTGTGTTACTTTTGTAAACGATAGACGTATGTCTGTGACTGTCGTGTCTGCTGCTTCCTGTCAGCTTGTAGAACACGTGCGCATAGGAAGAATCGGGGACGTTTTTTAAATCAATGGTAAGCGTGTGCTTGGCACCGCACATCGAGAAGCAAAAAAGTAGCCAGTAGTTTTCAAAACGGTAGGGTAGAACACAGAGGTAGACATACCGCACCCTGTTTGTAAACGTCAACAAGTTATTTGTAACAGGATGAATACTGAAAAAGGGTGAAAAACATACAAATAATTAAAGCTAGTTTTCTCCCTCTGATTGCTATGATCAGGGCTTTTTAAATGTCAGAAATACAACTGCAAGCAATGCGCACCAGTGCTTTCACCAGAACAGTGTTTGCCCATTCTAATGTGAAAGACAAAATATAGCCTACTACTACAACAAAAAACCCCATAATGGGATCACTCACTGTATCAACACATTGCAATTCCAAGTCAATAATTCTGTGAGATCAGCTACCATTTTGAAGCAGCATTCATTGTGAATCCATTCTGCATGATGTTGGGAACAATTCATAAACAATGGGTAGAAATAAGAGGAAATAACCAAAACATGCCCCAAATTTCAGTTCAGTCTGATATAGTATCCATTATCCCTCCATTCTCGGCCAGTTCTAGTCAATCTGGTGAGCGGCCTAGGCCTGCCCGCCCTCTTTCCTTTTTTTGTATTTAGAAATTGGCATCTGTAAACATAGCATTGTAGGCCTACATCTGATTGAGCACATCTGATCTAGTACCTACAGGTACACTCATACTGAGTCTATATAGGTCTACTGAGTGTATAATGAATATTCATTGTTCATGTGAAGTGTAAAGATTTATGTTGGTTGAAGTTCTGATTTTGTGGCACTTTTTGGTATTACTGGCGCCCTCAAGACATAGGCCTATTCTGCTCTAGGCGACTGCCGCGTCTGCCTATGCCGCTGGCTCTGGCACCATTCCTTGCATGTATGTTTCGTCATGAGGGCAGAGCCTGGCTACATTGGTTTTCGTAGGGTTACGGAGTGATACTCGATCGGGTGCCTAACCGGTAAAAAAGTTCAGTCAGATTACTTTTTTTTGCTTTAATCCCTGTATTCCTCATTGTAGCTCAAATACAGTACATCCATATTCCAGAGGACTATAATGTTTGAAATTTATAATATTTGAATTGAGCCATTTAAGTTGCTTTGGTGGGAATGTCTGTATACATCCCCATGCAGTATGTACAGTATGTCTACGGTAGAGGTGTTGCCATTGAGAGTAAAGTATTTCACTAAACAATGCTGAGACTGTATGAGCTGACACAAACCACAGATGTCCAATATTGAGGTGTTTATAAAGGTGTAATTGTGTCTCTGTTGTGATTTCCCTTTTAGATTCCAGAGCTGACCGATCAGAGAGGAGGAAGCTCTTTCGACATTACACAGTGGGATCCTACGACAGTTTTGATGCATCAAGGTGAATACAGATACAATACATGTATACATACACATGCATGCGTTCACACCCACACATACTGTGCAGTATGTGTAAATATACACACATATACAATACGTACACAGACACATGCACATGCACTCACACACACACAAATAAACACACCCAACACATACCCCATCGTTGTGAACACAGACGTGCAAACACTTTTGTACTGGCGCATAGTTTACACAAAAATCTAGCCAGAATCTTGGTAGAATTACATATTTAAGCGCTTATTATGTATATGTATGCTTATGTATTTGGTAATATCAGCCTTCATACTCATATACGCAGATATGGACAGGATAATTGTATCACTTAATAGTGAAATAGTGAAATACATTTTAATACTTGTTTCTCTGAGAAAACGATTCTTCTGTTAATTGACTTAAATGAACTCCATTCTTGAGGTCCAGGTGTATCAGGTCATTGATTATACATGACCCACTCTTTCTTCTGTGTTCCTCCATTTTACCTTGTTCATTCATGTGAAGCACTGATTGTCATCATGATATTACAGCTTGCACACAACTAAGTGTGAAAATCCCCTAAGACAAGTGATCTCCTTCGGTACACTGTAGACATCTGTTTGAGACACTGCTGTATTTGCAGTGAGTTTTGTCTTTGTCTCTATTAAGTGGACATGGTTTGATAGTTTCCCTTGTTCCGTTGAACAGAGATATAAGCCTTCATTAAACGTATGTTGTTTTGTTTGCGGATGATAAAGATATGGTAAAACCACACACCATCCAAATACTGTTGATTTGAATGTTGTTTTTCTCAGTTTTTTTTTCAATGGTGTGAAAATGCTTTGCTGTCAGATGGCTAGTTATGCAAGCAGTGCTGAGACTTGAAGGTGTGTGTGTGTGTGTGTGTGTGTGTGTGTGTGTGTGTGTGTGTGTGTGTGTGTGTGTGTGTGTGTGTGTGTGTGTGTGTGTGTGTGTGTGTGTGTGTGTGTGTGTGTGTGTGTGTGTGTGTGTGTGTGTGTGTGTGTGGCGGGGTTTGGGGGTGGGATGTTTCACAATTGCTTATGGGTAGAATCATGGCCAGCAGGCTACTGTACACTATGAATATTCTTCTCACCATGTTTGTTGTGTGATTATGACGCTGTAAAGCAGTATCACTTCTGGTGAACACATCCATCCGATCCCAGCCCTCGCAGGTCAACAATAGTTCTTAAAGGAAAAGTCCATCGTTTATCCATAATAAAGCATGCTCTTCTACTCTAACAAGAGTTCATCCCTACAGTACCTCTCACGTCTTGATGAACTCATTTCAGGTCAGGTTATTATGGATACACGGTGGACTGTTCCTTTAACACTCTACTCTACTCCATTATACTCTACTCTACTCTATTCTACTCTACTCTATTCTACTCTACTCTACTCTACTCTACTCTACTATATTATACTCTACTCTACTCTAGTCTACTCTACTCTACTCTACTCTAGTCTACTCTACTCTACTCTACTCTACTCTACTCTACTCTACTCTACTCTAACATTAACTTCTATATACAGTATCTTCTACTTCATTTCATTATTTTTTGTTTTAAACATTGTTGTTAATCTATCTTTTAAGCACATTGAGATGCATGTCCTGTATGAAATTGTGCTATACAAATACAGTTTTCTCCCTGGTATTATGCTAAGGTTCTTTTTAATCACAGAAGCACCCCTCTCTTGGGTATATCATGAATGTACAGTACATACAGTCTACTAGAACATGCCACCTGTTATACAGCATCTCAACATTGTGCATTATCACGTGAAACTTGCCATGCGTGGACATGGCCTGGATTTGTTGCACAACTGATAATGAAACTAATGGTTGCGCTGAGGAGTTCAGGAAGAGTAGTCAAGAATAAGCAGTTAGAGTATCAGGCTTGTAGCCCAAAGGTTGCTGGTTCGATTCCCGACCCGCCCAGGTTGGTGGAGGGAGTAATTAACCAGTGCTCCCCCCATCCTCCTCCATGCGGTATTTTGGCATAGTACCGCCCTGCTGCACTGGTCCCTTGGGGTGCCGTTTGGGGGCTACCTCCTTTATTGGTTAAGGCTTAAATGCAATTGTTTTGTGTGCAGTGAGCACTGTATGCTGTGGTGCTGTGTCACAATGACAATAGGAGCTTCCCAGGCGGGTTTTCACTTTTCACTTCACTTAAAGCAGTGGTTCTCAAACTTTTTTCATCATTCCCCCCTTCAGAGAGTCTATGCTTCCGGGGCCCCCCAAGCAACCGCAGACTGATTTTGCCATCGCTGCGCAGAATCAAAGGAAAGGTGACTGGTGAGATTGAACAAAGAGGGACTGCATTCGAATGCAAATGTGTGTTCATTTCCTATGCTATTCAAATTCATTACAATAATATAATGTTGGTGAGGGCTTTAAACTTATTGGCTTATTGGTGAGACAGGAAATAATTTCCTTGGGGGTAAAAACCCAAAATCATATGTCACACGCCCCCCCCTGAGATGCCTTCACGTCCCGCCAGGGGGGCTTACGCCCCACTTTGAGAAACACTGACTTAAAGAGTAATGTAAATGGCCACAGTGTACAGTGCACACACCTCCTCTCCTCAGTGAGCCCAGGTGAGGACAAAGTTGGGTCTAGTCATACCATACACAGTATTTATTTAGCGTTAATTGAACACTTTGATAGAGAGTTGGACCAACACCAGGGGTGTTACTATAAACTCAGCGCTGTAAGCATTGAAATAACATTGTAAAACGTACTGTGCAAAGAGGAAATAGTTAAATGTAGTACAACGAACAAACGTCAAAATGTTTGTTTGCCAGTTCAAAATGGCAGAAGCATGGCAAGTATTTGCCTGCTGAGGAGAGCATGTGTGCTGAAGTGTTGCCATTGCAAATTGGGTAAATCCTCAGGGAGCTGCTGCTACCAGTGTGTGGGGACATTCTTTTTTTTTCCCAGTACATGCTCTTTTCATTTGGTTTTGTCCAATCAAGTCGAGGGCCAAACTCAATATTTATTTTAAAAAGGGACTAAGATTGTGCGTGCATGCACTTAATACTCATAGTTAGGCCTACATTTCACACACACACACACACACACACACACACACACACACACACACACACACACACACACACACACACACACACACACACACACACACACACACACACACACACACACACACACACACACTCTCTCGTGTTGCATATAAGTGTGAGCTGTTTAATTGGCCTGGGCCCACTCATAGCCATGTGACACACCAGATTTCATGTTCCACTCTATACATGTTACACTATTCATGGGCCAACTGTAATACACATTTGAAATCATCTTGCAAGCCGAATAAAATGACTCCGCGAGCCAGATTTGACCCCCGTGCAGGCCTAAGTTTTACATCCCTGGGATACAGAGGCAGAGGTGGGGAGACACACACACACACACACACACACACACACACACACACACACACACACACACACACACACACACACACACAAACAGACAGACAGACAGACAGACAGACACACACACACACACACACACACACACACACACACACACACACACACACACACACACAGAAAGAGTAAGCGCCACCACTATATCCTCGGGTTTTTTTTTTTTTTACTGTGCCAAGAAACCAGCTGACACACCCTGTGTACAGCTCTGGTTTCCATGGATACAGAGCAAATTCATGTCAGTGCAGACTAGAGACTAGAGAGAGAGAGCCCACTAGTGCATCCTGCAGTGGCTGCTTCACGAGGACAAGACGAGAGAGTTCTCGCTAGGTAAACTTTGACACACCGCATTGCATTCCCCTGCAGTGTGGAAACCGCCATATGGTGAGATGGGGGAGATGAAAGTAGGCTGTAATAGGCTGCTTCCTGGGTCATGGGGTGGGCATACAGTATGCTCATGTAAGGGACACACTGCATGTATCTCTCCATAGATGATTACTCTAAGTAGCCTATGCCATATAAGCCCTTATACTTTATGTAGCCACTGGTATCCGGCACACCCCCCCCCCCCCTACAGACACAGTGCCTTTTGCCATGTTAATTCAACACTTAGAAATTGGTACAGACACTAAGCCTATGTACGTGTTAAATTTGAGTTGTGAATTAACACTTCAGATTTTAGATATTGTGTAGTAAACAGAGGAGTTGTACAGCCGTTACAGTCTACCCAGGTAGAGATCGGAGAGTGCTGGAATCAGTCACTCACAAACCACACATTCAGTGACTAAGTGATTGCTCCTGAAAATTACTGGAGGACAGGGGCAATTGCTCAATAAAAAACACAATTACGGCAATAGGCTTGCAAATGTTTCTGACCAAAGGCCCCATACTTGGTCGGACAAATGTCAGTCTTATATGCCTTATGTGTTGCTATGCCAACTAGGCTATATAACATTGGAGGCTGCACTGTCATCAGAGCTTCTCTTGAACAGGATTTATTTTTATGGGGGGGGGGGGGGTAACCTGGGAGTCAGTTGCAGGATGTTGCTGTGGTATTCTGGTAGCCAGTGCCTCTAGTTAACAGATTTGTGGAGTCCATAGATCTATTAGCTTTTTTGTTTGGATAGCCTATAGGCCTACAGTAGCCTATGCCAGGGATTCTAAAGATGGTAATAGGGTTATGAATAATATTGCCTGATGTTTGCTTGCTGGTTGAGAAACCACATAATTTTTGTGCATTCTAAGATGCCTTTTATCGAAACCATTTAATAAGCCCTTAATTTAATCCATGCCAAATACATGCATGTTCCCACAGTTTTGCTTATAACATACAGTAGCGTTCTGTTTCTGAAGATTGTTTTTATAGTGTAAAGCCTCAATGGTGATGGTCTTTTCTTGGTATTTTTGTACTACACTCCCCACTTCTGTTTTTTACCGACTGTCAAAATGCGTTTTCATTCATGCATTCACTTACTGTCTGTCAGCCTCTACAGTAACTACCCCCCCCCCATCTCTCTCTCTCTCTCTCTCTCTCTCTCTCTCTCTCTCTCTCTCTCTCTCTCCTTTTCGCTCTGCTCTCCCCCCAAAGCCGGTTTACCCGCAAAGATTCTGCAACACAGCATCTCATGTATTTCTCTGGTGGATTTCACAGCCTATCTAGTGGGGATGTTTGTTTGCTTCTCGCGCGGAGCTTGCCTCGTTTGCCCCCGCTGGCCCTCGCCTTATCGCACTGCCGCTCCTCTGACGGCAAAGGTGGTGTTGTTTCGCTCGGTGGAGTAATCGCCGATGGTGCAATTTAGCAATATCGCAACGCGCGCTTTGTAAATCATGCCGCGGGGACAGCCGACGCCTGTCATGATGAAGCACCTCTCCGCCGGGCGAACAGCTGTTGCGATGATGAGGATGATAGGATGCAATAACGGCCGTTATGCGCGGAATTTTCTCCACAGCGACTGTGTTATTGACGAAAAGACGGTGGTGCTGCAGAAGAAGGATAATGAGGGATTCGGGTTTGTTCTGCGAGGGGCGAAAGGTAAGAGCCAACCTGAACCCAACTGTTTATGCCTCCCTCATCATTATCGTCATCATCATAATCTTCATCTTCATCATTTTGCGTCTCTCACACCGTTAGCCTATGTGTGTTCCTCCGTGTCTTCTTGTTTAAAGTTTGCCAGATTTAATAGCGCGTTTCAATTCATGCACGCACCTCTCCCGTGGCTAGCAACTGTACTGTGGAGGCGACGGAAAGTTGCTGCTCCGTTTGATTTAGTTGCATTTACTTTGATAGCTCTCAAGGCAATGATGCACTGCATGACACGTTTATTATAGGCCTACCTCATTGTGGCACATAACAATTAAGAACACATTGCTAACCTTCCTTTTGGAAAGATAATGTCAAACAAAAGAAACAAATTTAAAATAATAAATGAAAAGTTAACAAAATACCACAGTTGGTAGATGCAAAGGTTTAATTGATTCTGTTGGTAGTTATGACTTCAAATTAATCAGAATAAGGTGTATGGATGACCCCTAACTGATGGCATAGGTATACGTTTTCGCAGACACCCATGCAAAGCTAATGGCATATACACTAACAACGTTACTGTCAACATAATTGGGCATGGTCCATGTAGCACTTGTGTATCTAATGAAGCATGTAAACATGGTTGGCAGAAAAACTTCCCCGTAGTCTGTACAAGAACAGTAGAAGCAGCACTAAGACATACTGTAATAACCTGGGCTGCCATGATCAGAGTTTGGTCACATAACAAATGTACAGGAGTGTTTTTACTCTTCATTTTACTACGGTAGTAACATTGAGACAATTGCCTCTTCTCCAAGTGAGCCCTTGCCAAAAAAGGCTAGAAAGTTTTAAGGAAGCCCACTGCAAATCCCAAGGGAAGCCAAAATAAGACTTTATTTTCACTGGGGAGACTTACGGTACGTTGGCTACAGTACAACCTCCAGATAATTGATAAATGAGTACGCGTATTCAACCACATGTACTAGTGGACAGAGACCATGATGAATACACAATCATAAAAGGCCTAATGTATCGTAGTTTCATTCGAGTGATGACGCTGTAGGCTATACAGTCTAATAGCAGATGGAATAAATGGCCTGTGGTAGTGCTCCCTCTTACATCACACTGTAGATGGATACAGCAGTTGTTACTGAAAGAGCTGTTACCTCACTTTTCACTGTCTACCATCCATCACATTGTAGCATTCTACCATCGGAGTATGGCTGATAATCCACTTGCATTGACTCCACACTTTTGTCTTTGGTAACACTTTAGAATAACTACCAATAAAAAGCCTTATAAACACTGTTAACATTTATTAATAAACAAAGCATTTAGATATGTTTGTAAATGAGGAAGAATCAAACTACAAATGAAGAGTTTAGATGCAAAACCGCCTAAGTGCCTTTTCAGAAATTAATCGTAATTCATTTTTATTTAATACAAAGCTAACAGAAATGCATATATGTTTATTTTTTTCATGTAATATAACTATTTATATGTATTATCAAGTACATTAATGTAAACCAAACCAACAACCGGGTTCTCTAAAAATATAGAAGTGCAGGTCTTCAGAAATGGAGTTAGGGGGTTTTGCATCTGAACTCTTCAAATACACAGTGGAATGGGAATCGACTTCTGGATTGGTTTTACGTATGTTTGTCTGCCGAATACTTCTATATCCAGTGGTTTCATGTCTTTTGCTCCTTGGAGGGCAAACATCCAGGACCGATGCGGCTTTCTTACTCATTTACAAACATCTTTTGTTTGGAATTAGTTAATTGTTTACAAAGTGTTTATAACACTTTTTACATGTAGTTATTATAAAGTGTTACCTTACCGTTTTTATTTGATTTTGTTTTTATTTTATCTGTCAGCAGCACAACACAACACACCCTCCATTCCCAAGCATGTGTGCTTTTCCCCCTTTGTCATCATGTGTCTCAACAGGTTTGCATGGTCATCTACAGTATGAGAGGAGGTGGATGCGTCACACCATCATCGCATACATGCATCGTCTGCCCCTGGTCCCCGTCACCATACATCCATTGTCCACTCATCCTCTAGCGCTGAATGCCCCATTCACGATGCTTCCCAGATTGGTTGGACTTCTGTGTTGTTGTTTACTTCTCGTTGATGTTTAGTCATTATGAGAACCATTGTACTGTGTCCGCTGTGACTGTGTGTACAGTATGTTGTTTTGGGGTGGGTGATGGGGAGGGAGAAGGGGGGGACTTGCATTTGTCAAGAGTGTTGTTGCACCCCCACTGCCATCATAACTTTTAGGCAATGCTTTGGGACAGTGTATGAATATAATTGTCGCGATCAAATCACAGTGGCTGTAGACAGAGGTGAGTTAGACGCACGTTTGAGCGTGTACAACTCCTGTCATCCTCTACCTGTGCACATCACACAGATGTTTTCACTAATTGGCTCATTTATCAGATGTTGCGCTAATTAGACTCAGCTGGTTAATTGGAAGGCTGGAACAAAATGCCTGCTTTACAATTTCCATCTCTGAAGTAAAGTAGTGCTCTGTCTGAAGCGCGACTGTTTTGGGTAACGCAACTCTGGAGTTGTCACCATTAGTGCAGTGATGGGCAGTATGGTCTTAGGGCCTACAATCTGGTACTGCAGTGGTTTCCAAACTGAGGACCGATACCCCTTGGCGGCGCAAGGAGTCGAGGAAAGGACTGTTTACATGAAACCATGAAATCTTTGTTAGCAACAGTATTTAATTTTATGGTTAACACCATTTTACCATGTATTTACCTTTCCCGTGAATTTTGCATTACAATTTAAGAATATTAATGGACCAAAACATGTTTGACGTTTGAACTACAGCTCCCAACAGAAAAGTTTGGTAACCACTGTGATACCACACTCTCTAAAGGCTATTGTATTGAAGGGAAGTAGAGTTCCTCTGCCATGCCGGGAGTTCAACCCAGGCCTGGAGACCTTCTGGAGACCAACTGGAGACCTTCAGTTTGGTACTTGGAAATCCCTGGCTCGACTCCCGGCAGGGCAACTATACACCTAGTTTACCATGTGCCATTTTTATAAACTCATCTCACCAGCTCATCCTCAGAATCAGCTGATTTTAGTGAAAAGCATAAAAAAACTTAGATAACAACATGGCACTTAACCAATACATGAGCGAGGTTGCCTGTCACTGCATAGTAGGCTAGTACATGCGTTTTAATGGGGTGAGCTCTCCTTCAAGACAAGTCAAGTCAAGTCAGCTTTTATTGTCAGTTTCTTCGTATGCACAGGTCATACAAGGAAATACAGTAACGTTTCTCTCTCTCTATACCATGAAAGGACATAGACATATGCAGGACTGACATTTACAGACTGACATCAAAGTGCAGGACAGGATGAGTAACAGTGATGGACCAATAACAGTGGTCAAGATGTGACTCATGGTCTGTGTCTGTTTACCTGGGATCTGCCCTTGGTGCTGCTCTACCCTCTGCCACTGCTCAGCTGATACCCCCATTGAGGAGTTTACCCCGACGCCAGCCTTCCCAGCCCTGCAGTACCTGGAGTCCGTGGACGAAGGAGGTGTGGCCTGGCAGGCAGGACTACGCACTGGGGACTTCCTGATCGAGGTAAGGCTGTATTTTCAAATACCCGGCTAATGGACCCTTTTTGTGTTTGTTTGTTCTTTTTAAAATATTTTTTGGGGATTTTCAAGCCTCTATTTTTAGTTTTATATGACAGGACAGTGAAGGAGGTGACAGGAAGCGAGTTGGGAGAGAGAGGTGGGGAAGGGTTTGCAAAAGGCCCGGGTTAGAATCGAACCCAAGTCAGCGGCATAGTAGACGTTTACCATTAGCGCCTAATGGGCCCTTTTTCACATGTCAGACAGCTTTGTATGCATCTGGTATGTCCATGAGTGGCATATACACATACAGTAGAAGCCACTGATTTGGTAGCAACTACCGTGTTTCCTTGACTGCACCATGCAAGGTCCCCACAAAGTCTGGGCAATTACCATTGGTCCCCCACACATTAACACCTTGGAAGTCCCATGAAAGTTGCATGGTATGAGAAAAATAGTGGTTCCTACTCTATTAAATATGCTATTTTTCTGCATTAAAGACTCAAGCTGGCAGTCGTTTACCTTGCTGTACTTCAAATCGGAAGTTTTCTGACATTAGTGCAAAACAGACTTGCGTACTGTACGGGTATGCCCAGGTTTTAGCTCATTTGGTGGAGTTTGTTTTGCTCTCGCAATCTGATGTTGTTGTGATGCTGTGGCGTTAGGGTTGCCGGTTGAGGTGAGCCTGGGACTGAGCCACACACGATGACCTCTGCCACACCTCTTTTATTGCAACTGTTCGTACATTTCTAGAGAGTTTATTTTAAAGGTTGATGTTCCATCTCCAAGAGTGCAGCATGACCTCCAGATGGAAGAGGCGGGGGGTGAGAGCCTGCTCGCTTTACATCATGATGTAGTATAGGGATACCCAAACCAAAAAAAAACTGTGATTAATTGGACTAGTACAGTAATTGATGATATAATGGAAACCCTCGGAGGAATACTGAAAAGGTGATTGGCTAAGCGTGAATGATTGTGAGAGAGCTGAACAAAGTCAAATCTTCCTGGCAGAACACATTCACCTTAGCTGCCATTAGCTTTTTAAATGTCTGACTGAATAAATACTGTAGTTGTATTTCAGAGCAAATGGAGAAGTGATTTGTGATGGAAGGAATTGCTAGGCTGACTTACCAAGAAACTTTTTTCTGTTGGTGTTCCTGTGCTCTCTACGTCACAGTCTGTATTATCTTTCCTTCTTTCCTTCTTTCCTTCTTCTTTCCTTCTTTCTTTCTTTCATTCATTCATTCTTTCTTTCTTTCTTTCTTTCTTTCTTTCTTTCTTTCTTTCTTTCTTTCTTTCTTTCTTTCTATGTGGGTGTGGGTGTGTGTGCATGGGTGCACACAGGCACTTGTGTTAAAGCAATCACAAACTGACCATGTCTACTTGAAAAGGCAGGACGACTGAACAGAACAAACACAGACATAGCCCATGTCTAGCCCATTCCTGTGCCTCTGCCCATCAGCAAAAACAAAATCCATTTTGCATGCGGAATGTTCCCTTGCTGCCTTAAAAGCCTCGTGTCCACAATTCACTCTAGGCAGGCAGGCAGGCAGGCAGGCGATGGACAGGTGGGGAGACAGAGCCGTGGGGATGGGGGATGGCCTCTTTACCCAGGCAGCATGCAGATCCCCCATGAATTATTTGCCATGTGATAATTGAAGAGATAGAGGGAGAGAGAGAGCAAGCATAGGCAACCGACAGCAAAGGCAATATGACGGCCTCGTTACACATTCAGCACCTCATCAAACACACACATTCCCACATGTTCAGTCTTGCTTTTTCATCATGCAGTGAGCTAAAGACTTTCTATGTTAATAATATAAAGCTTTTGTGCTCAAAGGTTTTCTGTTTGTGCTACTACTGTATGAGTGATACAGACTAGTCACTTGTTTTGCGGGCTTAAACAAACGTAGGCTACATGCACAGTACAGAGACAACTGGCACCGGACCAGTATTATTCGTTTTTTGAAGGCCTCACTTGTTCTGGAATTGTAGTAATAATATGGATGTATTAAATGATCTCAATCTTGGTGAAATTTGTGATTGTGATGATAAGTTTTGGAAATATTTTCCCATCAAAACGAGAAGGCAGAAAATGTTGCAGAAAAACTGAGATTCATGAAAATTTCCAATTCAAACTTCACTGACTCGATGATGTGGGCCACAGATTTACTGGTGATTACATGGTTGAAATATTAGTTTCTACAGCTAAACGTTTTTGTTTTTAAACAGACATTTCTGTCCTGGAGGGGAGGTCAGATCGATCAAAATATCAATAGTAAGCAATAAATGTGATTGGTGCTGACAGGATGGATTTATTTAGTATCCTTATTTCTCTGGACCTTCTTTATATAGTTTGTCTCGGTTAGGTTTTTTTTCAGTGTAGACTAACTGATCATCATAGAAGTTCATTTAGGAGACAGATTACCTGTGCGGTCTCTTCAAAAATAGAACCAATTCAATCCCTTGAAACACTTGCTGCGTCAATAAGTCGTTTTATTGGGACCGCAAAAAGACATGTATTGGCTACAGGCTTTGTTTATTTCACCAAAGGGAGTCCCAAGAGCAGATGATTTGTAATTTGTGTGTCTTGAATGAAGACACACTGCTTTCCCCTAAGATCGCATACATATGCTGCTTTTATCAGGGACAGTTTTGGCGTTATGATTTCAGCATTGTTGCTCTTGGCTCATTTCTGTGTATTTCTGGTTTTTTTTGTTTTTTTTTAACAGTGATCACAGAGCGTTGGCTTATACAAAAGCAACTGCCTGTACTGTAATTGGCACTCTGGTGTCTGTGTCCTTCATCTCACAGCCTACCGGTATATACAAACTACGTATGTTTTATCGTTTTTGGCTCCCCTGTCCCTTTCCATTTCGGCTATTTGCTATGTTGTTGTTAGCCAGATTACAATCTGACTTTCAGTGTGTAAGTCGAGCAAGGTAGCCGTATACTTATAACCATGTTTGTGCTAGGTCACTCCCAGCCTCTTTGATGACCTTGCGAGCAGTAATCAGGGCCTTTATTGGTCTGTCAATGTTATTGACAGGCGAGGGGGTTCCTGGGTTAGAGTGATTGTGCCTTGGCTGCGAGGTTCCAGTGGGGAGTAGTAGGGTAGTAGCGTGTTAGCTGTCTCCCCTCGGCAGTGGCGGGCATTCCTGACAGATTGATGTCTGGAGATGAAATACGTCCCCCACCACCTCTATTTCCCCTAGCAATCAACTAGGGAGCACCCCCCGCACCACCACAAGCCAAGTGTAAACAGGGATGTTTATTTGGAAGTGACCTCCTCTTGTTTAGAGACTATTTTTTTTGTGTGCAATATCAAGAATAGATTAGGAAAGCAAGAAGATGACGGAGGGACCCCGGAGAGAACCTAGTACTTTCTTAAGTTGGGTTGTACAAACTCTTTAAAAATAAGGTTGACACAAAGACAGCGCTATGGTTTCTTGCACCAAGAATTATGTATCTATCAACTTACGATATTGCTTCTAAAACTTTTTTGACTTGCTTTGGGCTGTCTATGTGTGTCTATGTTTCTTGATGTGTCTGAAATCAATTGTTTGTATGTATACAGTAGTTGCTGCCTTTGACTGTCCATGACTGTCGGCTGCTTTCGACCATATACTAGCCTGTCAGTTTCGAGGGCTGTCTTGTCTGTTTCTGCTGTTTCTACTGTACGGTACGGTATGTCGTCCTGGTCTTCATTGTTAGTAGTTGTCTAGAGAGGAACTGGAGTCACCGGTAAGCATCCATCCTGAAAATACATCTCCTCCCACTAGCAAGTGTGTGTGGGCAACACAGTGCTGCTGTATTTGTGTCTCTGCCTTCTCATCTGATTTTGTGTTTTATGTGAAGGTTGTCTGTACTGTAGATCCATCCTGACGTGCGGTCAGTAAGCATCCACTCTTTCTCTCGTGACTTCCCTCTACTTTTCTTTCATCCTTCTTTTTCTGCATAATCCTTTCGCACAAGGGCACTTACACACGCACACGTACACACACACACGCACACACACACACACACACACATACACATGCGCGTGAGCACACACACACATGCGCGTGAGCACACACACACACACACACACACACACACACACACACACACACACTCTCCTTATCATCATTCTTTGCTCTTTTCCACTTTCCGGCCACTTCCAATTACAGGATTGCACAAGTTTTGCATATTTACCTCGTCAGGATGGTAACGAAGGAAGCCAACGTCAGCTATTCTGCCTGTGTATATTAATGCAGGAAGAAGCGCCTGTGCTTTGCTTAGACGCTCACGCGCCTTGATATTTCAGGAACATAAACCCTCATATTAAAAATGCTTATAATTGGCAACCGTATGGCGGTACTTCAGTGTCATCTGCCCATATGTGTGTGTCTGAATACCCGTAAGCACAGATGGGCGCAAGTGGATGCAGTTGGCCCTTGAAGTCACCCTTCGCGGTTCTCCACCTAATGGGCATAATATAAGAAGCTCCTCTCCCCCTCCTCTGTTGATGTGCCTGATAAGCATTAACTGGTGCACTGAGAGTGCTGCTCAGAACCAACCTAAAATGCTTGCACAAACCTAATGTCAAGTTGAATTTAAGGTAATGTGAAATGGATCTGTTCACGTTAGTGTTACCGTACTTGCATTACGTATGTAATGTTGATGCAGAATGTTGAATGCAGGATGTTGCCTTAAGAGCTTGTTCTGGATCTCAGTAACATTTTCTCACAGCCAATGTAGCCTGGCAACGCCATCCTACCTACTTCCACCCAAAGATTTTGGCTCCATACATAGTCTGGCCCAACCCTTCTAGCTCGGTTCGCTCACGGTTCTGCCAATCAGCAAACAGTTGAGAGTTGTGACACAGAACTCACCCACAAAGTTCGTTACTGATTGGCCTTTTTCATGAATACTTATCACCACCATCAAATCCAAAGTATTCATTATGACTGGAAAAATTGTACTTTTCATACATGGAAAGGGGGATATTCTCCATGGTCCGCCATTTTGAATTTCCTAAAATTGCTATTTTTAGCTACAAAAATGACTGTAATTGGACCATACTAGAAAATATGTGTTCACTACTTAGTAAACTTTCATGTAAATATCAAATTTGGCAATAGGGAGCCTAGTTTCAATGAGCAGCATAGTTGCAGTACCTTTTTTGACCATTTCCTGCACAGTGTCCCTTTAAGGTAACACTGTTCACGCTTTTATATTGTTATTTGTAGGCTTTGGTAACACTGTATCGTAGTAGCCATGCTAATAAAGCACAATTTAAATTTGAATTTGAATTCGGAACTTCAATGAATTTAAATTGCAGAGTAAGGTCAGACCATCTCCTACCCTCGGATTCCTCTGAGCTTGTTCCAGACTGTTTGACGGAGTCAACTGTCAGCTTTCGGCCAGGCTAATTCCCAATGTACACACACTTCACTATCTGGTGTGTGATAGAAACACATCCAACAGACTCCTCCTATGCATACCTGCTTCTGACTGTGAGAGTCTGGAATGAATGTGCCCTTGAATGTGGGCAGTCAGGCTTGCCCAACCTCCTAGCTGGCATTGTGTAGTTTTTCAATGTGAAAAATAGGCCCATCCAGCACTCTTCGTCCAAGATTCCCCTGCTTTGTTTCCATGGTTATAAAGTCACTTTTGTTATGTTCAGGGCAAAGACAGCTAGCTTCATAACATGCCCAGAAGGTTCCTCGTGGCCTAATAACCCCACCAGACCCTTGGCCTGCAACCTGTCACAAAACCTGTTCTACCGCACCACGAGCGACCCGACCGGCGTAGCCTACTTTAGGCACCCCCTTCAGAGGACGATCTGCCCAGTGCCCCAGTACACCAGGCAACATGCACACACGCACACACGCACACACACACACACACACACTGTGGGAACTGACACGAGGAGTACACAATAAGCCCTCCAGTTTGCCCTCGCCCTGAAAGCCTTCCTCAAAACACACACAACAGATGGAAATGTTGAATGGCTGTCAAGGGCATGGGCTACAAAGGAGTTTTGATAGGCTTCTTCTTCTCACCAACTTCCCTTTGATCTCAAATAATGAATCAAAAGTTTGCCATTTTTTTATGCCAGTCATGGATCATGCTTGTCATGGATCATGCTCTGTGTGCGCACACACATTCAGTATGCGTGGTGAGCCTGTGTGTGTCTGCAAAATGCCAGTCCTGTGTATGTCTATGTCTTGGCATGGTATAGAGAGAAAAACGTAATTTTATTTTCTGGTAACACTTTATTTTAGGGATACATCTATTAGCACTAATACATACAATGTTAATGCCTGCATAAGTAACTTGTAAGGCATGTACTAAGCAAACGCTAAGGCCTACTAGGTCCTTACTAAGGTTAAATTGGTAATAAATCCCTTATTGTGCATGAACAAGACATTGGCGAATACATGTTTAACAAATGTTTGATTTTGCTTTGTACATGCCTTACATGTTACTTATACAGGAACATTGTATGTATTAGTGCTAATAGATGTATCCCTAAAATAAAGTGTTACCCATTTTGCTTGTATGACTTGTGCATATGAAGAAAATGACAATAAAAGCTGACTTGACTTGACTTGACTTGACTTGACTTGACTTGACTTGACTTGACTTGACTTGACTTGACTTGACTTGACTTTAGCCCCTGATAGCAGTGCCTGCCATGCAGGGCTAGAACTTCTTTGTTCACCGGCCTCTGTGGCCAGTGGTTTTACCCAGTCACAAGTAGTTTAGTCTTTCTGCTAACGAGAGTGTTGTTGTCAGGTTTTTTTTCTTAAGAATGTTCGTGCATTTAAAATGTTCAAATATAAACAATTTATGCGACTACTGTGTAATAGCAAGTGACCTGTCAAAGTGGATAGTGAGACTGAAATTATCCCTAACCACAGCCAAGCTTTACCAGCATTTGGCCGGTTGGCAGGTGCCAATGTGCCATGTGTCCGTTGTTGTAGTTAATGACTAAGTCTTTGAAGATATACCCGACGGACGTCACTTGTGTGTTGCTGGTATGATGTAGTCAGTCACCCATTGGGTGGGACTAGAGATTGCAACAGACGTAGAGTTTGTACATACATACAGTAGGGTCAATGAGCACTTGTTTACCTTTCTCATGCTTGGAAAAACTGATATGCAGAGGAACTGCATAATGTGCAGGTATATTGTGAATTATATCATCAAGTATTTGTTTATTATTGCAAGTAATGTTATTGTACCATTGCTCAATATGACAGTATATCTGGTATATCTTCTCACATTGGCTACGTTTACATGATGTTTTTAATTCCGAATGAATAATTCCGAATTAAATAGTTCCATCAAGTTTACTTTGATCTTTCATTTAATTCCGAATTAAGAAGTGCTTACATGATGTTTTCAAAGCAAAATTAACCTTTATTCAGAATTAAAGTGAGTTAATTTGGAATTAAATGTCTCATGTAAACATAGTGAATCATTATTGCATATTTCATTACACACACTAAGGTACACTGAGGTGCCATTAATTACTGCAGGGCAGAACATGCAGCAGACACAAGTCTCAAGCAACACGATACCCTAAAATCTACTCTCAGATAATAATGGAGTGCTGTTGAGTCCAGAAAAGTGCCAGCTACTTCATGATTATGTCACTGTTATGGCGTCGTTATGAGTCATCCAAGTGAGCCCAGAGTTATGACTCTACATTAGGGCCTACAGTATCAGGTCATACTTGGACAGTAGCCATACTACCATACTACCATACATCGCTGTGGATATGATAGCCTTCAGCTGGGCGCAAAAGCAGTTGCTTCCAGGCTGTACAAGAGTGAATAATAATATATCACACTCTCTCTCTTTATTGAAGAGATATAATTCAAGTTGGCCACTTTCTCTGGAATTGCATTACCCATAGACAGTTCTTCCTACTACACAGGGTACATGAATTTCTTCCTGTTTCAGTATCTTTTTCCTGAGTTCATACGCTGGAATGGCTGTAGGGTTTGAAATATTCAGTTAAGGGGGTGAAGTGGCGCACTGTGCTAATGCATTGTACCATGAATGGAAGTCAATAACCATAATGACACAGGTTCGAGTCTGGCCTGGGTCATTTCTCAACTCTACCCCATCTCTCAGTCTTTCTCTTATTATGTCCGCTGTCCTATAAAGACAAAAATATTTTTTAAAAGGAAGGAAATATGGCTCAGTGAGCCTGCTCGGCAATGAGAATGTTGCAGGTTCAAGGCTCGCTGTGCCTGGCCGCCTCAATGTGTCCATGAGCAAGATACTTAACCCAAAATGGCTCCTGGTGGAAGCCGCGGCGTGGAAGCCACAGCCACTAGGGGTGTAAATCACAGCCTTCATGACGATATGATACGGTATCGATTTCTTAAAGCAGGGATTCGATTATTTTCGATACTTAAGAATTCCCCACGATATGATACGATTCGATTCGATTCGATTTTTTCCAATTACTTTTCCACTACTATTGTGTTATGGAGCTAGGGAATTGCACAGGGGCCAGCGATTCTATTCTTTTCGATACTTAAGAATGCCCCACGATTCGATTGCCGACCGATACTTCGATGTATCGATACTTTTCGATTTCTTTTTACACCCCTAACAGCCACCAGTGTGTGAATGTGAGTGTGAATGGATGAACGTGATGCTTACATGTAAAGTGCTTTGAGTGCTTGAAAGAGTGGAAAAGTGCAACATAAATGCAGTCCATTTGCCATTTACATGTACTTAGGAGTTCCAATGAAATTTCCACTGGATATAAAGGCTAGAAGAAACGCTTAAATGTACAGTAGTGAGATAATCAACATGACCAACTCTTCATGTTAATTGATGTTTCCTCACTTGTTTGAGATGATTGATCATGTTACGGTATATTCATTGAGCTTTTTTTGTTTTGTTTTTTCACTTCATTTATCGCTGTATACTGTATATGTATAAAACTGTTGAATTCCATCAGTCGCACCTAAAACAAGTTGAATAGTTTCAGCCCTCTTTACCCCTTCTCTCACCATCTCTGATAGCATGGAACATTGGTCACCTAGCAACCACTTGCCCATTGTGTATGTTGATGTGCTGTGAAGAAAAAGACAGAGACAGCTGCTGGACTGGACATTAAACAGACTCTTAAGCTGTGGGTGTCAGTGTACACTGTAAATTCTGCTTCAGATCAGCTTTCACTGTACATATCAGTGAAAATCTCAAATCAAGAGTCTCTTTGGGATCAAACTAGAATTGACATGTCTCTTGATTCAACAGTGAGATGATTGCTGAGATGATTGTTATTGTTATGTTTATCTGTTTGATCAGTGTGATCAATGTACAGTATGGTGTCCTTTATCAAACTCAGAAAATCAAACATTTCAAGTAGGTTTACAGTACTCTCGACCATCCTATAATTCACGTTTATAGATAGGCCACATGAGGCATGGAAATCCTCATGACGTCAAGCTGCATTTACACCCGCTGATTCACCCACTCGGGCACAGCAGTGCCTGCCGCATGGCATGGCTTCATCCCAGTTATAGACCTCCATGGTAGCCCCCATAGCACCCCATATGGCGGGGAGCTGTTTTCCATCGGGAGCTCACCATCTGGGAGAGGAACCGGAGGTTGTTGAGCCCATGCAGATAAGATAAAGACGTCTTTAAGGACAAGACCAATGCAGGGCATTTGAGGAGGAGATAGAAAGAGAAAATAAGTTGAAGGAGAGGATTGTGCACATCCCAGGAAAAGGTGCAGGACGAAGGCCAACTGTAGTTTTCAAGTGAGAAGTCCGCACACTTAAAATCAATTTGTTGTGTTTATTATTTCATGGCTGTTGAAGTCAAAACGTAATCCAGCCATGAAATAATAAAAGACAACAAAAGGATTTTAAGAGTGCAGACATCTCACTTTGAAAAAAGAAAAAAATAATACAAAAAAAGAAGTCATGGAGTGTTGAGTGGTGGGGAGAGAGAGGGTTGTGCCGTGCGTAATCTTTCACCAAGCAGATCTGCTCCTCTCTGTTCTCCTTTATAATTAGCCCTCCGCAAAGACAAAAGAGTTCAGTCCTCCACGGAGTGGAGAGCGAAACGATTCCGTTTGGATGATACAGGTTTCAGAGGGACCGGAGAAATTGACCTCCGTTAACCTTCTTTTGTGAGGCTGACGTCCACAGAGCCTGGCTGATTTCACACCCTCACCTCAACGCAGGGATTTTTCACTGTGGTCAAAGATAAACATTAATTATATTTAATTTACTATTTGGTAAATATTTACAAAATATGAACTATTTATAAACTATTTTACCTTTATATTTTTGCATTTATTGTTTGTAGCTTATCTGTCTTTCCGTCCAAACAGATATCTGACATCTTATAAGAGTAGTCGACAACAATAAGGTGACAAAAAGAACATCCTCTGAGTCTACGTGGTGCAATTTAGGCCAAGCTCACTGTACCTAAAGCTAAGACAGCACTGAGTGTGCAGACAATGCAGCATGTGAATACATCTTGAGGTTTTTTTCTTTTTTTGCTGGGATTCGGTTGAAACTCTGTAATTGCTGTAAGCGGAGCATCATTATTTTCACAATATCCCGCACAAAGGTGAACTTATTGCTGATGGTGACTCATATTCACACTTGCGGATACGTGCAGGATAGCATTACATAAATTCCAATGGACTGGTTGTTGTTTGACTTGGAAGCTCTACTTAAAAGGAAGCCAGTACAAAGATCTTGATGTTGGTGGTCGATACTATCTCTGTTTGTAGCTTTAGATTGTAATCAGAGGTGGCCATCTTAGCCTTTAGAAAATAAAACATCATACTGTGCGAAGGTCAGTTCGATATGTTGGGGAAGCTTAATTTGTATTTAAACTGAGTTCTTTTAAAAAGGCTAAAGTGGATTTTGTGGATGTGTGGGTAGGTATGCACGTGACTGTTTGTTCATGTGCTGTGTGTGCATGTGTGCTGCATTTGTGTGTGTGTGCATTTGTGTGTGTGTGTGTGTGTGTGTGTGTGTGTGTGTGTGTGTGTGTGTGTGTGTGTGTGTGTGTGTGTGTGTGTGTGTGTGTGTGTGTGTGTGTGTGTGTGCACGCGTATGTGCGTGCGTATGTGTGTGCACTCAGTCACTGTGCAGTCATTCCTATTGGTCTAAGTGAATCACTTCTGCTTGTTCTGTCAGGGGTACCTGAGGGGTCTCCTAGTTCACTGAGTGGCATTATGTAACCATAAGGCTGAAAATGGAGAAGACATCATTACATAATTGTGTGTGTGTGTTCGTGTCTGTGTGTGTGTGTGTGTGTGTGTGTGCGTGCATGCGTCCGTGCGTGTGTGAGTGTGTGCGTGCACATGCGTGTGTTTATGTGCATGTTTGTGCAACTATGCATGCGTGTGCATGTGTGTGTGAGAGATTGAAGGCGGGTGTGTAGCTCTAGTTGCTGCACTGCACATCATCTTTATTCTGCTGGAAATGACCAGAAGTGGCACAAAAATTATATTTCATGAAATATGGAGACTCTAGCAAGCAAGCGACATACTAGACAAGCTGCCCCATGAAGATGGACCTCAGGAAACATCCTTTTCAAATCCTTGTGCTTTATCATACGATGTGTGTGGCATTCGACGATACCAGAATACTTCACATAAATGTATAAGCCTATTGAGCGTGAACATGTTTCTCACAACTCGCAACTTCTCTTAGAATTAAGGAAAGGATTGCATCTGTGCTGCTCAGGTGTCTCCAGTGCACCAGATGATAAAACAGAAGCATGTGGATTTAGCCCTTTGTTATATACACGTATAGTGGCTATCTGAAGGATTCTCCGAGGTGGTTTGTTATGAATTGCAGACCCCTTTAGCAGACTAAAGGCACACATTGGTTCTTCGAGGAATGCCAAGGTTTCTTGGAGGTTCCTCAGAACAATGTTATAGGTTGCACAAAAGTAGCAACAGGAACAACCCTTGAAGGTTCCCAGAATATTGTTTTATTTTTACAGTTTGCTGTAAACGTCATCATGCTGGTGAGTCGTGCTGTCGGGCCGTCTGAACCAGTTTGCTTTTAACAGGGCTTGCACATGACGTATAGCCTGGCTCCTACCAGACCTCTGTATGTGTGTGTAGCTCTGGAGCCCCCTAGTGGTGCTCAACACTAACAGAGGTCTGGGATTTGATTTTTCCACTCAAAACACAAGTGGGGCATTTATTGGTCAACAGAAAACGTTTTTGGAGGAATTTGTTGATATTGAAGCAATTAATGCTCAGATTATTTTTTGACAGGAGAAATGGAATCCTACTTCATGCTCCTGCGCGGACCTACAGGTCGGGCAAGAGCCCGGCAATATGACGTACAGTAGGACTGAGGAGTTTGTTCTCTGTTCAAGTCCTTATAATATACAATTGTATCTCCACGCATCATTATCTTGTCCATGCAAGGAGGTTTGCTTAGTTTTTTTGTATCTGCATTTTCAGTGTTTCCATGGAGGAAGCACGGAGGCCCTCTGTCTTCCAGTGGTTGAAGTCACATTGCATTGCAGCGGCATAATGACATTAGAGGCAGATGAGGCCGCATCAGGGCTGTGTGTGTGTGTGTGTGTGTGTGTGTGTGTGTGTGTGTGTGTGTGTGTGTGTGTGCGTGCGTGCGTGCGTGCGTGTGTGTGTGTGTGTGTGTGTGCGTGCGTGCGTGCGTGCGTGCCTGCGTGCGTGCGTGTGTGCGTGCGTGCGTACGTGCGTGCGTGCGTACGTGCACGCGTGTGTTCATGATGCCGCATCAGGGGTGTGCGTGTGCGTGCGTGTGCTCATGAGGCCGTTGGTCTCGCGGTCATCAGCATGTGCTCTCAGCATTTCCTAAATGAGAGTAAATCTCATCACCGCCCGTGCCGTGACACTCCTCAAGGTAGAGGTTTTAAAGTGGTTGGTGCTGTGGGTTTTTTTTCTTCTTCATTCTTTATTTCTTAAAAATGTGTCTGCTGCTGCACTCCTCTCATTTGTCTGCAGTAAAAATTGAGAAAGCCTCATTTAGGGAGCTGAAAAGTGGAGATGTGAATGCACGACTGCATCCCCCTTTCCAGCACCTATGGTCCAGTGGCATAATGACATTAGAGGCAGATGAGGCCACATCAGGTGTGTGTGTGTGTGTTTGCATGCTTGCGTGTGTGCGTGTGCATGCGTGCGTGTGTGTGCGTGCATGTACGCGTCTGCTCATGAGGCCGTTGATCTCCCGGTCATCAGCGTCTGCTCTCAGCACTTCCTAAATGAGAGTAAATCTCATTACTTCCCGTGCCGTGACACTCCTCAAGGTAGAGGTTAGAGGTGGCGGCAGATTTTAGCACGGCAGCAGGAAATAAAAAAGCTTTTTCATTCGATTAATGTGATTTATACTGTATACCATCACGTGAACCTTAAGCTACATATATTTGTGATATTATAACCTGTATTGTATCCTGGTCGGTGTATGAAAGAATAATATGCCACGTGAATACTTTGACATCCTTCTGTAGCTTTGCCCCGAGCCTGAGCCTGTGTCTTAACATTCTTGTAGCAATCAAAATGAAAATAATGCCCTGATGAAGGCAATGTGTCGAAACGCATAGGCATCTAGCCAGTGTTTAATAAAGACTTAAAAACTTTAGTAAGGAGTGCCTCAAAGATTGTTTTTATCTTTTTATGGCATTTTGTAGCAATTTTTAGCATGATTGTAGATTTAGCGTGAAGCAGAGTAAACCCTTTTTCAAAATGACTTATTGCCTTACCCTTGCACTCACACAAGAACGTTGAAATGCCCTGGACACATCTTTATGTGGTATGTGGTTTCCAAGGATACCTGTGCTTACTCACGTAGCCTTTCAGATGCTACAGTACACTGCTTCTCTTTCTGCCTTTCACTCTTTTCACATTTCCTATCTCTTATTACAAGATGTGAGCTAGAATTCCTCATAGCTTGTGGTAGAGTCTGGGCACTCTGCATAGGAAAATATGTGGTGAATATTATTAGATGGACATTTTGACGTTTTGGTCCTGCTTCCTGTTTCTATTTGCTGATTACTTGAGATTTAGCTGATGATGATACTAAATCCTAAAGACACCTTTCTTGATGCAGGTCTGAACTGAAATACAGTGTTGAGGAAAGGCAGCAGTGGCTACACAGTCGAAATCCTACATGTAGCTCGTTTATGTTCTTTCCAGCTGAGTGAACGATAGGCTACAGTACTGTACTGTATGTACCAACTGCATGCAGCATGTCTACCGTACCTACTGTACGTATTTGGTCAAAAATCATCATCACATGATGCAATCTTTACAGTTAATGCTGTTTTATTACACTAAATGACTGGAAGAAATACTGCATGTGAAACTGGACTTGATCTGCTGGAGGTACTTCTTTGTAACACTCTGCTCAGAGGATAGGACAGCCATGGCTCAATGGTTTGAACACTGGCCTCAAGATCAGAGGGTTGCAGGTTCAAATCCCACCCTTACCAGCACCTTCTTCAATGGCTGAGGTGAAGGCACCTAACCCTACATTGCTCCAGAGTCAGTAACCAATACCCTGTACTTAAATAACTGTACAGTAGGTCGATTTCAAAAAAAAAAAAAAATCAGCTAAGTGTAATGTAATGTGTTGTAGAAAAGGATCTGTTAGCAATATGTAGGTAATCTCAATGCAGGTGGGGGGTGTTTATAAAAAATTGAAGGGAAAACAGCACAAGTAAAAAAGTTTACTGTATATCTCTGTTACTTTCAGAGCCATAATTCCTGGTCCATGCTAATCGTGCGGAAATGGTGGTAGAGTGCCAGAAAAGCATTTCGGATTGGAATAATTTAACATCAGGCTACAGTCCAACACCACAAATTCCAATCACTTGGCTGTGCCAGTGTGCTTGACCTATGTAAATTCATTTGTTTCACCTGGATGAATAAACCTGGTTTAAAAGTGGAACCAATTTTTAGTAAAACATTGCTGCTTCTGGTACTATTGTCCATTGTCCTTCATTGCCATAGAATGCCAGAGCGAACCTGATGATGCACTGAGGCGAAATGAATTGCTTGCTCTGAATAATACAGCAAAAAGTCAACTAAGTGTGCGGTAAACTTCTTTCTTCTGAAGTATTGAACACGCTTGCATTTGCCAACACCTACGGATCTTTGAACTGTTGCATATATTCAAGGTGTTGTGCAAACAGTCCCTCATTCTGTGACCCTCCTGCAGTACATCTAACCCCCCCGGTTTGACAACCACTGTACTACACACAAGTGTCACGTTGGTTGGTGCTATCTTCTCACATGTCTTCATTGATGGCAGGGTGAATTGATGGCAGGGTGAATGAGTTGTGTGTGTTTTTAACTGTGTGTTTGTTCTCCATCCTGACACAGGTAAACCAGGAGAATGTGGTCAAAGTCGGGCACAAGCAGGTGGTGAACATGATCCGGCATGGCACCAACCGTCTGATCATCAAAGTTGTCACCGTCAGCAGGAATCTTGATCCAGATGACACGGCAAGGAAAAAAAGTAAAGAGCAGTATTTTTATTAATCATGTTGCATTTTGTGTGTCTAGATTGCTACAAGATTGTTGCAAAATGAAATAGGATGTTATCAAAGCATCATCCACTTGCAAAATCTGGTACAAGCACATTGATCAGATTCACAGTTTTTGTCAGTGCAAAGACATTAACTCAAGTTGATTATCAACTTTTCTTAATGAAACATGAGATTTTTTTGAAACAGAATTATATTGTAATCCTGTTCAGTGTTCTGCCCATTTTGGCTTGTAATTCAGTTTTGTCAGTCACTGCATTATACCTGATAAGACACACCACCACACCACCTTGAGACACTCCATTTAAAATCGTTTCTGTCCTGCTTGCTCATGCTGACACTAACAGTACTAATAATATGCGCAGCTGTGCCAATCTCAGCATATCGTTAACCTTCTCTAACCTTGGCTCGGTTTGCCAAAGATAGAAAGGGTGCGCCATCGTTTCCCTCCTTGGCAAACTTTGAGGAAAAGCTGCATGAGATTGAAACATGCAGGCATTGTGTTTGTGGCCTTTGGGAGATGCTGGTTCATGGACGGCCCCGCCTCTCTCTCTCTTTTTTTTGCTCTCTCTCTCTCTCTCTCTCTCTCTCTCTCTGACTCTCTCTCTATCTCTCAAACACTCTCCGTCTTTCCCTTCACTCTTTATTTCCCTCTCCTTCCCTCCTTATATCCCTCCCTCTCCTTACCACTCTTACTTTCAATCTTTCACTTTTTTCCTCTCTTTTTGTCCCCTGTCCTTCTCTCTCGCTCTCTCGCTCTCTCTCTCTTTCTTTCTCTCTCTCACTCTCTTTCTTTCTCTCTCTCTCTCTCTCTCTCTCTCTCTTCCTCTCTCTAACACTCTGTCTTTCCCTACATTCTTTATTTCCCTCTCCTCCTTCTTCCCTTACTCCATCTATTTCTTTCTCTCTCTCCTCATCGCTCTTTCTTTCGATCTTTCACTCCCCCCCCCCCCCCCTCTCTCTCTCTCTCTCTCTCTCTCTCTCTCTCTCTCTCTCTCTGTGTGCCTATCTGTGATATTCTTCTCTCCAGTGCCCCCACCTCCCAGGAGGGCTCCTTCCGCTGCGCTCTCCATGCGGTCTAAGTCCATGACCTCAGAGCTGGAAGACATGGGTAAGCTAAGCACACTAATAAGGCCGAATCTGAAATGTTCACTCCTTCGCCGTAGAGTGCACTACATAGGGAGCATGAACTCACACCCTATGTAGTAAACTATGTAGTGAGCGAGTGACCATTTCGGACACAGCCTGAAAGAGATGGGGCCTCACCACTCACACAGAACAAGGAGTCCTCTGTGGTGTTCATATAGTTGTTTGAATGGGTGTTTCGAGGGAACAGCCTGATCCCTGCTGTCTCTCTTCACATCCATTCTCTCCTTGATTGATTAAAATCACTTATGATTCAGGGCTGGTACTGAAACTGCACAGCTGTGATAAAGCCATGAATTGTGTGTGCTGTCGTGAACATATTTACTAACTTATCTCACATGCTAGTCAAGTTACCAACTTGACTAGCATGGAAACATACTAGCCCGATAGTTATAAGTTGTATCTTACGTCTACACTGCATACAACTAATTGTGTATGACAAGAAAATCATTGTGCTGGGCCATAAGCATGTACATCCCATGTTAGTCTTATATAATAATGTGAACAGCTGTACTCAATGTGAAGGAAATGACGTCATGCTGTATTTTTAAGATTTTGTAATGGCTTTCTTTTCTATTTCTCCACGTGCATCACCAGTTGAGACAGGTAAGCCATATTGTACAGTAATATGTATTCTACTGTTCTCTCTCTCTCTCTCTCTCTCTCTCTCTCTCTCTCTCTCTCTCTCTCTCTCTCTCTCTCTGTCTCTCTCTCTGTCTGTCTGTCTCTCTCTCTCTCTCTATGTATCACAGCTTCCCATCAGCTGACACATTGTATGTGTTTGTGTTATCATATGTCCTTAGCATTCAGTCATTATACATATGAATCTACCATAACCAAAAATGTATTCTAATACCTCACATAGCTAGCAGCACAATCAATATCCGTATGTCAGTGGCGATTCTTATGAATCCAGGCCATATTATCCGAAGAGTTTGTAAAACGTCTTGCCATGTCTGAAGTGTCCTTGAGCAAGGCAACTAACGCCACATTGTTCTGACTGTAACCAATACCCTAAAAAATAATAACTGTAAGTCGCTTTGGATAAAAGCGTCAGCTAAGTGTAATGTAATGTAATGCGATGTCTTTTTGAGATGCACAAATGAGATGACCTTTGTGCTGTAAGACCTTTGCCAGCACCTGTCCCATTAGCATTAGAACAAGTGCACCTAATGAGACATCAGCTGGGACCAGATGGGGACTTGCGTGAGGCTAGTCATGAAACACATTCGATTGTAGCAGTAACATTCTGGGTCATTAATAGTAATAGGGCAGTCATGGGTGAGCGAGGGCAGTCATGGGTGAGCGGTTAGGGCGTCAGACTTGCATCCCAGAGGTTGCCGGTTCGACTCCCGACCCGCCAGGTTGGTGGGGGGAGTAATCAACCAGTGCTCTCCCCCATCCTCCTCCATGACTGAGGTACCCTGAGCATGGTACCGTCCCACCGCAATGCTCCCCATGGGGCGCCACTGAGGGCTGCCCCCTTGCACGGGTGAGGCATAAATGCAATTTCGTTGTGTGCAGTGTGCAGTGTTCACTTGTGTGCTGTGGAGTGCTGTGTCACAATGACAATGGGAGTTGGAGTTTCCCAATGGGCTTTCACTTTCAATAGGGATTGCTTTTGAGTCTATGTAGGTGTACATTTAATCATAAGGTTCATACACTTAAACTGAAGACAGTACCCTGCAATTCGGTCATCACAGAAAACGTCACAGTAAACGTCATTAAATATAGGTTAAAGCCATTGTATGTCTCCTTATTAAAATTGCGTTAGGTACATATAATATGCCTAATGTGAGTATGTATACTATTTCTAGAGATGCACCGGATCCAAGATCCGGTTCCGGATCCGGCAGGATAATAGGGTTTTTCACACTATCCGGATCCGGTTCCAGGATCCAGGATCCGGTAGCCGAGGCTTTTCAGTCAAAATAGTTTGAGCCAACGTGACAAAAAGGGCCCACGTGTGTGAGTAGGCTATGCGTTTCAACCCTTTCGTAGGATCCGGTATCCGGTTCCGGATCCGGCAGGATCTTAAGCAGTGGATCCGTCATCCGGCAGGATCCTAAAAACCAGGATCCGGTGCATCTCTAACTATTTCAAAGACTACGAAAGTAGCTGTAGTGCAGTGTAGTGCGTAATAAAGGGCCACATTTTTGCAATGCTAATTAACAGCAATGATAAATAGGAAACGTGAACGTTCATATTGTTGTAAATGTGAAACTTGTATCTCTGTAATCATTTAAAATGTAAAATGTTCTCTTATCTTCAAGCCACTTTGAGGAAAAAGAGGGGTGGTAAGTGTGCTAGGCATGTTTCATACTTAAGATTACAATGTTATCGTGACACTTAAAACCGTATACTGCACAAAGATTTAACAATATTTCTGCTGTAGGTTAGTCTTAACATGTTCCTATTTTCTCAGTTTCTCAATATTATGTCATTAACATCTTAGGCTGGACTACTCATGAACTTCATTTGCAGATTACTCATCTCATTTGCATACATTGTAGTGATATCATTGGCGTTAACATATATATGTGTTCTATCTTCCCGCTAAAATATTTCCCCGTGTTAAAATAAGAGGGCACCGTAAGACTGCAGTATGTATATTCTGCTTTTATGCAAATGAATGAATGTTGTTTGCCTATAGCATTGCCAGTACCAGTTCCGTTCAACTCACTAACGTCGAGCAATCATTGAGGGGAATAAAACAAAATGTTGACATGTATTCATTTACAGTATACTAGTAGTTCTCAGCCTTTTATGAACAAACGCCCCCTTGACCTCATATTAAGCTTCCCAAAGCCCCCTTGACCTCATCATAAGCCTACCAATGCACCCCTTAGTAAAAAATAAAATAGATTAATTCTCTCCAATGCCAACTAAGCAATCCCCCTCTCCGCTCCATCCTTCTCAACACCCCCCGAGGGCTCCCTAATGCCCTCTTGGGGGCTGTAGATCACCAGTTGAGAAGCACTATAGTATACATTCGCATCAGCATGTCTTTGTCCTCACCGCTCATTGCTCCTGCCTCTTTGAAATTCAAAATGGGTGGTATTCCATGATGCACCTTGGCTTAAGAGTTCACTACATGATTCTGAGCCAGTGGTGTACTAGATTAAATGGAATTAATAGAAGATAATAAATGTGTCGGAGGAAAAACAGAATACCTTTTATTTTTGTGCTTCCAAAATTATTTTCTGCACGTTTTGAGCAGGATGGTCTTCACCAGGGCAGAGGCCTGCTTCAAGATTTAAAGTGCTTCCCTTACTGTGTGCTTGAGTACAAAGCTTGTAGCCATGCTATTAGTCTACTGATAGTACTATAGTGTGTATAGTTTCGAACCATGTCTACAGTATACTACCCATATACTGTTTTTGACAGATTGGTAACTGTCATACATATCTGCATGGTCAATAGATCACATAATTTATCTTTAAACAGTTTTGTTTCTTTCCACTTGTCCAGTCGTACCTTGCATACCATTTAAAGACTGGACAGCAATTCCAATGCATAATCCATTGTTAGCAATGGTTCCATTCTGAAGATGGGTTTTAAGCTGTGAAAAGAGAAGAGAAAAAACTTCTTGCCAGGGTTCAGTCTTCTACTTGACGTCATTGTTCTAAATGTGCACCATTTGATTCTTTTGAAAAAGTTAATTGCTGTTCGTTATGGGGCACCGTGAGGGGGGAATTGGCTGTGTGCCAAGGGATGTGCAATTGGAAAAAAAAGATTGTTCCCTGTCAAAGGCTCCAATCTGCCTATCCATTATCACACTGGAGTCCCTCCACTGCCTTGAATGACTGCGAACACAAGGTGTTGTCATGGCGATACTGTTTAATATAGCAGCATTACACCTGAAAAAAAGTGTAATTACATATTTGCAGTTAGCAACCCCGGTTTTCAGTTCAGACTGTTTCTCAGAATGCGGCAACAACATTCCCTGGAAGTGCATTAACATTCCGCTCTTGGAATTCAGACAATGTGCGATACATACATATACGGTTTTTAATTACCAACCCATTTGTCAGAGTGATACATGCTTATCATTTACGTAATCATTTTTCTTTGTTAATGAAGATGGAAAATCTTTGTAAATACAAATGCACAGAAGACCATTCATCACCACATGTATCACAGTTCACACAGCTATTTTGATTTCCACCCAATCCTAAAACATCTCAAATCAGGTGTCATAAAACTTCACAATACAGTAGTCAGAATAATGTTGACAGTATTTTCAGGTGAAGTGGATGTCTTGCTGTCGGACAGATGCCGGATGTCAGACACTGAATTTCCTTCTCCTTCGTTTTCTGTGTAGATGGTCAGCCTTATAATGAGGGTGTGAAGAGGAGGATTGTATTTCAAGTCACACTAAGTAATCGTCCCAATGCATGGGAATCTTTTGTCAAAAGCAACGCTAGCATGTTGTGCAGTGGTGGCTGCTGAGAAATCTAGCTGAGGTCGTGACAAAAAAAGAGCTTGCACGCACGGCTTTGACCTTGACCGTTGTCAATGTCATTATTTCTGTTCCCCTTCCCCTTGCTCGATTTTTTACTTCTTTTTTCAAAGGATCCTTTGAAAGGTCAATGGCTTGCGAGATTTTTTCTGGCACATAAAAAAAGACATGACAGCAGACAAGCTGTGGTTTGGTGTTCAAATTAGGCAGTTGAAATATTTGTTTCTGTCTTTCAGATAAGGTGGATGAAATCGTACCCCAACAGAAATCACCGTGGGATAATTCGACCTTGGACAGCCGAGTGTCTGCGCTGAAACAGCGACCCACCAGCACGTGTTTCACCATGGCCCCTGAGATGAATGTAAGCAGCAGAGAGAGCAAAATATACAACTGTCACACCGGCAACTCTTCCGCCTGTCAGGTTTATCTAGTGTCTGTCTGTGCTATTTTTATCACCACTGCCCTGATTCTTCTTCTTCTTCTTCTTCTTCTTCTTCTTCTTCTTCTTCTTCTTCTTCTTCTTCTTCTTCTTCTTCTTCTTGAATTTGCATTTTTACAACAATTGTTTTGTTTTCCTGTAAAGTTTATATCTTGACATTATTGCATGCGGTGTGGCCTATATATATCATTTTACAAGAATGCATTTATCCTGTCTTTTATGCTCTCTGAGCTTGTAGCTTTGGCCCAAAGACAAAAGACTAGTTTGCCGAGTGAATTCTGGCATATTGAAATTTAAAGTGTATTGTATGTGCAATTAATTTAAAAACCTGAGCTAAAAAGAAATCAATGTGAGTGTAAGGATTTAGGTGAAAGGATTTAGAAGTTTGATTTCTGATGGAGCAATACATGTTCTGGCCAGGGAAGCTGACAGTGGGGTTCAAAGGAGTCGGTTGTCCCAGGTGCAGGGAGAGAGGGGCACCAGAATTGAGTTCAGAATAGAGTTGATTACATTTTTATGCATGGTGTGTAGGCTATGCTTCACATTGTATTGGGTACAGGGCCCCTTTCAGATGACTTTGTCCCGGGCCCAGCCAAAGTGTCAGTAGCCCTGGTTCTATTTGGCCTGATTCACACTAGACCATCTGGAGACCACCTCCTCAAGTACTCGTAGGGGATGTCTGGTTTACGATTGCCAACGACCATTTATTGGCCATTACGAATCATTTGGTGTTTAATGCTTTTTACAATGTCAATAAACAAAATCAATCAATCAATCAATCAATCAATCAATCAATCAATCAATCAATCAATCAATCAATGTAGCCCATAACCAATCATGTCAGTTGTATTCAAACAAACTGCAAGCATCCATTTATCGCGTCATCATCCCCTCGAAAATGAGATGCCACATCTCAAGAGGTTGTAAATAAATAAAATCTTTACACCCCTCTTGCTCTTGTATTGGCTCCCTACCTCAGGCTAGCGCTTTTAGGACGACCATGGAACTATTGCATAATAGCAGCATGGTATTTTCCAGGCTAGGTTCTGGTTGCATTGTAATAGTGTTTGTGGTCTTGTCATGTCCAGTCTCTGTGCAATAGCCAGGATGTGGCAGTAGACTCCCCTCCTATGTCTAGAAGCCCTCGAGCGGGCTTCCTGGATGTGCCAGGAAAAGGAACTATGAAGAGACAGACCTCTATTGGTAAGCGCTGGTTCACTTTATGCGTTGCATGGATATATTTTTGTCTTTTAACCCACTTTAGACTAAGCCCTTTTTGGGAAAAGGTGCCCTCTGCCTATTAAAACCTAAATATCTCAGCCTCCGAAGCACATAAAAGCATGAAAGAAGTTGCATTGAAAAGCTAGAACTTTCATTGTGCACTTGAATGTGGTCATCTCTAACATACCCACATTTTTAATAAAGCTGCTCAAATCCCAAGAAACTGAATGCAGTGTATATGTCACTCCAGGACACAATGGGTTAAAGGGGTAATGCGGTGCAGAATGGCTTTAAATGGTGTTATTATATGGTTGTGACGTCATCTGTCGAATGCTCCATTCATTTCAACGGGGCTCCCCAACGTTCGGACGTCTGTTATTTTTCGATAACGGACGGGTTGGTCTATAACAGACCGCTGTCAATGGCAACAAGACTTTTCACTGCTAAAGCGACTTTTCAACAAGACTCTAATCAGCTGCTGTGATAGACGGGGCCCGTTGTCCTGGCTACCGCTGTCAATGGCAACAAGACGTTCACTGCTAAAGCCACTGGCTTGTATAGCCTACAAGTCAGTGGCTAAAGCGAATGTTTCATATCACTCCGCAGGGGGTCCGGTCTTTTGTCACTCTAATCAGCTGCTGTGATAGACAACACCTGTTGTCCTGGCTACCTAGCTGTTGCCTAGCGGTGTTCCACAACGGCACTGTTTTGTTTTGCGCAGCAACAATCTTAACATTAAATAGGTCTAAAGAAATGTCCCCGCCATGTGTGAATCATTTAAGTATATCCATATAATAAGCGGGTTAACTTTCGGCGAGTCGGTCGCTTTGTGGAATAGCAGCACTTCAGAGAGAACAAGACCCCTCCGCTCCGCGTCGGGGTCTAAAGATTCTCTCTGTCGTGCTGCTATTCCACGGTAGCGACCTTCTCGCCGAACGTTAACCCTTACTTATTATATGGTTGTGACGTCATCGGTCGAATGCTCCATTCATTTCAACGGGGCTCCCCAACGTTCGCACGTCTGTTATTTTTCGATAACGGACGGGTTGGTCTATAACAGACCGCTGTCAATGGCAACAAGACTTTTCACTGCTAAAGCGACTTTTCAACAAGACTCTAATCAGCTGCTGTGATAGACAACACCTGTTGTCCTGGCTACCTAGCTGTTGCCTAGCGGTGTTCCACAACGGCACTGTTTTGTTTTGCGCAGCAACAATCTTAACATTAAATAGGCCTAAAGAAATGTCCCCGCCATGTTTGAATCATTTAAGTATATCCATATAATAAGCGGGTTAACTTTCGGCGAGTCGGTCGCTTTGTGGAATAGCAGCACTTCAGAGAGAACAAGACCCCTCCGCTCCGCGTCGGGGTCTAAAGATTCTCTCTGTCGTGCTGCTATTCCACGGTAGCGACCTTCTCGCCGAACGTTAACCCTTACTTAAAACATGATGCTGATGGCTGAGCACATACCCAAACTCAATTCGTGCCTTGCATTGAGAAATCCAGCGCTAGTTAGGTTAGGTTACTAACAGGCTGCGCAACAGCCGGATACAGCCTGCGCCAGAGCCAGTTTAACAGTTAAAGAGTGTCAACTCACTCAATCCATGCCTGCAGTTTACCTAGAGGACGGTGTTGAGATAGCGAAGCCCATTCATCCGAATGGAGTCTGCACTCACCTGTTGGCGTCCCAAGAGTGCAGTACCACCCGGAAAAGTAGTAGATTGACACTCTGTAACTGTTAAACTGGCTCTGGCGCAGGTTGTATCCGGCTGTTGCGCAGCCTGTTAGAATGGCATTGTTTACCAAATGGCATTGGCTACCAAAGTTCTCTATGCCTCGTTTTACATGTCAACAACCCTGCGACTCTACAGAATGAAGTTTTGGGCAACTTTGAGCGTCGTAAATGGGTGGAAAGTAGAGATTTATAACGATGGCTACTTCATGCCCGGATGAAGCACAGCAAAAGCCCAATGTTAGCATCGGCTAACTAGCGCTGGATTTCTCAATGCAAGGCACGAATTGAGTTCAGGTATGTGCTCAGACTTAGCCATCAGCATCATGTTTTAACACCATTTAAGCCATTCTACACCGGATTACCCCTTTAATTTTTTTTTAGAACATTTTTAAAATACACACGAGAGGAGAAAAAGGATATTGCATGTGCATTATATAAAGTTGTTATAACAGGATATTATTCACTTTAGGTAAACTTGTCAAATGGACCACATTTTGCAACACAGCTTGAATTTTAAAGAAGACGATTCAAGGTTTAAAGAGCAAGGTTTTTCTTTTATTGTTGGCACTTAGGTAATCTAGTGGCTTGATTTTTTTTTACACAGGAGTGACTGAAGAGGAGAAGCAGTTTCTTACACCTCCAGTGCTGAAATTTACCAGAAGCCTTTCCATGCCCGACACATCAGAGGACATTCCACCCCCACCAGCAGTCTCCCCGCCATCCCCTCCGACCCCCAACAGATCCTACGGCACCATCCGACCGGGTTTCACCCAGACCACCCCAGCCTCCAACAACACCACACCCGAGAGAGGAGAGCCCAGCCTGGGAGGGGGGTCGGTATGGAGGGACCAGGGCGCGTACTACAGGGACAGCCCGGAGCATTTCGCCAACACAGGCGGCGAATTCAACCACTCTGGTCCCACGGCCCATCAGAGCCTGCAGACCTTACACATGCGGCGAGCCCAGGTGCCGGAGAACCCTTACTCGGACCTAACCAAGCTCTCCCACAGCCTGTTTGTGCCCAACAAGCCCATGAGGAGGAAGGGCATGCTGGTCAAGCAGCCGGCGGTGGAGGACAGCCCAGAGAAGACCACCATCTCCATCCCCACCATCATCATCAAGGTAGGGGTGGGCCAGTGTTGGGAAAGTTCATTTTCTACAGGAAGTAGTTCAAAGTTCAGTTCACACATTTCACCAGAATGCACTCGTTCATAGTAGTTCGTTCATCATGCAGTACACAGTGATCGTTCAGTTCAAGTTCGCCCAAATTATGAACTAGTTCATGAACTTTAGTTCATTGAACTAGTTCATGAACTTTAGTTCATTGAACTAGTTCAGGTACAATACTGGGGTGGGCGATATGACGTTATATATAAATCGTAAATCGTGATAACGAGTAGGGAGTACAAAACCGTCTCGAATCTGCCAAAGTGAAGAAATCGTATAGATCGTCTTGCAGTGAGGATGTTAACTATCAGTATCAAAGTGATGTTTACGTACTTACTTGTGTAGTTGTCTTGTTCACTTTTATTCTTTACATTATTGTATTCTAATTGTGCACTTTATGAGAGTGTCATCACTGTGTTAACATTTTATTAACGGCAAATTACAAATTGCAAGCATATCAAAATTTATTTTTGTTGGATGGAAGATCGTGATAAAAAATCTAAATCGAAATTTCATGTAAAAAAAATCGTGATATGACATTTTTTTGCCTTATCGCCCACCCCTACATCAAGGAGCCGTCCACCAGCAGCAGCGGCAAGAGCAGCCAGGGCAGCAGCATGGAGATCGAGACGGGCACCCCGGACCACCCGGGCCAGCTGCGGCCCGACGACCTGGGCCTGAGCAACCCCTTCACCATGGGCATGCACAGCAGCAGGCGCGAGAAGCGACTGGAGGTACACAGGAACTCGCCGTCGTTCCGCTCCACCGACCTCGGGGATGACGATTCGCCGACTACCACCCCGCCGCCGCGCCTGCGCCACTCCAAGTCCATCGACGAGGGAATGTTCAGCAGTGACGAGCGTCTGCGACGGCTCATGGCTCCGCCCAGCTCCCTCCTCAGCATCCCTCGCGGCGGCGGCTCGGGGGGCGGAGGCGGCAACGTGACGGACTTTAACAGCCCCGAGCCCACTATGGTGCGAGAGGTCCTCAACACCCGCACGGGGCACCACAGTCCCATCAGCCTGCCCGCCAACAAGACCTACAACGTGGGCGGCGGCAACTACGTGCACCCGGTCACGGGGAAGCCTCTGGACCCCAACTCGCCGCTCGCCCTCGCTCTGGCCGCCCGGGACAGAGCCATGCGCGAGCAGTCCCAACCCTTGCCGCTCAAGACCGCCGACCTGTCCAAGCCCGACCTCAACAAGCCCTTGTTCATCGACACCAAGCTGCGCTCCAACATGGAGGTGAGCTTCTCGGCCACCGCCACCATGGGCAGGCCGGGCAGGTCGGCGCTGCGCCGGCAGATGACGGAGGCGGCCAAGTACGACACCGAGTCCAAGTACAGCATGCAGATGCAGGACGGGCTGGGGATGGGGCTGAGCCTGGGCGCCAAGGTGGAGAAGAGGCTGGAGGAGCAGAAAAAGAACATGCTCATCGACATCGTGGACACATCGCAGCAGAAGTCGGCCGGCCTACTCATGGTGCACACCACCACCGACGGGGCCAAGAAGGACAGCAGCAATAGCCTGTCGGACGGGGAGCGGGTGGAGGATGGTGTGAGCCCGGACAGTAGTGCGCCTGGCGAGCTCCGCGACCCCAATCAGCCAGCCGGGCCCCCCAATCCCAAATCCCTCTCTGCCAACCCGCCCCACGGAAAGACCATCATCACCATCAGCTCGGTGGACGAGCCCGTCAAGCTCCCCTTCGGCATACCTCCCCCACCGCTCGCCTCCGTGGACATCGACGAAGAGTTTCCGTTCACCGATCCTCTTCCCCCGCCTCTGGAGTTCGCCAACAGCTTCGACATCCCCGAAGACCAGCGAGCGTTGGCTGAACTGCTCAAGCAGAAGGCCAATGGGACGATGAGAAGCTCGTCGTCACTCACCCCCTTTTACTCGCAACTGTCCGCGGGCAACGCGGGCGAAATAAAACGTCCGACGGTGCTCACCAACTGCACGCCGCCCAGTTTCCCTCCCATGGACACGTACGAGCCCATAACGGACTCGGGCATCGAAGTGGACAGTCGCAGCAGCGGAGACCCCCAGCTGGAGACCACCAGCACCGTCTCCACCGTGTCCAGCATCTCCACGCTGTCGTCGGAGGGCGGCGAGGCCCTGGACACGTGCACGGTCTATGCAGACGGACAGGCTTTCATGGTGGACAGGTCGCAGGTACAACTGTCCAAGCCCAAGGTCATCAAGCCCATCCTCAACAAAAATGCACTTTACAAGGACGAGGACCACCACATGGGACCTTTCAGCAGGGTGCCCGGTGGCTCCGGCATACCGCCACCACCCCCCGGCACGGCGCCCCCGGAGCCCCCCAAAACGCCAACGCAGAGGTCCTCGAAACTTTGGGGCGACCAGCCCCCGGACCTAAAGAGCCCCCACTCGTCTTCTGGGTCCGAGCCTAACTCCTTGGCCCTGCAGCACATGAGCAAGGACAAAACGCCAAAGCCCGGGGAGGTGTCAGACTCTCCCACAGGATCCAGGAATCACTTTGAAAGCAGGTACATTCTCACACACTAACACACACAACTGTGCGTGCGCATGCACACACACACAAACACACACTACACTGTGTAGGCTCACGGCTCTTGTGTGTGTGCTTTGTGAATGTGTGTGTGTATGTGTGCTCGGCGCATGAAAGCAAAAACGGGGGGTTGCCTAGCAACCTAATAATGAGAACAGCCTTGAGGAGCAGATGAGCTACGTCAGTCTGATGAGCACGGACAAAACCATTGTGCTCCAACAGTAGGGGTGTGGGAGGGGGTGTTGCAGCGATAGTTCACAGGCGTTTGCCCTCCCAAACAAAACACAGATTATTCTGTTGATGATATGTGTGGCTGAATCACATCTCTCATTACTCACCAACTAAACTCAGAGCACCTCCAACAGAACGGTGGTGTGTGTCTGAATTTAGAAGTTTGAATTATACTGTATGCTCTGTGTGTGTGTGTGTGTGTGTGTGTGTGTGTGTGTGTGTGTGTGTGTGTGTGTGTGTGTGTGTGTGTGTGTGTGTGTGTGTGTGTGTATGTATATACACATTTGTTTCTGTAAGTGGTGGTGTCTGCAAGCTAAAGTACATAATGCAGACAGAGCCTGACAGCCTGGCTTGCCTTGCCTTGGCTTGGCTTAGCGTAGTGTTTCTCAACGGGGGCGGTACATCCCCCAGGGGGCATTGGGGAGCTCTAGGGGGGCGTTGAGAAGGATACAGCTAAGAGGGGGCGGTGCTTAGTTACCATTGGGGGGGCATTAGATTATTTAATTTTTTAATATTAAGGGGACTTTGTCAGGCTTATGATGAGGTCAAGGGGCGTTGTGAGGCTTAGGGGTCAAACATACCAAAGCCGAACGGAACGGGCGCGGGACGAACGCGGTCTTTCTGCTAAGTTTCGGCCGGTGTGTTTTTCTCTGCCTTTCACACTGACAGCGTTGGCGTGCGCGGCTAGACCCCTAAGAATGAGGTCTAGGGGGCGTTTGTTCAAAAAAGGTTGAGAACCACTTGGCTTAGCGGAGGACCTCTTTCTTTCCCCTGGTGGAGCTGCAGTGTCATGTATTATGGATGACTGGGTGTTTATTTACGGAACTGGATAATGACCCCAAAAACCTCGGGCAGCAGTACCAGCTTTTAGATCCAAGATGCAATGGCCAGAGCAGTAAATGTTTGCAGGCTTGTATTGTGTGTGAGTTTTAATGGAGATATTTTTTGCAGGGCATTTGGCAAGTCACAGCACAGTTTGAATTGTTCTGTCTTTTTTCCTGTGCCTTTACTTCGCACCTAGTTAAAAAAAAAAGGCAGAATGACACTTCTGGCAAGCGAAGGACTTGTTTCCATCTTTCTTGTTTCTTTTACATGGTTTCCTCTCCAATTCCGCCTGTCTCTCTCTCTCTCTCTCTCTCTCTCTCTCTCTCTCTCTCTCTCTCTCTCTCTCTCTCTCTCTCTCTCCCTCTCCCTCTGGTCTCACACCCCTCTCCCCTTTGCTTTTACTGTCAGATATTTGGAGGTGAGAGGTGTGTAGGGGTGGAGATACAGAGGCATTTGAAGGGTTGAGTTGAGGGCCTGCTTACTCTATGTTTAGCTGTAGTTTCTTTACACAGGCAAATATTTGGTTCCATTCCATTCCATTCAAAGAGGTCAAGGTTTATAAGGGCTTGTGTCAATGGCTGCAGATAGTGGACTGAGGAGACTCATACATGCATATTATAGCTGAAATGTATGTACATACATAATACATGCATAGCTGAAATTTAGGAATATGAAGAGATTTCTGTGGTTAATTTGTGGCTGTACTGTTTGTGAGAGTGGCTGGAGTAGGCTGGTCTAGCAGTGCATCTTGTTTGGTATATAAGTTTTGTCATTTCCTCTTTTTTTTCTCCATGAACTAGTGTGTGTTCAGAATATTGTGTTTCAATTGATATTTGAAAGCTTTCTTGCCCTGTGTTGTTAACTCTTGTCTTCCCGTCCCACAGGAATGCAGACAGCTTGTCCCACGTCTCAGGTACCCAGCCCGGCCCCAACAACGTGCCTCCGAACGCCTCCACTGCCGTGCCGAGCCTGCCCCCCGCCGGCGGCCCACCTCACCACCACCACCACCACCACCACGGCGGCCTGCCCGGCCAGCAGCACCACCTGCACCACCACACCCCCAGCCCCATCATGTCCCCGCCGGACTCTGGCCTGGGCTGCACCAACTCCTCCTCCTCCTCCTCCCTGCCGGCCACCTCCACCACCTCCCCCACCATGACGGACGTGTTCGGCCTGCCCACGCCGCCCCTCAGCCTGGGCACGGGCCGCAGCCGCTCCCCTTCCCCGCTCACGCTGATCCAGGCGCCCTCCAACAAGCCCTTTGCCACCAAGCCCGTGGTGATGTGGACCAAGCACGACGTGGCCGACTGGCTGGAGAGCCTGAACCTGGGCGAGCACCGCGACGCCTTCATGGAGAACGACATCGAGGGTACCCACCTGCCCAACCTGCAGAAGGACGACCTCATCGACCTGGGGGTCACACGGGTCGGCCACCGCATGAACATCGAGCGGGCACTCAAGGTGCTCCTGGACAGATGAGGGTAGGGGGCTGCTGGCTGCTGGGGTGTGTTTTTTTTTTAAATGACATCAGAAACTCCATAAGGCTGTTGTTTTTTTTTCTTTCTTTGATTCCCCCTTTTTTCCTGCCTTTTTAAAGTCCTTTTGCTTTAAACGTTCCCCTACTTCCCTACTCTCTTCTCCCAGTGTTTTCTTCATTTATTTCTTTTTTTTTGGTTGCATTTTTTGGGACGATAGGAATCCACATATCCTGAAGAAGTTGTGTCAACTTCAGACAAGACAGCAGAGCGGCTCCCACACACACACAAGCACAAGCAACGTCCTGTCTGAGAGTGAGCTATCAGTCGAGTCAACCCCAAGAGAGGACCTGGGGCAGCCCACACACTCTAATGGGATCTACGGAGAAAAAGGCTCATAAAGCCTTGCAACGTCAAAGTCTTTTGGGGAAATACATCATTTGGAGACAACAACAAAAAAAGCTCGCTGAGCTGGAGGAGATACAGTTTCTATCTTTGTTAGAAATATGTCTTCAGGAAAAAAAAATGGAATATTGATGTATATTACACCTTATGAAATATGTTTGCTCCCCCCTCTCCCAATTACTTCACCCTTTTCCCTCTGGAACGTAGATGAGACATACAAATATGACTTGTTTTGTGGAAATTGTCTCCCTCAGTTCACCCGTACTGTAGATGGTCATGGGTCGGGCCCTCTAGCTCTGAAAGGACTCCACTTCTTTGTACCCGCACCTGTTCTGTCAGTCCAATAGTTGCAAAGTGCTGCACCTTCCATCACATTCTGTTCCATTCACAGTATTCCAGCATACCTGTATTTGATTTTTGCTGAAAATGGTTTTGAATCACACAATTATCATGAAATGTTTACTTTTTTATTTGGTCTTCCACATGATATACAATATCATTTCTCGTAGGTTATATATGACCCCATTTTTTGGCTGTGTTTATTAAGGTTTTAATGTTTTATCCATTTACTGTTCTCAGTACACTACTGTGATTGAGTTCAAGGATTCAAGGATATGTATTTGTCATATACAAATGATCTCTGCTACAGACACAGAAGAAGACATGGAAAGAACAGCATTGGGAAGTGAGACCAAGGAATTCCAGTTCGCTGTCACATGTGGTGGGAAACAGGTGTACACCAATCAAGTGGAGGCCGATCTTTGAAAGTGACGGATCCAGTGAGTTGGATTTAAACAAAAAACATAAAAAACAATCCATGTAGTGAGCCATTATTTCAGATAAGCATTTTGTGCTTAAATGGAATTGGGGGAAACAGCAATTTCTGCACTCAGGGTTTTGTGAAGAATCTATTCCGTGTTTTTGTAAGCATCGCCTTGCCGAGGATGACAAGGAGGCCCTGACCCTCTGAATGTTTCGCCTTTGCTGTAACTTTTGAGAGATCTTGCCCAAAATGTATATTATTTTGTATGTTATTGTACCACAGCAAGAAGATTTCATCAGAAAGCACAGTTACCGGTAGATGACCATTTGGATTTTGTTTGACTCATGTACACCCAGCTTTTTTTTGTTTTTGTTTTGTTTTTTAAATAATACAGTATAATGACTCCTCAGCAGAGTACAGTCACTTTTGTTTACCTACTCTGTTTACATCCGAAGGTCGTGACCTCTAGAGGAATACAGCATTACTGTATATCTAGTATTATTAATTTGTTTGTGTCAGCAAAAGCATGTGTCCTCTGGAGAGGGGAATAGAAAAGCCTGTCACTGTAATCTATTATATCACAGCTCTGTGCAAAGGCTTAAGGCATATTTTGTCCTCTTTATATTGTTCCTTTACATTGATTTGTACATTATTTAAATATTTGCACATTAGTTTTAACATACTTTGTGTGTTGTTTAATGATAAGTGAAAACCATTCATGTAATTTACCGAGATTTTGTAGATCCTTTGCACAGCACTGTGTTATCTAGAATGGTGTGTTTTTTTCTTCTTCATAGAATGGCGAGAGTTGACATTTGTTAACAGCCTCAATGAAATGCTGGTAACTTGGTTTCCTTAAACATCAAATTCATTTAAAAAAAGGAATCAGTTTCTAGTTGCACAATCCCTCAGTACCACATCTCCTTTAAAAAAGTGTATATTTTTAAATGCTGTTACCAGATAGGCTGGATTCTGAATGCAGTTAGGTAAACCGAAAGAGATGCAGGTAGTTTGTGTGGGGACAGTATAACTGAGTTGACAAGTTTTGTGAAGTTTCTGAGAACCTTTTGCAGCTAGCATAGGATGGGTGACTGAGGGAGATGACCAGGTGTTACTTTAATTATGGTTATTTAATTGATGTTTGATCATTTAATCACGGCCCCCAAAAATGCTGTAGGGAGATCCAGAATACTGTTGCTAAATACCTATTATAGAGGAGTTTTAGAGTTAATATATCATCTCAGTATATCTTATTTTAAGAGACATATAGGAAAATGCACAGTATTTTAATTATAGAGATATTGAATATTTATTATGTTTTAAAGACATTAACTCTCATCTGTGGTTTGTGCCAATAATATGTGTGATATCAGCTAAGAAGCAATACAAACTGTCAACAAATCTGTCAATCTTCTCTGACATTGAGCTTTTTCACCATCATGGACTCCACTAAAGTCTAAATGGACTATATCATCATATTCTGTAGAGCTTGGTGATCTAGAATAATACTTGATATTTGAGTTATCACTATCACCTGCTTCGTTTAGCTACTGCAATGAAATACAGAAAAAAAGAAAAAATGGCATAGTTTTGTATTTTTGTGTGTATATGACGAGACACCGATAGACTTATGAGGTCTTGCACAGTTAGTCCCAGGTCACCTCGACACTGTACCATAGGAAAGAGTCTCACCTGAATGTGACCAGTGTGTGTGAAAATGAAATTAAAAACGTAAATACCAATGTTAATGTATACGGATTCTGATTTTAAAAAAAGTGTTGTATAGTTACTTTGAGCAATGGTCAAAGCCACGCTTTTGACATTGTATATTTCAAGATCGGCGAGGATGTAAGGAATGCAGTGCAAACGAATAGGCAAGATTATTTTTCCCATAGGAGTATACCAAGACAAATTCTGTTTGGATTTTGTTTTCATTGGGTTTCCTTCTCATTTCTACTTCATTGACAGGTCTTTCTCTCTCTCTCACACACAAACACACACGCACAGACACACACTCTCCTGTGGGGAATGCATTCACTTGATCTATGTTGCTGTAATTTTGTGCTACATTAATTTTGAAGGTAAATAATTAAGATCAAAGAGAGACATTTCTGTGACTGCACTATTCCTCTGAATCCTCAATACTCATGTATGGAAACCAAAATTTACCAAAAGAAAAATAAATGATATTGCACAGATGTGTGGTGTTATTTTTCCATTTCCTAAGTTGAACAAAACATTTTATCCATTTGATTTGATAGCTATTATTACACAACGTTAACATTTGTTGTATAGAATTCAATGAATTACATATCAGTGGGCTCCCAATGATTTCCTATGTTGGTTTTCTACAGTAGCTTTTCAAAGAATTAATGCATTGTTTAACCTTTTTGTCTATGTTTTATCATGTTTGTTTCTTGTCTGTATCTTCCATTCTGCCACTGCAGAAGGGCCCATGTGAGAAATTCATGTGCAAGACTGCCCTCTACTGTCCAATATTCCATTACAGGGCCAAGGATTGAAGATTGTCTTGTTCTGTTGTTCATTTTCAGAGACTTTCAGAATGAAGATGATTTGATGAACTGTATTCACTGATTCTTTGTGACATACTGTTGTTAGTTTTTTGTTGTTGATGTTTTGTTTTATTTTTAGATCCTGCTCATCACCAAAGGGGCTCCAATGAAGAGACATCATGTCAAATATCGTCCAATCACAGACCATTAAAAGAACCATCTTCAGCACCTTCAGCAAGCTAAGTTGCTGTGATACGGACATACACACACATACACACACTCTTCTGTGTATTCCATCAGTGTGGGGCTGTCTGTCTTTGCCTTGTTTATCTTAGCGACTTACAGGATGTCCCTGCGATGGCCCAGTCACTCGCCCCTCTTCCCTCTGTGAGACCACACTGTCAGTGACAGACCTTTGAGACGAGAAAAGCGGCGTCCAGCTGGAGTTCATTAAAGTTGATGGGCCATAGCCCAACTGTGAGAAAAAGCCTTCCCATCCACTCGGGAGGATTGGACACACACACATGCGTTTACACACACTCTCTCTCTCACACGCACACACACATATACAGAGAGCAACTGTGTGGGCCTCAATATGCACACTCAAACTCAGTGTCAACAAAATACCCATTCATAAAAATTGTAAAAATGATTGTGTGTGTGTGTGTGTGTGTGTATGTGCACCCATGTATAGCATTGTGTAGTGTGCATTTACATGTCTACGTATCCACATACATCAACCCATATAGCTCCTTCAATTTAAGTTGGTGTTTATTTATCTGTTCATTTGTTTACGTTAATGGAGGAACATCAATTGTGTGTACCGTAGCGCCAAGGCTGTTCCAAGGGAGCGCAGATCCTTGGTGTGCTGCTGCTGGCAGGGCCGCTGACCGCTTTTGCTGGGCCTAGGACAAAGTCATCTGAAAGGGCTCCCCATCCAATACATACAATATCATGAAAATCTAACTTTGGTGCCACTGGGCCTGGGACAACTGACCCCTTTGCCCTTCCCTGGCTGTTGCCGCTGCTGTGTTTCTGATGTGACGAGGAGGTGGATGTGGAATTGTGACGGCGCCGTGCAGTGCGTGTGCCCTTTGCACCATGGATGTTCAACAGTGCTCCTCTCTGGGGAGCGGCTGACCTCTGCTCTGCCAGTTCGCTCTGTGTGTCCCTCTGTGCGTCCCCTCCCCAGCTGTAGCAGCAGTGACCCCGTCAGCATCCTCCAGGGCAGAACAGAACAGAGACTAGGAAAAGGAAGTGGTCCTCTGGTCTGGATTGGTTTGGCCTCGGGGACAGATGGATGGATGAATGGCTGCAAGGGAGACAACAAGGCCTGTTGTCCCGTGCCCATGGCCATGGTCAGCGCTGCTGACAGCTTTGACTGGGCCCGGGATAGAATAATCTGAAAGGCCCCCCCTATATATACATACAGTGCTATGAGAACCCATTTCTGAGGCCCATCTCCTCCTGGGCCCGGGACAACTGACCCCTTTGCCCCCCCTGTCGGCTTCTCTGCCCATGGTCAAGAGGGGCCTGGAATTGAGACTTCATTACATTGTATGTACTATTGAGTGGGCGGGCCCTTTCAAATGACTTTGCCTCGGGTCTGGCCAAAGCTGTAAGCGGCCCTGGATAGATGCGTCGCTCTGTATTACATAAAGATCACACCTGTGACTCTTTCTGGAGACAGGGCTGCTGTTTTTTACTGGAGTCACACTCCAAGGAAGTCAACAAGGCCTGTTGTCCCGTGCCCATGCTCAAGAGGGGCCCGGAATCGGGACTTCATTACATTGTATGTACTATTGAGAGGGTGGGCCCTTTCAAGTGACTTTGCCTCTGGTCTGGCCAAAGCTGTAAGCGGCCCTGGATAGATGCATCGCTCTGCATTACATAAAGATCACACCAGTGGCTCTTTCTGGAGACAGCTAGGGCTGCTGTTTTTTACTGGAGTCATACTCCAAGGGAGAGAAGAGGTTTGGTGTTTGTGCGCACGAGTGGTCACTTCCTGCATTTGTTTGATTGGCCCCTGGCCCCCCAAAATAAATCTGTTTAGTTTCTTGTTCATTATGTGCGAATGATGCAAGACTTGGTATAACTGTATTCATAACTGTGTGAAGTAGGAAATGGCATAATTTGGTATTTATAACTGTGAAGTCGTAAATGTTCAAAACTGAATTGTTGTGAGTTGTGATTGTAGCTGTATGAGAGGTTGAGTGACTGGGCAGAGTGATCCCACGCCACTGCTTCAGACAACAGATGTTTTTTAAAGACATAAAACTAATTAGTCATTTATATATAGCCTGTTGCTTTCTTTAGTCAAAAAACTAACCGCCAAAACCTTAGGGTCAAAGGTCAAAGCTATCCTTCACGACAATCGTCTGGCCTCCCCACTGTGGCAAAGATATGGCGTTTCCTGGTACTTTGAACTGATATCTACGACCATTGAAGAAAAACATTTTAATTTCATGGTAGACAGGATGTACGTCACATGTTATTGGTAAGTGTAATGAATTCCAAGAAAGCAATGGTGTAATGCCTTTTAGTTGTGAAGACAAACAGACAAATATTCTAAATTTGTGACTTTAACATCAAGATAAAGCCAAAATTTTATTATTTGATTCCACACGACGGGGGAAAAAAACAATTGCTGATCTATTTTTTAAAAAAAAGATTTTTTACTGGCACCGTTAATACATACTGTAGGCCTAGTATATAATCTATTGAATTTAAATAGGCTACCGCCGCATCTCTACTCTATTGCTGAAACCCAATGTACTGTATTATTATTGACCGACTGCTGTGTTGTTATGTAATCCATCCTGACCCTGGGACACAGAGTGAGAAGAGGTGTTGTTTATTACAGCAGGAAGTGGTGCTGGAAGGAGCTGGATCTTCTGGGAGCCCTCTGCTCTGGGGTGCATTTCTCGAAACAAAAGTTGCTTACTACATTAGCTACTTTGTTGTTTTCAATGCATTTTCCCATTGGCAACTACCGAAGTTGCCAACAGGCTAACAACTTCTCTTTTGAGAAATACACCCCTGCTCTGCTCCATGTTTGAAAGGGGAGCCCAACCAAGCAACCAAGCCACAGGGGCTGATGGGAGCGAAGAGGAACTTCCCACGGTTGCTCTCCCTCCTCCAACACCAACACCACCACTAGGCCTACCAGAACCCAACAAAATGTTTGATCTGTAAGTTATCACCCACTAGGCAGTTTAGTAATTTAATATGCCCCCTGCTACGAAGACTCAGTTTTTTCTTCAGAATACAATAGTTGGAGTTCTATTTCTCGTCCCTGTAGTACTGAATGGCACAGCACAGGAAGTGTGGTTGAGTGTGTGACCAAGTAACTGGAGGATCACTCAGAAACACGCAGTGATGGGATTCATTAGTTTCAGTTCAGTGCCACATATTCTAAATGACCTTGTTTTACCTGTCCAATTCAACCAGGTGATCATTCATCACCTAGCTGAATTGGACAGGTAAACCAAACCAAATCATTTGCCACTGTATGGCATTGTAACTGATGAATCCATCTTGCCCATCAATGGAAAATGATACGGCCTACATCTGTGAAGAGGATTTAAAACAGACTGACAATCATTCAATCATGGGCTGAAGAGAAAGCACCAAAATATCCACATTTTGTGTTTTAACATGGACATGCCCATGTAGCATCAGGCTCTGTAGGCTACTAATACTGTTTGGAACCAAGGGAATACATTACCCCAGATTAAATTGAAGAGGGTTGAGCAAAGGCAGCACTGAATGTTACTATTTTAATCATAAGACAGCATATCATTGTCCCTACAGACATTTTAAAAGAAAAATGATGATAGACCAGTTAGCCTACATCCTTGTTTGCCACTCTTAATATGTCATAGAATGTCAGAAAGCCTGAAGGTGCTAGTCAATCTGTGTGACTATGTTACTCAAAATAGCCAAAGGCGGAGCTTGTGATGGTATATAGTGGTTAGTTAAAGTTACTCTTTGAGTAGTTACCACCTGTTTTTTAATATTCTTTCAAGCAAAAGATTCAGAGAAAAGATTGGAAAATGTATCAAAAACGTCATGTTGTAGCACATGTTTTTCAATTTCAATTTCACACTTGATCATGAAGAACCCTGTTCTCTTGACCTTCTATGGCTCGTGCATATGGTAGGTTACACATCACATCATAATGGTAGGCTACAACGAAGTGTCAATATTCCATCCTGTCAGTCATTACCTATTTATAAACCAAGCGCAAAATGGTAGTATTTGTGCTGTTGTTGCTATTGTTGAGGCGGGCTAGGGAATAGAAAAAGAAATGTGATGAATGGACTGTTAAAGTTTGCAGCTGTCAACCCTATTATTTGGAGATGACTGTCAGTCAGCTCGGCATTCATCACGTATCTACTCAAGCCATGTCCTTCCCTCTGTAATAAATAAATAAATCGTCTGTAAAGGAGGTCAGTATGAACATTCTCCTAGTCGCTCTCCCTCAGCACACGTCTCTTTGCCTCGGAAGGAGGGTTATTTTGTCAGCGTTCAGATAAGAGCGTGCCTACAGTCTTCCGGGGACGACCAGTTTAACCAACAGTCATGGATTAAAAATCACCTGTAGCACTTCCCCAGCCGCCTCGCCATCATATCAGAAACCGGAGGTAAGTTGCAGAAAGTAGCACAGCAAAATGATGAAGAACGCTCGTGTTAATTAATTTCCACCTGGCAAGATAGACTACACACAATTAGTTAACAGATTTGACCAACATCAAGATAAATATAGGGCGAGCCATTTTCATCTGGGAATTCGTAGTGTTTGCTTGGAGGTTATGATAGGTAGGCTATCCTAGATTTCTTCTGCTGTTGAAGTCTGCATCTGTGCGTCCTTCATAGTCAACCAGTGTGTTTATGTAGACATGTGTTTCTAAAACATCTAGCCTACTGTGTGCGTAATATTTGATGGTGATGTACAGTAGCCTATATGGTTATGTTATTTAGGTTACATGCAACAAGTTACGTCTTGTTTAACCATTATGGGGCAATAAGGAGGAATCCTTAACATTCACCCTAGTTGACTGACACACCTGTTATCTTGTTAAACTGACGGTAGACATAGCGTTGCATCTACATTTCATAACCACGAGGAACCCTGCGGTGTCGCGCGCGCTAGACATTGGCGATAGATGGATATCCACAGAGACCCATAAGTTTGGATGGAGCTGAATACTGACACGTCAGACCCATACTGTAGTTCATAACTCTTTGTTGTCGTTGTCAGTTGGCACTAATTCACTACGTAGATGGAAGTGGATTTAGATTGTCTCTGTGCACTTTATGACGCCGTGTGGAAAGGACGGACGTGATTCAGCGATGAAAGCTCGGGGAAACCCGGGTGCGCACAGGTGCTTTAATCCAACAGTATGACGGACGTGTTGAGACACTCGACACAGTGTTTTCATGGCTCGCTGGCTGCCACTACTCTATTTCACCTGTCTTTGTCACTCGCCTGCCGAGTATGTCTCTTGGAAGGTCACAATGAGCTATGTGTGCTGTTCCAAAAATGAGTTTCGATTTTTGACAGGACTGGAGAAAGACTGTAAGCGTTTAAATCAATATTTGTCTTGCTCTCACTTGTCGAAAATGTGTTTCATATCAGTCTGAGAATATGGATTTATATTTCAGAAATAGCAATGCATTAGTCTAAACTGAGTGTCTACATTTGGATTAGTGTTGAGATTGTCAACATGTGTGTCATATTTACAGTGTAAATCTTGCACTCAAGCTACAATTGCAATGTCACACTATAGACACTTTCGAACACATAAGACATCCTGTCAATTCCAGTAGCCCACTCGAATTTCAGCTAGCTGTCAACCAACTCTTACCATAACTTGACCTGAAACCTAACCCTCACCTCATCTCAACCCAAGCCCTCGTTCTGACCTACAGCACTTATTTTCAAAAATATGTCATGAATAAGACACCAACTAATGTGTGAGTTTACATCTGATTAGTGAGAGATACGTGAAAGAATTAAATACCCAGACAAAAAAAAAAAAAATTCTAACATTTTCACATGTGATATATATTATTTAGTCATTTTTGTGAGATATTGATTCTACATTCAGTTCATGACATAAAGGCATTGACATTCAGTTGAAAGAAAGGCATCTTTTTTGCATACACACTTGTATACAGTTATGCATAATCTAAAATCTTAATTTTTAGTGGAATTGGATAATTTACAGTTTCCGATTTATGACATTCTTTCTCGTTTGGCATGTACGCTGTAAATGTAATCTATGGTGCACTCTGTCAGCGGGTCTTACACTAAAGATGCATATTTGTTGTGAAATAGTTAAAACACCTCCATTCATCCTTACATGTATTCACAAGTTTTGATATTGATTTAAGTAGTCTGTTAGAATTCCAAAAAGTCACTTCTAATATTAGATTCATGATGGTTTATTTTTCCTTCCCGTTCGCAAACCTTTTTTTCTTCTTTTTTCTTAACAAACATGGATTCCCACGGAGCCTCCTTCTTCTAATCCTTGGGTCTTGCTTATTTAAACTGCCAAACACACAACTGGACCGGAGCCCAACGTTTTAAACCTAGAAGGGGAATTAAAGTCGCACACCAGCAAGTCCCCAGTCAGACACAAACGACACACATACACACACACACACACGCACGCACACTCACACACACACACACTCACACACACACACACACACACACACACACGCACGCACACTCACACACACACACACTCACACACACGCACACACACACACACACAGGACTGATGGAGTCCAGCTGTGGACCCAACTCCAGGCGGTGAGGATGCACGCACATCAAGACCCCATAAACACCCCCCACCCCAACACACACACACACACACACACACCATCCCATCCCACACCATCCCATCCCATCCCATGCTCGCCCCTTCCTCTTCCCTTCCCCCATCCCTCTGTGAGCGCGCTCACACACACATTCACTGTGCTGTGTGCGCACAGACGTGCAAACATGCACACATACTGTACATACGGAACGTGTACATACTACTTAGTGTAAGCGCACGCGGGCACACACACACACACACACACACACACACACACACACACACACACACACACACACACACACACACACACACACACACACACACACACACCAACAGTTCCACAACAACAAACGCACATAGGCCTACACACACAAACACCAACAATTCCACACAAACAGTTCCACACCAACAAACACACACAAACACCCACCCACCCACTCACACGTACGCACACACACACACACACACACACACACACACACACACACACACACACACACACACACACACACACACACACACACACACACACACACACACACACACACACACACATACAGACACACACTCCCACCCAGCACCTCGGACTCGCAGCAGAGGAAGGGCTCCATCCGGGTGAGGTTCAGCAGGAGTCAAAAGAGCATTTCACATACTGCAGTAGGCCTGCAAAATAAACACAGCTCTCAGCTGCAAACTCTCAGATGTCCTTCGCGCAAGCCGCTGCCGCCCCTCTAGTACGTTAGGGAGAGGAGGGGGTGGGGTGAGGGGCGATGGGGAGATTGACACTATTTTTGAAAGCCCATCACTGACAACTCAAGTTTGTAATTAGATTAAATCTAAAAATAATGACCTACAAGTAGAAATAGAAATACATATTATATATTAAGTACCAATATGACTATATGTGTATGAAATAAAAATAAAACAATCATGAAATACAAAAATACATACATACATGAAGAACATAAGAGGAAGGGATAAAATTGTATTCTGAACTGCATCAATCTTCGTAGACACATTTACTGTATGCATATACTGTATGTTTTTATTTCCCTTACCTTTTTGTTCTTCAAGGTTCTCATACATTTCTGTTAGTCACTTACATAATAACAGTTGGCAGTGCAAAAAAGCGGTCTTTGTGCAAATATTTCCCAAAAAACAACAATGCAACCCTCAAAAACAACATCAACAAGTGTGATAGCAAATTCAGGTCCCCCTTTTTTCTGAGCGAGAGAGACAGAGACAGAGAGAGAGAGAGAGAGAGAGAGAGAGAGAGAGAGAGAGAGAGAGAGAGACTGTTTTTAAAGTCCATGCGGGTGACAGTGCAGGAGATGTAACTTCAGTGACGATGAGGCTGTCCGCATCTGTCAGTGTCAGTGCCGCAGCATTTGTGTATATTTGTGCCGTAACTTGATTCAGAATCGGGCTGACACGCACCTCGGGGCATGCTTTTGAGAATCTCCACACCACAGCCATAAATCTGGACAGTCAGGCCTCAGACATCAGAAGTTAACCGCTCTGCTTCATATATGCACCACATTTTTACAGTCCTCCAGTCCAGTTTGTTTGCTGCGCTTAACCTGCAAGATTAGCAGCTCCTTGACAAGCACCTTTTTCAGGTTTTATAGTCACACGTATATCTTCATTTTAGTTGACGGCAAACTTTGCACGCTAACCCTAACCCTACCCGTATGCCTATATATGCAGTACATCTCTATGTACATGCTTGGATGTTATTGTCCACAACAGCCTAGCCGTGATTTACTCCCATCAGCTAAATTGGTCTTTTAGTCGTGAAACAGGAGACGCAGACACCTCATAATGTCTCAGGTCGTTTTTTAAAGTAATTCAAGAGCCGAAGAGCTGACGGTGCCAACGTGAGACCCGGAGCTTGCGATTGGCTGGCCACCCCCTGCCTTGGCCACCACAAGCGGCCATTCATGGTGAACACATAGTGAACTTCCCCTTTCCAAAAGTGACGCAGGTCGCCGGCCTAATGTTACAGACAGTGTCCAGCTATATCTGTATATGTCAATGGCTGTTTCTCTGACATGGCAAATATGTTCTGAGGTACTGTACTGCAAAGCCCATTGGAATGTTTGTAAGGTGTTCTGTGTGTGTGTGTGTGTTGCTCTCTCTCTCTCTCCTCTCCCACCTCCCCTCCCTCAGGTAAGATTCTAAGCCCGCACCTTTGGAGGTCCTGTCAGCAGCACCAGCTGCGCCCAGACTCTGCCATGAAACCGAATGAGCGGTACAGCCCTGTCCCGAGCAGCGACAAAGAGGTGGATATCATCGATATAAAAGGCATCGAAGACATTGGATACGTCCAGCAAGATGCCATAGTAAGTCATGCATTTAGCTCAGCCAAACACAGACCTGGAATGCAGGAATCAGCATGTGGGGCATGTGTGAAGAACTAACTGGCAAATAGAAACACTGTCATAGTTTGGAGGTTTGCTGGGATTGAGCAGAGTTTACAGGGCTCTAAGTGGCAAAGGCATGTAGCTCCTGAATGTATGCACAGCTCGAGTCGCGGTGCTCAACTGTTTTACAGTGTTTTTGCTCCCTTATTTATTTGGAATGGGCAGACTCTTGCTGGTCATGAGTGACAGTTGCTAAGTGTGTTATTGTGTTACATTTATGGCTCTCTCTCGCGCACGCGCTGCTCCCCACTGCCACTGTTTCAACAATTGTTTCTATACATTATGGAAAGGAGGATTTGAGGGGGTATTATTAGGCCAACACTGATGATGCAGTTATTTCAAAATACTGAAAAGTTATCCTCTCTGTCGTGAGTTGCAAAAAGCAAAATTAAAACCATAAATGAAGTTTCATATTTGGATGTTTTTTTAGCAAAGAAAAAGCAACAGCATCAAACCATTTAGTGCTTTTTTCCATCCATGATGGCATAATGTATCCTGGTGAGTTCATGATTACTTACTCAGTATTACTTTATATCTCCTCCCTAAGCCATTTATGTCCACACACGATTTGCACATCAATCAGCCAAATCAGCGTGTGTTCATCCTCAGGACTGGAAAACAGATGACCCTTCTCTCTGATGAGACAGTTTTATTTGATCCTCCTTGGGTATTTTTTCTGTTGCCTGCATCCCTCCCTGGGAATGCAATTTTGTGAGGGACAGGAGCTGACCCCCTCGCAGGCCGAAAGCAATAATGATCATTATAGCTGCGTGTAACCGTAATGTCCGAACGCTAGGACCGTTAGAGGAAGTCACTGATGGTGCCGCGGTGTCTAGACGCACCAAGGTACCGCCAGAGAGACTGAATAATACTCCTAGATAGTGGTGTGCATTGCCACTAGGGCTGCACGATTATGGAAAAAATCATAATCACGATTATTGATCACGACTATTGATTTTTGCTGATTTTTTTGAAAATTATAACAAGATGAAATATAACCAAGAATGAATTACATACGGGATGAGCAAAATAAAATGAATTGTAATATTTATGTAAAGGCAATAGCATGAAACTTAAGTGGACAGATTTCTGGCCAGAAACACCAGCCTGTCAGTATGTTCTGGCTTCAAGGATGCTCTCAAAAGTAGGTCACTATTGCTACGATTAAATCACGATTAAAATCATGAGTTCGATTTCACTATTTTATCACGATTTTGATTATTTTTCGATTAATTGTGCAGCCCTAATTGCCACTGCCCTTACGATTTGATTCAATTATGATTCGGGAGGTAACGATTCGATTCGAATCGATTCAGTCCGTTTCTACGATGCATTGCAATGCATTACATTTCTACTGAAAGCAAGGCAAATTTTTCTTCAGTCATGGAGCAATACAAGCAGATACTGAACAACATTTTATTGACTGTCGTTTGTATCAGGGACTGCAGTTGTCAATGCGTTGAAGTGCTTTAACTTAATGTAAAAGTTCATTGTACTCCAGAAATGACCAGAGAAGTAATTGAAACTTTAAAAAATATGCTGCATCGATTATGGCATTTGCTGAATCGATTATTGAATTGTCCTGCCTCGCATTGCGATGAATTGCCGAATCGATTATTGTTGATAACTAGGATCTCTGTTACCACTGTCTCCAATGACACTGCATGCCAGGCTGCCAGGGCAAGGTTTGATGGCACAAATACCACTAGATCTGTCTACAGGTATGGGTGGTGAGTGTGGTCATAAGCCATATAAATCTGGACAGCAAATTCTAGTTTTATCAGCCAATCATAATGACACTTGAAGGCATACATGCATACCGGTATAAGTAAGATGGCATACATGTACACGCATATAAATTGATGGCATACATGCATATAAATTAGAAGAGTTTGCCATTGTTGAGCAAAACTATCTCAAATGAATGTTTTTGCACAGTACTTGGATAAGTAGTTCTTCACCATACTTGATTTTGGAATGTGCTTCAAGAAGTATGTGTAGCTGTTGTTATTGTTTTGCTTGTCTTGGTGACTGGGTACTGTAAGTAGTGATGCCAACTGATTTGTCAAGTGATGTGTCAAATAATCCTTCAATAGGGATGTAAATCACAGCCTCCATGACGATACGTTAAGGTTTCGATTCGTAAAGCAGGGATCCGATTATTTTCAATACTTAAGTATTCCCCACGATACGATACGAATCAATTCGATTACATTTTTTCCAGTTACTTTTCTACTTCTATTAAGTTATGGAGCAAGGGCAACGAACAGGGGCCAGAGATTCAATTTTAATTGCCGGCCGTAGGATCGATGCATCGGTACGTTTCGATTATTATTTACATCCCTATCCTTCCATAGTTAGTGATGTACAGTAGGGATGCCGTGGGCCTTCATCCTTTTCATCCTAAAGGCAAAGAGGTTGGATATATAATAAGAGGAGTTTAAACACGCCCACTCAATGCAAAAGCATGTGTTCAAAATGTGGTCTCCTAAGGGGGCGTTGTCCCTCCTTCTTCTCTTTTCGTGGTGTTTGCACAAGACGTGCGCTACCGCCATCTACAGCGCTAAGGGGACTCTTTTTTTATTTATTCTCAACCTCAAGACTCCGAATGTCTCCTAATCGAAGGTCTCCTAAAGGGGCGTTCACCCGACGTAAAGTAGATACCGGAAAAGAACCCGCCTGCTTTATCTCACTCTCATATACGATTCTCTGCTAAAGGGCTGTTTCACACTCCAACACCCACACTATACATAAGGAGGTGTGCTGCTTTACACCAGCGAATAGAAGGCACAATGTTAGTTAACCCTTTCATGCAGCGCCTCTGTTATGCTATAAATGTCCCAAAAAATGAGGCGCACAAAGGCTCAAATCAAAATTGTTTATTGTAGCCGAAAAGCAACAAAAGAAGTCAGTGGATACAACTGGAACTACAGACGTTGTTATGATGTAATTAAGATTTTTCAGCAAATAGTAAATATGATCACTGTCGACCCTATCTGCATGACAGGGCTGCATTCCTCATTGCAGCAGTACTGTCGTAAAATACTAAATATAGTTAGTTATGTACAGAGTAAAATGCTCTGTTAATTCAAAACTTACAGAGTCAATTTAACATTTTGAGTGTATTTGGTGCCAGAGTACTCTCTAAGTGTTGAATGAAAACTGAGTTTTTTTCAGTTTTTCAGAAATTTAAAGCGTTCGCCAAATGCAATGTAGTGTGATGGTAGCGGTCCAATGCCTGACCAGTAGGGCTGTCACAACGATACACTCAACTCAAGATTCGGTTCATTGCACGATTTTTGACCTACGGTTCGATACACCCCACAATTTCTGAAATGTATCTCATTCGAAGTTTGGAGGCGCTATCACATCCCATCAAATGGTTGTTTTCTGGACTGAAGGATAACAAAACTTTGAAAGGGCATATCACGATACTGCCTCCTTACATCACGATGCAGTATCCAGTATCCATACAGTATAGAGTATTTTTTGGTTCGATACAATATTGTAACAGCCCTACTGACCAGTGAGCAGTGTTTGCTGTAGCACCTGGGAAGTGGCCTGGGTGTCGTGGCTGTGGGGGGATGTTATTCTCCACATCCTTATGTTCCCACTGAGGGGTGAACTCTGCTCCATCTCCCTGCTCCCCAGCAGCCCTGACACATGTTTCCTACTGAGACTGAGAACGCTCAGCTCAGCTTTACAAGGCCACTTTTGTTTTGTTTGAAAAGATGTGTATTCTACAGAGAAAAAAAAAGATCCTGGGCTAAAAATAAGCAGGCAGCGAGACACTTTTTAAAACTCCCCCACTGTTACGTAATCATGGACTTAAGATTGCATTCTCTCTTGCCTACTCTTAAATAAATATGTGTGTCAGAGGGCTAAATGTGTATTTAATCTTTTGGCCCCATCATAGGTCAATGATAATAGTTGTTCTGTCACCTTCAAACCATACTGCAACATGATTCTGAAGGAAAAATGGGTGTTGCTTTTCAATTGTGGTAAGCTTATAGCCTTGATTGTATGCCATTCCATCTCAGTTTAGTAATTGCAGTTGGGAGTACTTGCACTTCTTAGTTTAATAACAGTAGAAAAGTACCACTACCACTACAATGGATGCAATGCTCAGTTTATCGTTATATTGCCGTGATGATGGAGAAGGCATGTGGATGGAATAGAAAAATGGAGTAGATTGATAAAAGACTGAACATATTGGCATTGCATTAAATTGCAAATGTTCGCACAAGTCACATTTATCACACAATATATACTTTACAAGACGATGTATGTGGTATTAAAAACAGGTGTGCTTATCGGATAATTATATCATTCTAAAATAATCTTCAGTGACACTTACATGGATGATTCTGTGCCACTGTTGAAACGAATGCTCTTGCGATCACATGGTCTCTGGACCCCATAGGGGGTCAGCATAATATTTGTAGTGTCCACATTAGTTATCATTAATACCATGCGGCTTCATGGTAAATTGAAATGTAATCCAGCTGGGAGCACTTAATCTTTTCTTGAGGTCAAGTTACATTCTACTGAGGGAACCAGAAGATGAAGCTACTGGTGTCAGGACGCTGTCAAAGAAGGCTGTTTGTCAACTGTTATTGCCGGCTTCTATAGCTCTCTGACATTTTCACAATATCACACACACACACACACACACACACACACACACACACACACACACACACACACACACACACACACACACACACACACACACACACACACACACACACACACACACACACACACACACACACACACACACACACACCATGACTTCAATTCCGACTGAAGAGATGGCAAATGCATGTGTCATCAAAGTGTCTAACATCCCTGAGAAGCTGCTGGACTGTCCAGTGTGGAGGTCCCTGAGCACATAAGTGATGTGTCAATGCCCCATCACCACCACCAACTCCCCCTCCTCCTCCACCTCCACCACCTTCTCTCTATCTCCCCGCCATGTGGTCTCACCTCCGTCAGCAGGGCAGATTTGCTCCTTGGTGCCCAGATGTCATGCCAAGATGTGGGTATGCAGCTCTGCATGCTCGCTCCCTCTGTGTCCTAGCTCGGCAGGGCAGAAGAGAGGTGTGGGAGGTGGGGGGTGGAGCTGTTTATTTTGCTTAGGCTACCGTGACTGTTGCAGTCGTGTAATGTACCTCAGCTTGACCTCAGAATTATTTATGGCCCCCCACGACCACCAACAAACGCTGACTGCGAACTTTGCTATTTAGCTTTGTTATTCGCCTCCTCAAAAAAAAAATGGAGGATACTTGGGCAGAATGAGGTGAAGAAGAAGAAGGAGAGGTGGACGTGTCGCGTGTCGATAGGGCACCTTGAAGCGTCTCGATGCACGGCTTTATAGTTTCTTCTAATATTAGCTGTTGGCTCGCTTGACGCTTCTCAAGTAACAGGAGGGTCTGCAGCCGAGACGTTGAGCTCACTTCAGCCCTCAGCGAGTAACGGAGTGAGAAAGCAAGGCATAGAGACAGACAGACAGACAGCTAGCAACCAAAGAGCGAGGGAGAGAGGGGCCGAAAGAGAGAAAGAAGCAAGGTCGGCTCGTGTCGTGTCGTTAGAGGGGCAGCAGTCAAGACATTCTCTAGCTGGTGGCCTGGTGGTAATGGGAAGATGGCTGGGATAGCAGCCGACAGCCCCGGGACTCCAAGTGTTAACTCAAACTCAAGGCCCTTACATTACCTGAGGGACGTGATTCTTCATGGCAAATTTAATGTGAGTGCACTTGTGCGCGTCGCCTGTGTGAAACAGTGGTGTGCAGTGGTACAAAAAAGCTTCAGCTCAGCTTTCAGAAGGTTGGACTCTTCTCAGCTTACCTCTGCGTACGACTTGGCAGTGTTACCATAACGCATGAATCTCAGACATTAATCAATTTTTGTAGCGGGTTTTGATTGGTTGTATTTGATGTTGATACAATCTAATGTTAACTCACAATCAGTGGAAGGAATAGTGGCATTGCTTTAAAACAACTTTCCCTAAGTTTAAACACAACACTGAAATCACTTGCAAAAAAAAAATCACATCACCAAAGCTGGTTTCTCATAGATATTTAACATGCTCCAGTTATGACTCTGGCATACAGTATAAGCAAACAACCCTAACAGCAGTTCATATTTGCCTCACAATGCTCTGTATGGCTGAGCAGTTCTAGTCACGGGTTTGAGGCAGCGTGGTCTTGACAGGAATAACAAAGTCTTGAGGAGAGAGAGTGCCTTTCATTTGCTCACTGGTCATCGCAGGCGCCACCCCCTAGTCATCTTGTGATTAGACGTGGTGTTATTATTTATCCAAAGCCATCAGCACTGAAACCATAGCCTAAAGCTGCAGAAGTGTAGCCTCTCTGCAGTTTGTGTGTGTGTGTGTGTGTGTGTGTGCGTGTGCGTGTGCGTGTGTGTGTGTGTGTGCCCCTCTTCTGACAGCCACGCTGCCACTGTTGCTTTAGTAGTCTGTATTTAATGTTTAGTGGTGAAGAAAATAAAACAAGGAGTGTAAAATGTCAAACGAGGTCAAAACAATGTTAATGCGCAATAATGTGTGTCTTTCCTGTTACATATCGCTATTAAAATAGAAAAATCAGCCAGGCCAGAGTTATCAAAATACTTGAGCTCATCTGTCGGGGGAAATTTGACAATATTTTCAATACCGATAGCATAACACAATCTGAAGTATGCTGCCAGAGTGACCCAGACTGAAGCTAGCAGTTTGGCCTTGCAGGGTCAAAACTGGCTTTATCTGAGGCATAGTTTTTCTTTATGACTTTTTTTTTTTTTGCTTAAAGTTGAGCCATATCAGCTGAGCCGTGTCCCTTTTGCACTGTGTAAATATAAAAGATTCCCATGCCAACGCTGGTTGTAACACACAGACATTCTCGGCATAGCATTCCTCTCTTGCGTGTCCTCTGTGAAGCTAGCCCTTTGCTTCCTACATTCTACTGTACATGTTCCTTTATTGCATGTACTTGTCCATATGTATGTCATCGAAGCTCACAAAGATTTGCGATACAATTCGATACGAATATACTTAATCGTCAGTTTACACTGAAATTCATTTTGCATTCTTGAGCAAGACTGGTTTAAGACAGGACATACACATAACATCACATCACATCAGACTATTGCACAATTGACAAGAGTAGAGGACACTGGCCTATATACAGACATACATGCATACATACATGCATACATGCACTGGTACAAATTAAGGACCTCAGATATACTGTAGCATACAGTACCTTAAATCACCATTGAAACCTTGATGTAAGCAAATTTACCGGGTACTGGGTATTCTGCTATTTTTGACTCTTTTCAAATGTTTGTTTTTACATGTACATATAATGTTTGTACTAAGATGTATAAAATGTTTGTTTTAGATGTTTCAATTAGATTGCTGAAATCAAGCCAGCATCTCCATCTAGATGCACGAGGCGAGGGTCACTGCACGTTTCCCATGTTTCCACTTAGCTGAAAGGACAGTGTTTCCCATACATTGAGGAAACTATGGCGGCCCGCCATAGTTTAAATTTGGCCGCCATAGTTTCCGAAAATGTAAAAAAAAAAAAAAAAAAAAAAATTTTTTTTTTTTTTTACTTTTTTTTTTATTTTTTTTTAACGATTTCCGTTTTTGTTAAAACCGGTTTGAATTACGATTTCCCTCGCATTATCCTCCTGGAGTAAATACATCCTATAGAGAAAACCACAAGTGCTTGAAAGACAGAGGGATCAAAAGCCTAGTCAAGTTGTTGTAGTTTTGGGAGCAATAAAAAAAACCTTCAGAGAAGGGACAGTTGGGATGAGTTTACACTCCCCAGGCTTTGTTTTACAGTTGTAATGAGTTAGGTGACAGGCCTTCATTGACACGGCAGAGGAGACATCGGCTGCATATAGAAATGAATGTGTAATGAATGTGAATATAGACATAAATGTGTAATATGTTGTTCATTCGTGTTGTTACACTGCGCGAATACACCCCCCCCCCCCCAACCCCCCCCCCCCCCCCAAAAAAAGGCCCGCGTGAAAAGACACCGGCCCCCCCCCCCCCCGGAAAAAAAAAAATCCCGGCTGCCCCCATAGTTTCCAAAATTTCTGTGGGAAACACTGAAGGATGAACTGTATGCACCAGTGCAGGATACATTCTCACGCATGTAACCATTCTCAAGTTCAAGCATGAATGTTGAACGTTAAGAAAACACAACACACAGCCAAAATGACCACAAGCCACTCTCAAAGTGAAACAGTGAATAAAAAAGGTTCAAGGGACACACAAGCATGCTAATCCTTTCCCCTTAGTCCAACCAACCGCAAACCACTCTCACAGCCACATACGTTTTCAAAGTGATACAGAAACATGCAGGAAAGTCCAACGCCCCCAGTCTGCATGTTTGGTTATTTAACCTTTATTTCAACCAGTGAAGAAAATCACTTTGAGACTAGAATGGGCACTCGGTAGAGCGCAAACCTTCGCCTACGCCACTTATTTTTTTCTGGCCATCTTCAGAGTGTGGGGCATAACATTCTCCAAATTTTGGTGTTAGTTTCATTTAAATCGGACCAGAATATTGTAATATTACATATTTGGCCCAGTCTTGACCTCTTACTCAATTCCGCATGCACACGTTGTTCTGGCATGTAGTGCTTGGCAAAGAAAAACGTTTTTGACCTTTTCGTGACCTTGACCTTGACCTTTGACCCAATCACTCCCAAAAAGTAATTGATTGTTCCTTGAGTCATGACCAATCATCCCAGTAAATTTCATAAAAATCATCTGAATTTACGTTTTTGACCTTTTCGTGACCTTGAACTTGACCTTTGACCTTTGACCCAATCACTCCCAAAAAGTAATCGATTGTTCCTTGGGTCATGACCAATCATCCCACTAAATTTCATAAAAATCGGCTCAATTTATGTTTTTGACCTTGACCTTTGACCTTTGACCCAATCACTCCCAAAAACTAATCGATTGTTCCTTGGGTCATGACCAATCCTCTCACTAAATTTCATAAAAATCGGCTCAGTTCTGTCTGAGTTATACGAAGTACAAACAAACATTTTGACCTTGACCTTTGACCTTTGACCCAATCACTCCCAAAAACTAATCGATTGTTCCTTGGGTCATGACCAATCATCCCACTAAATTTCATAAAAATCGGCTCAGTTCTGTCTGAGTTATACGAAGTACAAACAAACAAACATATTAACAAATAAATAAATAAATAAATAAATAAATACACGGCGGTCAAAACATAACCTTCGCCGACTTTGTCTTGGCGAAGGTAATAAGGCTTATGTCATGTGAGCCTTGGACAAGGTGACATGCCTGTGACTCTCAAGATTCTCTTGTATCCAGGTCATGGAAGTCAAAAGAATGTAGCCTAGTTGAAGAGTTAGGGTTAGGGTTAAGCCGATGATCCACCTGCCCACATTATACTATAAACTTCACACTTGCTCTGCCTTATATATTTTCAATGAGAAGCTAATTTGATCCCACACAGTATAGTGGGTACACTGCGATGCAATCAGCCCTTCTGCCGTGTTCTAGGCGCCATTGCGACATGTCCAAAAGTTTGGAAATCTCAATGTTTATGCAAATTTGCCTCGTGTAGCCTATCCTGATATTTTCTCCCTATATTCACCCTAAAAAGCACACAACTATTCAACCATAGTCTAGTTGTCACTGTCAGACGCTTCTATGGCCAAGAAGCTTTTTCACCTCCCTTTTTAGTAAGCATTCACCATGGTAACCGAGTCACAAGCACAGGAAGGGGGAAAACGTTGAGAGCGGTGCAAGCAAGTGCAAAAGCAGCGTAGAGGAAAATAACTTGCTATTGGCTATCTTAGAATTTAACCTGTTAAAATACAGTGTTATACATTTGTTTTTACCAGAATGGCAATGGCCAAGTCGTAGTGCATTACTAAAGGCCCTGTGTTATGTCATAGGTGAGTAGTAACTTACTATGGTTATTTACCTTCCAATGACTATTACAGCGAGCCTCAGATGGTAAGGCGTGCATTATGGGGCTACAAGTTAAGCTTTTTTTCAATAAATATGATGTCAACATCTATGAGTGGGTCCCATGGGTGGGCAATCTCGATATTTCCGATAAATCGAGATGACATATCGAACATATTGAGATTGCCCACTCATAGGTCAGCATGTCCCCAGGTTTGACCTGCCCAAAATACAAATACACATTTAGCATAAAATATTAAATAAATAAGTGAAATTGAACAAATAAGTTAAGACGTCATCTTTGTCACCCATAGCTCCTTAACTCCCAACCCAACCTCTCCCTAAGCCTATCTTTTTTAATTTAAAGATATTTTTTTGGTCTTTTTGACAGTGAAGATGGCGACAGGAAGTGAGGGGGAGAGGGACAGGGAAGGCCTGGCAAAGGACCCGGGCTGGGAATCGAACCCGGGTCGGCCGCATAGTTGACAAGTGCCCTACTGTCAGGTCACAGTAGGGCCAATGCTAGCCCTATCCTAACTGCCCTCTTGTCTTCCTCCTACACAGCTCCTGAACTCGCTCTCTCCGGAGGAGAACTTGCAGTGCCGCCACGGCCTCTACTTCCAGGATGGGGAGCGGCGCGTAGACTACATCCTCACCTACCACATCAAGAAGCCTCACAGCTCGCGCTCGCGACGCTCCTCGCGCTTCACGGATAACGCCTTCACTCGGAGCCTGCGCCGAGGACGGGTGCACCACCCGGCACCACCTCCCCCGCCGATGCCCCCCTCTCCCCTGGGTAAAGATGACCCTGAGGCGGGGTGCATGGTGGACAGCAGCCTGGATTACCACGAGGATGACAAGAGGCTACGGCGCGAGGAGTTCGAGGGAAACCTGATGGAAATGGGGCTGGAGCTGGAAAAGGATGAAGATGTGAGTTTTTGTGTTCTTTTCTTCTTCTTCTTCTTCCTCTTCTTCTTCCTCTTCTTCTTCTTCTTCTTCTTCTTCTTCTTCCTGTCCATCTTCTTATTCTCCTCCTCTTGCTGTCTCCTGCTCTCCCTTTTCATATTTGGCTTAATAATAATTGAAGCCAATTGGAGCCAATTTGGATTGGAGCCAATTTTTGGTCCCCTAGGGGAAATTCTTTCTCTGCACTTTATCCCATTTGGACTAGTGAATCACCTTGAAGTACACACACTAGTCCGTAGCAGTGGGCTGCCGGCTGAGCGGCGCCCGGGGAGCAGTGTGGGGGTTAGGTGCCTTGCTCAAGGGCACTTCAGCCGTGGTTCGGTCAGGCATTGAACCGGGAACCCTTGGGTTGCCAACCCAGTGCTCTAACCACTGAGCCACGACTGCCCCAAGGACTGCTTTGCTCTCCACTTGGGCGCTGTGTCATGACAGGGAGGTTTTTTCTGGCTTGAGCAGCAGTGAAATAAGAACAATCATCTGTGGTTCTTCTGAGTTTGGCTTGTGTAGCAAGTTGCACTGGTCCTCTACTGTGGAAGCACTGCCAATGGACGTGTCAGACCAAAAACCCAAAGCCCAGAGGTGACCAGTTCAGTGGGCACTGACAGAATCCAAGCACTATAGTCTATTGTTGGCAAATACACTTTTTATACCTACTAAAATACACTTCCTGTACACTTCCATGGTTACTGTTTCAATCATTTTGTTCTTTTTCGAACAATTTTTCCTCCATGAATATGTTTGCTTTATGACTGTGTGTAGGATAAAGGCACAAATAGACCAAGCGCAACATGAGCGAGTCCAGCGACAGAAGTAATTGACCTATTTGTAGTTGGACTTGAGTGAAAATTATGCAAATTAGCTATGATGTGGTTCGGCGACCGCCGCCACAGCCAATGGGAATGTTGGAATGCTTGTATTCTGCTTCTAACGGACATATTCTGTCGCTTCTATCGCTCGTATCACTCTTGCTGCACAGTCCAGTGATTCTGTCGCTTGATCTTGTCGCGGCTGGTGTATTCACCCGGTGAGAGCTGAGGGGTATGGGAAACGATTCAGCGCTGCCTCAGCTTGACCCGCAAAATTTCCAAGCCTATCAGTTGCCTCAAGTGCTGAACATGGCAAGATGACAGCTGTCAAGAGGGATCTCTTACCGCCTCTGAGCTCCCACCACCAGGATGGGCCTGCCTTGCGCAGGGGTGAGGGGGGCATGCACTCGGGGGTCAGAGCACCAAGAGAAGCCCAGCTGGGGTTTCACTTAATCCATGCTCCCGTGGCTCCAGTGATCACCTCGTCATCATCATCGTCTCATTTTGATATCCATGGAGGAACTGCAGTACAGGGGTAAAGCACTCCCATGGGGAAGGGGCTTTCATACTACAACAACCAACAAACACCTTCATGTTGGTATGTTAGTGGAACCTCGTGGCTGAGGCTTATGTTTCGGAATGTTCAGTAAACCAACTGCTAGGGCCATTCTGTCTAAGTTGTCAGTGACAACATTTTTGAGCTAGCTAATTTGTTCAGTGAGCTACCATCAGCCGACAACGCTCAACTGCAGACAACTGAGCCACAATGACCCACATGTGGGTGCTGGAGTTTGGTAATATTTGTTGGGTGATCTGCATGCACCAGAAGATGTGGCTCTTTAAAGTCAAACATTATGTGCAAAGAAATCTATATCCAGCATTATTCAAGCATTTTGCTCACCATTTGCAAATATGTACTGAAAGTGCTTTGTGCTGCATAGTATCTTGTGTCAATCCACATGTGGGTTCTCCTGTCAATGCATCCATTACATATGTAGTGCACAGGAAACTCTTTTTGGACCTCAATTGAGATACACATTTCTTTGCAAAACTGTAGAAATTGTGTAGAATCAAGGCAAAGAGCCACATTGTTTTAAATGTCAGATTACAGTTCAGGGGTGTGTTTCTCGAAAGCATAGTTGTTAGCCAGTTAGCAACTTGGGTCGTTGCCAATGGGAAATTGCATTACAAACAACAAAGTAGCTAACATAGTTAGAAACTATGTCTTCAAGAAATGCACCCCAGAATAGTAATATCATTTTTTGGGATTGAAAGGCTAATACTAATAGATAGCATTTTGGACTTCACTGCAACCGTAAATGATGGGTGTGAAAGTCCTGATGAAGAAGTGCTTTCCTCTCTCCCAGATTCAGATATTTCGACCTGCCCCCACCGGGTGACATTTGCCCTGGGGGATTGACCCGTTAATTGGTCCGCATTTTCTCAGCAATTTCACGCTGGCTACTGGACCCCATGCCGTCTCCCTTTGCTTTTAAACTCGCCGCCAAGTGTTTGTGTTCTCTTCGACCCAAAGGGAAAACACTGGCTAATCTGCTGGGATGACTTTTCAGTGGATGTTGAGGACGGGAGTCATGTTTGAATATACTCTGTAACAGGGCAGCCGATGTGTGTGTGTGTGTGTGTGCATGTGTGTGTGTGTGTGTGTGTGTGTGTGTGTGTGTGTGTGTGTGTGTGTGTGTGTGTGTGTGTGTGTGTGTGTGTGCGTGTGCGTGCGTGCGTGCGTACGTGCATGTGTGTGAGTGTGTTGGGGGGAGGGGGCACAAAGGGGTTAGTTGTCTTGGGCCTATGGAGGGGGTGGGGTGAAAATGACAGTGTCGATTGATTGAAACGGGTCGCTTGTGTATTGTACATCATTTAGAGCTGTGTTGACACAGGCTAATCTCAGGAAAGTCGACGCTTAGCGGCGACTCCACTAACACATCTGGAACCAATTTTCAGACATTTAGGGGGGAATAGACAAGACAGGATGAAGATGTTATATTTAATTGGATCTCTTCACATTAACCCCTTTGCATAGAGCCTATGTTATAACCTTACTGTCGCCAAAATTGTAATGACCAAGCCTTAATCTGTTACATATACTTACAGTGTAAGGCTCTTGGTAATGTCATAGCAATGTTGCTTTTTATTGTACTTGAGTCTTTTTACCAACATGTGAACAGGTCAAACAAAGAGCTGCTTAATGAAGTCTGTTAAGTTAAATTATGAAAATGTTTGCTCTTTAAAAAGCCAGATAAACTACTCTTACCAGCTGTAGCAACAGCGATTCTATTTAATATACTATTCGTATTTCGTAATAGGCTACATAGCTTTTTGTGTCTTTGCACACACATTTCCTCACTCAGTCTCTGTCTCACTATTAGTCTATTTTAAGATATCACCCCCCGATTTAGTTTTTATTGAGACTACTCTAAAGGAGGGATTTGTTATTGTTGCAGCGCAGTGTTTACTGAACTGTCATCCGCCCCTAAAATGCATGGCTCCTTACCCACGGCAGAAGATAACGCTCTGTTGCATTTGTTATTTTAGGCTACTTAAACATTCCCTTCATAACTCTGCGTTTGTCTGCATGTTTGTTTGAGATTGTGTTGGTCAAGAACCCGGAGAGGACGAGAGGGAAGAGTGTAAGGGATAAATCAGTGACCTTGTTTGACATCCACGTAGGGTCATTTGCACTTGATTTAAAGAAACATGGGGGCAAAGGAGCACACGACAGCCCCATTGACGACAGACCCAAACTGGGGCACCCACTACGGTGGCGGAAAGGGTATGTGATGGAGTGACCATCACTAGGGTTGTGGGTGTGTTCTGACTAACATGCCAACGAGCCTGGCTCTTTGGTGTAGCGGTCAGAGCCCCGGTTTACTACCCCAGAAGGTCTGGGTTCGAGTCCCAGCTGGGCAACTCTACTCCCCTTCGCTACAAATGGTGTCAGAAGTGGGATGGTACCGTGAGGCCATCGGAAGCGTACCCATTGTGTGTAAGCCGTAATTCCATGTGAGGGACCCCCAGGATTGGTGACCCCGGTGTGAGGGACCCCAGTGATGGGTGAAGCATTGATGATGGGGCACACTGGATGGGAGAAGCATGATGGGCAGTTGCGTGAGGGACACCATGAGTGTGTGAAGCGCACGGGTGCGCTTCCCGAAGGGGAAGGCAGTGTGATGGAGTGACCATCACTAGGGTTGTGGGTGTGTTCTGACTAACATGCCAACGAGCCTGGCTCTTTGGTGTAGCGGTCAGAGCCCCGGTTTACTACCCCAGAAGGTCTGGGTTCGAGTCCCAGCTGGGCAACTCTACTCCCCTTCGCTACAGGGGATCAAAGTCTTTCGAATGTTTACCCTCAAATGGCTTCTCTGCTTTTAACCCGTTAATGTCCATCAGACAGCCAGTTTGCTTCACTGCTCAACAACGCAGTGGGTTGTGTGTATCATGTTTTCCTCTACATTTATGACTCTGGATGTTATAGTTTTACTGTTTTCTACAGTTAATAATAACAATAAAAGTTAGCTAGTGGTTCAGTAAGAATGTTGGTACATGGTTTGGTAACTTGACCAGATAAGTGGTAACCTCTTACATAAAAGTTATGCTAAATGGAACCTGTGCCTTTATTTTAACAGGAATGAGGCCCCAATAGCTTTTTATTAGCCCACTGGATAAAATGTAGCTAACCACAAATCATACAGCTCAAGAGGATTCCATTGTTGAAGCGTATTGAGCTACAGTCCTTGTATAAAATTAGCTGTATAAATATTGATTGTAATTGCTCAATATTCCACAGACAAAAACCCCAGGCGTTGGCTTTGTGAAGATCCATGCTCCTTGGAATGTGCTCTGTCGAGAGGCGGAATTCATGAAGCTGAAGATGCCCACAAAAAAGGTAAGAAGCAGTGGCCTGTGACACTGTCAATCCTCAAACTCTAAAAAGAAAGATATTGTTTACATCCATGCATTTGAAGCTTTCTTTTTCTCTGTCTTGTTGTTGTTGTTGTTGTTGCTGCTGCTCTTCTTCTTCTTCTTCTTCTTCTTCTTCTTCTTCTTCTTCTTCTTCTTCTTCTTCTTCTTCTTCTTCTTCTTCTTCTTCTTCTTCTTCTTCGTCTTCTTCTTCTTCTTCTTCTTCTTCTTCTTCTTCTTCGTCTTGTTGTTCTACTTCTCTTCACCCCATATGCAAGGCAATAACAAACTAATTTTGAGGTGTTTTCCGTGACTCTTTACTACGTGATTCAGGTTTATGAGGTGAAGCAGAGCAGTAGTGTCGTGGAGAAGATCAACACGTTCATCCACAAAGTCACTGACCCTCTCCACCCAAACACAGAGGAGAACAGGGCCGCGAAAGTCAAGCACCTCTCCTACCCCTTCTCCAGGGAAAAGCAGCACCTGTGAGTCTTGTCTTTGCCCCTACTGCGTACTCTGCAATGATACATGATATGATGCAATACGATTATACTTTATTGTCAGTATTCACTGAAATTAATTTTGCGCCCCTGAGCAACACTCGTTTAAGACAGGACATACACATAACATCACATCACAAGACTATTGCACAACTGACAAAAACACAGGCCTATAAACAGACATACACTGCATGCATACATACATTACATTCAACCCACATAACTTGAAGATCTTACCAACATGGAGTGATAACACTATGCAGTCTTATAACTGATTTAGCAAAAGAATCAATTGATGTATGAAGGCATGTTTAAGTCTGTTGCGGTTGAAGCGGGAAGTTTTGAGCCTCTTCCAAACACTTGGACCACTGCATGTAAAAAGCGGTGGGAACAGATTCGCTGGGGGTGCCTGGCACTAACTTACTGTAATGAACTACCTTGACAAGATGTTATTACCGTATGCTTGGGTTTGTTTCTGTTTGTCGTTAAGATCCAGAGAAGGATGGGATTTCTTCTGTTTGTAGTTTGTCCATCTCCCCTCGATTTTTACAGTGACTTCAAGAATAAAAAGTGTGTGCAACAGCTTGTGTTATCATCACTAGGTGCTTAAAACTTTGCCGAAATTCAATCAGGGCCACACAAGATATAAAGCAATGTTGCCAAATTGATTCATTTTTATAAATGTTATTATCAAGCCATTAGAACCCATAGTCCCACAGAGACACCTCATTTTTATTGACCTGATGATGTTAGCTTAAGGTTAGGCTGCAGGATGCGACTAGAGATATGATGTATGGCTGGTTCACTAAGCAGACAACCCTTTCTGTTGATCTGTCAACAGGTTTGACTTGTCAGACAAGGACTCCTTTTTTGATAGTAAAACAAGAAGTCAAATAGTAAGTATGCTTACATTTCTCAACCAAACACATTGTGTATGTGCATGGCTGTAACTACCATTGAGGACACAGAGGTCATGTCCTCAGTAGTATTTCTTTTAGTGATGTGAAATGTATCTATGATGATAAATCAATATGTGATCAACAATGATAAATTCAGTCTGTATACGGGTAGATGACAGTTAGGCAGAAAAAAACGATTTTTTTTACAAAACATTGTTTATGAGGGAAAAAAGTATACGTCTACATAGTGCAGCAATTAATCTTTCAAAAAATCCAAGTGGTCACAATGTTGGTCTATTAATTGATTATTTATTTACGTTGATAAAGCAATTGGCTGAAAATATGTCCTTTGGTGTGACATTAAGAAATAAATATATTAAGTAATGTAGAAATGGCTTGATGGAGTTTTATGAACATTGTTACACTCTTCATATTTATTGAATTTTTTTAAAGTCTTAATTTAATGAGAAATAACCATTTAATGATTTTTTCCCCATTAGAGGTGAGCTTATTAGAAACCTTCGAGGAAATTTAAGGATATCTTTCTTTTTAAATGTTCAAAATTGTCCGAATTTATTCTAACATTTCAGGGATGACAATTTGTTCTTCCCTAATGCAATATTCAGTGTTTATCAAATTTATTGTTAAGCTCAAACAAATATTTGAGCGTTTTAAAAATGTCACACCGTAGGACATTCATGTCACACTAAAGGACAGAAATGCAAAACTGAGCCAGAAACAAATGTATCAACATGATTATTTTGTCTTTTGATCATAATGTAATGTTGTAGCCAATATTGACCTACACTTTATGCTTATAAGTCTTTAAGTCATAGATTATCAGACTATCGTAACACTTAATGACAGCCATGCAGTCATTAAATTTAACCTGCAGAGCTCATAAGACTCATACTGAAGTGTGACGTTGGCATGACCATCACACCTCACCCTCTTTGTAGGTATGCTATGACTGTCACACCATTGAACCTGTAGTGTGTAGTGGCCAGTGCCTGTTTGGTATCTCAAGCTGGACAGTTCATTTATGCTATATTGAGCTCTTCACAGCATACTTTATTCATCTATACTTCTCTATACTCTCTCACTCATCTTTCCTTCACTGTTACCGTTGTATTTTATGGTTTCAAAGCACCATTAAGGACATTTTATATCCTTTGATAGTATCTAGAATCAACAGCAAATATTCATCAACAATGCATCAAAGTATAAATTCCAATGGCCAATAAAGGAATATGTAATTTGAATACACAATATGTATCTAGTCAAACAACAAAATAAAAAAAAATGTACAACCAGTTGTTTTAAAGGCTATTTCCTTTGGTGTGACCTGTTTGTCCTATGGTGTGATACTTCAAAGTGTCACACCATAGGACTTTTACCATCACACCATAGGACTTTTGAGCTTTTGAGTTCATTTAAAGCCATGTTGTTTCCAACTGAAATACAATTTCACCTTTAGTAAGATGCATTTTCATACATCTACATAAGAAAAAAATATGAAAAATATACACTATTGTCAAAATGTATTTTATGGCTGTCACACCAAAGGACTACAAAACTAATACATCTTGTGGTAGCAAAACATAATTGATTGATTGAAGAACTCTGAGAGAAAAACCTAAAATCCACCCTTGCCATTGGCTTCTTAAGGGTCTAAAGTCACAATTTATGTACCGCTGGAGCTTCAACAATAGATGATTATCCACAGAATTAACCAAAAATGTGATGTCACACCACAGGACATTGTTTTCTGTGACAAAGTTTCATAAGTCCATACGGTCTCAGAAAAACAGGAACAAAATTAAGCATTGCCACTTGCTAAAATAGACACCTTGAAAAACATGCCAGGGTTGTTTAGACAAATGACTGAGCTTTGATTATTTATTTAAAAATGTTTTAATATGGAGAACCAGGCTTGCGACAGTCACACCATAGGACAAATGTGACATTTGACTCAAAATTAAGTATACTTATTTAAGCCCTGGATTTATTACACATTACTTTTTCACAACAGCGACATTAGTTCATTTAAAGCATTGACAATTTTGAAAGCATGAATTTACTTAATTTTAAGAGCCTGCGACAGCAAAATTTACACGTCACGTCATCTACCCATACGCCATCCCCATTTATCCTCAAGGCAGTGATAATGAAAACAAACTTAAGAGTTTGACTGAAGCATTCTAAATGTACAGTATGCAGTACAGCACGCAGTATTTGACCTTGGTATTTGAAAATGTCTGGTTACGGCCCTATGTATGTGTTGCTCTGTTGCTGTCCATTGATTTCAGCTGTTGAAAGTTACTTCTAGTTCTTTGTTTGAGACAGTCTGTTAGAAAACTAGGAAAACAAGAAGTCAAACAGTAAGATGCTTACATTTTATCAAAATATTGATTAAATTTTTCAACAAACACATTGTGTATGTGTTCTGTTGCTGTCCATTGACTTCAGCTGTGGAAAGTTGCATCTAGTTCTTTGTTTGAGACTGTCTGAAAGAAAGCTGGTGTTCTGTAAAGTGATGGTTTAATATGTGTTTTATTTCCCCAGGTATTTGAAGTCTTGAAACGTACTAAATGCACTAAAGCCAAATATAGCATGGGTGAGCTCATTTTTTATCCTTTGCACAGAAATTGAACTAAAACGTTTTTTTTTTTTTTTTTTAGAGCATTTGGTGTGTATGTGTCTGTGTGTGTGTGTGTGTGTGTGTGTGTGTGTGTGTGTGTGTGTGTGTGTGTGTGTGTGTGTGTGTGTGTGTGTGTGTGTGTGTGTGTGTGTGTGTGTTTGTCTTTGTCTTTGTCTTTGTCTTTGTCTTTGTGTGCATGTTTGAACCTTCCTCACGCGAGGACAAGTGGATGAAAGCACCAAGGAATGAGCATATTAAAAACACAGGAATATTAACATAAACTCAGGCTTTCTGCCCAAAGTGCCGCTCTGAAAAATGTTACCCTGTGGGGGGGGTTTGTCCCCAACACCCACGCTATTCTTTCTCTCTGGTGCCATTCCATATGCCCAAACAAGGGCAAGAGCAGAATGAGCTGCTGACCTGCCAAACACGATAAATATAATCAAAGGCATTTACCTTTTAAATAAGATGGGACTCAAATAGGCCTCATGTCATCATGGTCTCTCTCTCTCTCTCTCTCTCTCCCGCTCTCCCTCTCTCTCTCTCTCTCTCTCTCTCTCTCTCTCTCTCTCTCTCTCTCTCTCTCTCTCTCTCTCTCTCTCCCTCTCTCTCTCTCTCTCTCTGATGATGGTACACTCATCTTCAAGTGGTAAACATGTTGTGAAAGAGAGGAATCCTCCCTTCTTTCACTGCGTGCGATGTGTCAATTTCTATGGAGTGCAATGTAGCCTTTTAACTAGTGTCATGATTCAAAATAAATGAGTGTTAAAAATGAAAATGTCTCTCTCTCTCTCTCTCTCTCTCTCTCTCTCTCTCTCTCTCTCTCTCTCTCTCTCTCTCTCTCTCTCCCCCCCCTGCAGGGATAACTAGTCTGCTGGGGAGTGCAGTGTACATGGCAGCCTATCCCTTACACGACGTAAGTATCCATGACAGATATCCAAGTCTCACAATCTTTCCAGTCAGGAGCATGTACCGTTATTAGGCTCTGAATGAATGCAATTAATCTGTCATCTCAAGCGCTAACTCGCTGAAGTGCATCAGTCTATACGCAGAGGGAATATAGTGCATTTCTTGGCTGACTGCGTTCACACCCTCAAGAGATCGATGTCAGTGTGTGCTTGCGTGTGTGTGTGTGTGTGTGTGTGTGCGTGTGCGTGTGTGTGTGTGTGCGTGCGTGTGCGTGTGCGTGTGTGTGTGTGTGCGTGTTTGTGTGTGTGTGTGCACGCGTGGTCGCGCGTGTGTGCATGTGTGCGTGTGTTAAGCACCAACCCGACTTTGGCAGCTCAGTAGAGATGATATGTGTGGAACTCATTCCCCAGGAGAACTAGTTTTTAATAGCTATATTATTGTTTTGGTTCACCAAGATCGCTAAATGAATTTCTCCATCCCCAAAGCAAAGAAACCTCTCTTATTTGTTTCAGGGAGATATTGATGGTGAGAATGTGGAACCTAACGACAGAAAGGTAAGAATACTGCACATCCTGCATGTCCTCTCACGTTTTGCCATAATCTAGTGTCGACACACTAGCCAACATTTGAACTCTCTAAATTATTAGATTACTAGGTTATTACTGTTTATTAGATAACATTTTCACTCCTCCATCTTTGTCAACACACGAACAGACATCCATCCATAAGACTTTTGCCAACCAAGCCGATACCACAGACCTACAAGATGTTCTCAGCCCACGGGTGTACTGGCACATCTGGGAGAACACTGCGGTGTCAATCATATATATTAGGTCTGAAATACGAGAGAGGCCTACAGTAGGAAAACCAGGAGAACTGGCAGCAGTGGTGATACAAAGTCATATTTATTTATGGGCAGGGCTTTGCCAATGTTTGCAGTTGGCAGCCAGTTGAAACTGTAAAAAGAGAAATGAGTAGAAAAGAGAAAAGTGTACACATACCGTGCACTTACCATACACTCTATTGTGGTTTGTAAGTATACAGGAGGTCAATGTTTCCTAACTAGTGGGTCTGACCTAGCCTGATTATCATCGACTTTCAAATGTCTTCGAGACTTGGTCTGACCCAAGAGCATAACAATTAGCATATCCCAAACAGCATGGTTGACAAGCCTCCCTTGGTTTGCTAATGGTTGTTTGTTTCCCGACAAAGAGGGAGGAGTTCCCCATTACTTGACGAAAGTACTTGCATTGCTCTTGACCTGGGCCTCGTTTCCGAAAGGGCCTTAAGTACTACTTAACGCTACGTGCTACTTAAGTTCACACGTAACACCATCGTAGAGCTCACGGAGCGTTTCCCAAAGCCAACTTAGCAAAGAACCATCGCAGGTTGACAGGTAACTCTAAGAGCAATCCACGAGTGATCTGGAGTAGTCTTAACGCGCTAAGATTGATCGTAACGGCATGGCACAGTGGAGACACCCACAGGATATGAAGGGAAAAGAAGAAACTTGCGCATAAGATTGCTGTTTTAAGACGGGAGTGTAAATATCATGGCACCACAGTTGACACTGTAACGAAAATAAGAAGGTAACATTAATTGTGTAAGTGTATAATATAAAAGCAATGTGTTTGGAAAATATTTTACAGGCAGTAAAATAGTTCAGCTGTATTTGATAAATCAGGGCATTATTAAACTGTGATCAATCATAATTTGTGTGGCTGCTTCGTGAACAAGAACTAGGCATCCACACGCAAAATAAATAGGGGGCTTCGGCGACCAGAGACAAGAGTGGTGATGTCGGAAGGCCACTACCGAAACATTAAAAAAAAGAAAAACGGTCAGCGAGTCGTTGCGCCCTCTTTCATTTTCAAATAGCCTACCATAAAAAAGGGAAGGCGACGCAGAAAATAAACGATAGTTGTAGGCTAAGGGTAAACTATGACATAAAAAAAGGCAGCGATGGGGATTCGTGTAGATTTTTTTGTTTTAATAACAGCAGACTGCCGTGCAAAATGTTCCTCACAGTTGTTAAAGCCTTGAGTGCGCTGTATTTGCGCGCCGCTCCCCAAATGTGCATCCCAATTTGGAACTCCTAGGCCTACTTGTCTTCTTAAATATTAAGCACGGTAGCCAACTGCACGCGCTTTGTCTGGTTTAACGGCGTAGCTCATGGTTTTGCATGATTTCATTGTGTGTGTGCATTTTATTTCATTTGCCAACAATAACTCCTGTCGCTATTTGCAAACTGCTACAAATGTAGTCCCACCCTTATAGAAAACAACTTTTGATACTGACGCACGCCTCACATTTTGTAAATGGTTTAGCAGCATGATGGCGCAGTTCACTCCGAGGACACTTCAGCACCACACATGTGGACAGCGATCCTTAAGAGCGACGTTACGAATGATCTTAGAGGCTGTGCATGCGCGTTCTTGTACGAGTGTCTTTGGGAAACAGTCGTAGGAAATCTAAGAACATTCGTAGGATCACTGGTTAACGACACACGTAAGGCTAAGAACCATCGTTATCGGGAAACGAGGCCCTGACTAGTAGAAAGGCTGAAGGTGTTGCGTCACTAGGAGGGCACGGCCTGGCTAGGTCTGACCCAAAAGTGGTTCACAGTGAGGGCCTTGCTGAGTCGAACAGTGCTATAAAACGTTTTAATTCACCTCTTTATTGCCAGTCGCAAACCCTTCAAAAAGTGAAAAATGAACCGACGGACAATGGGGCAACAAACAATTTGGGTAACAACTTAATGACCACGGAAAATTGTGGGTCCCAATACTGTTAAAGTTAAGAATCACTGCAGTTGACATACGGTGCAAGTGTGCACTGTATTCTCTGATTCTGGTTGCAGTTTATCTGTAATATAATAACAACTTGAAACATGATGTACTCAGTTAGGATATAGGATAGGAGTTAGATATCTAGGGTTACATTTAGCTATTTTGCATATAATATTGCATGTGGATGCATTCAGATGTACTCTAATAATAGTGTTACGGTATGAGTGTAATAATTGTGTGAAAACAGGCTATGTCACACCAAGTGAGCTGAAGCATATATCCATTACATCTGAAATTTGGGCTAAAAGTAGCTTCCACATTGGCAACCATAAAAGCAGCTTTATGCTGACAAGAGTATTCAGCATGCTCTTAATGGTTCACTGGGGGTTTGTACCAAAATAAAGTCAAGATGCACCATTTCATGCCCCTAAATGTTTATCCAGCTGTCTACAGGATGGCAGAGCCCAGAACATAAATCCCATTTAGTCCAAGTGACCCATCATTAAAAGTCAAGTTTCATTGAATGTCATTTCTGGCTTGAAGGATTCATATTGACATTTCAACTTCAATGACACTCCGTCATTTATCTTCATTAACCCCACACAAGTTTTGATGCTTTCTGTATGTATTAGAGTTGTATTGATTGGCTTCAGCTGTGTGTGCGTGTGTATTTGTGTGTGTGTGTGTGTGTGTGTGTGTGTGTGTGTGTGTGTGTGTGTGTGTGTGTGTGTGTGTGTGTGTGTGTGTGTGTGTGTGTGTGTGTGTGTGTGTGTGTGTGTGTGTGTGTGTGTGTGTGTGTGTGTGTGCGTGCGTGCGTGCGTGTGTGCGTGTGTGTGAGTGCGTGCGCCCGTGCATGTGTGCGTGCATGTGTATTTGTAGATACAGCTACGTGTGCTAGCTTGTGTGTATATTTGTACATCTATGTTTGCATAAAGGCCTGTGCTTGCCAAACGTCCTTGGCAAGGAGATGATGCCACATGTGGTTAGTTCATCAGGTGCTGGTGAATAATTAGTGCCAGTATTACTTCGTCAGTATTACTGAGACGATGTCTAGCTTTGATGACCGTGACTGTGAAATCGAGGACTTGGTTATGTTCCTGGTTGATTTGCAGTGTCCCCACAGTGTAAACGTTGGAGATACGTAGATAGAAAAGAGGGAGATAGAGAGCAAAAGACAGAGATAGAGGGGGAGAGAGAGCAAGAGAGACAAGGAGATTGATAGAGAGAGAGAGAGAGAGAGAGAGAGAGAGAGAGAGAGAGAGAGAGAGAGAGAAAGAGAGAGAGAAAGAGAGAGCACACCCACATGATCGATTCCATGTCCATCTGACGCACGTCAGGGCTGGTTTTCCTTCTAAGCTGTGGCTGCCTGCCAGTGTGTGTGGCCGCCCCAGTGCCAGCACGTGTGCCAGACGTGTCAGTCTGCTATTAATTATACCCTGCTCCTTCATGGGGCCCTGGATCTGGAGGAGTCTGGAGGGACGTAGCTCAATAAGACTGTCCGAGCGGGAGGCATGGGGCGTGACAAGGGACTCTTCGCCGAGGAGAAAAAGGTGGCGTGCAGATAGGGGAATGGAGGCTGTGTGCAAAGCCACAGTCATCCGCAGGCATCTGTACACGAATGACTGCAATGGCCCTAAGGAATAGGTCACAGTGTCGCGGTGACTGAAGTCTTAAACACCACCCCCTTATTTCTCTCTCCTCAGGTGTTAGTCGCCTTTCAAAAATAACCCTGTGCCATGCATTCGCCTCACAATGTCTTTGCTTGTGCCCCTGTTTGTGTGTGAGAGATTGAAGGCATACTTGTGAGTTAGTGATGAGTGCTGAGGATGGCCTGTGTGTGTACGTGTTGCAGTGTGCGTGCGCACATGTGTGTCCGCGCGTGCGTGCGTGCATGGACACACCATGTGTGTGTGCGTGTTGCAGTGTGCGTACTGTATGTGTGTTGCCGTATGTATGCTCTGCCGTGGTGTGTGTGTGTGTGTGTGTGTGTGTGTGTGCGTGTGCGTGCGCACGATCATGAGCGTGCGTGCATGTGCGTGTGTGCATGGACACACCATGTGTGTGTGCGCGTGTTGCTGGGTGCATACTGTATGTGTGTTGCCGTACTGCATGTGTGCTCTGCCACGAGGGCTTGGCGAGTCATGTGGGGTATGCATCTGGGTGCTCTGTGACATGAGCTGCAGCCCTAGCAGGGGGTGCACTGCACACACAGATCTGTTTACTACAAATCTGACTGCGGGCCAAGCTTCCCCGGGGCATCCCCCCACCCCCATCTCTCCGCTCGGTCCTGTACCCAGGCCAAGGCTACTGTCCTGTCCTCGGCCACATGTGTTCTGCATTGTCCGGTTATATGCAGCCCGGCCTCAGCACTTGACCCAGTTATGCAAAAGCCCCAAAGACTTCACTCCGGAGTGTTCCCCTCTGACTACTGACAGATATATTGGTAAAACAAATTGGACACAAAGTCTTGCCCTTTAAAAAGACAGAGGCAATATGACAAATTGAAGTGACATTTGAAATCATTACGCATTGGGTTGAGTTTTGCTGCATTGTGCTGACAGAGGTGTATAATTTTCAACAGATGCAAGATACACTTTGTTCAGTTCTGTTCTGCACTTTGTTTTACAAAATGGGTTAAATGTGTTGTCAGGATTTTCTGAAAGAGAAATTCCTACATTATGTTGGCTCTAAGTTGGATAAAGAAAGGTCGCTACACTAACGATTGTGTACCGGTATGTGTAACATGAGCATTAGCATTGCTGCTAAAACTGACAGTGAGAATTTAGCACAACATCATGTTGATCCGTCCATAGCTTATGTTATGTGCATCTTAAAGTGAGTATTGAGTGTGAAATTACTGGCTAGTGTTTTGTATTTCCCCACTGTGACATATTATACTGTGAATTTTACGACTTTTCAGCCCGCCACTATATTTAAAGCTGCAGTTGCCATGCGTGGGGAAGTGCTAATTTCTTATGAAGTTAGAACAGTGTTTGCGTCATAGCAACCATGTTTGTCCCTTCTTCATATTCTTAGTGTGAACATGGAAAGTGGGTGCAATTTATTGTCAACATTTTTGATGTGTTGTTAGTTCTCTCTGCCATCCTGACCTGATGCAGAATAGGTCTACTTAGACTCTAATCTACTCTAGTCTGTAATCTAGGCTCTATAGCCTACCGTTCCAGTACATCAAATAACTTTGCCTAGCCTGAGTGAATTTGATTGTATTGTTACCGGGCAGAAGTGTGTCTGATGGAATGAATCCATAGGGAAGGAAGCGTGGGAGGACATGTGGACACAGACATGTGCTTGCCTTGCTTGTGGCTCGATGCTGGGGCGTGAAAAACACAGCTGTCTATTTCTCTCTCTCTCTCTCTCTCCACTAGTTCACCATGCTACACCCTCTCCCTGGCCTGTCCTTCTACTGCTCCCTGTTACTGTACGCCGTGTTCCCAGCAAGCCACACATGACATGACAACAGGCCACAGTACACTGACCCTCGCTCTTCCCTTCCCTTCCCCCTTCCTTCCAAAACCATGACTTTTCTAACCACAAAGGTCAAACTAGCAGTGATCAGCTTCCTCCATGACAATGACTTGCTATGTACCCTCAGGGATATGCACGATATCTATTTTTGCATACGGCTGTGTTGTGTTTCTTTAACAGCTTCTGTATGAGGAGTGGGCAAGCTATAGCGTCTTCTACAAATACCAGCCCATAGGCCTCGTCAGGTGAGTCTCACCTTGTAGAGTGAAAGACACATTTTTGTTTCCAAAGCAAGACCCTCAGTGTTTTTTGTTTTGTTTTGTTTTTTTTCCTATGAGCACTAACACTCTCCTCATTGAAGCTCTTCAAATTGCCTGTCTATTGTAAATATACACATATAACTACTGATCTACTTTTATCTGCTTACGTAGCCCCTTAATGCACACCGTACCATCTGAGGCATGCTGTAATAGTAATTGAAAGGTTAATTACCATAGTACTACTCTAATATGACATAACACAGGGCCTTTAGTAATGCACTATGACTCGGTCATTGCCATTCTGGTAACAACAAATTTATAACACCATGTTTTAACGGGTTGACATATTGACCTTTTTTATTTTTCACTCAACAGGAAGTACTTTGGTGAGAAGATCGGCTTGTATTTTGCCTGGTTGGGAGTTTACACCCAAATGCTCATCCCAGCCTCCCTTGTTGGGGTCTTCGTTTTTTTGTATGGATGTGTTACCGTTGACGACGACATTCCCAGGTGAGCCCCTTTCCTTGTAAAGGTTGATTTCCAAAGCTTGAAATTGTGGTTTTGGGTAGTTCAGGTGGTTGATGACTCCGAAGAGTGTACTTGTAAGCAGCTTGACTACTTATTGGAGCTTGAAAGTCAATCGATTGCTCATCCAAGTTGATTTATGATAAAGCCAACAAAACGTTCAAGGTCCAAGGAAGTGTCTTGTTCTCGACTAAAGTCTTCGGATAACATGACCTAGATGAGTGAGAGGCTTCACAGACAAGATGAATGGCCGACAACAATTTCTCACCAGGCACCTTCCCACCACTTGTTTGATTATTGGGTCCAGACTCCATACCAAAAGCAAAATTGTTGCTATGCCATGGCCCATGGGCTAGATTGAACCATTTTCACGCAAGTAAATGAACCAAACTGGCAAAATTGAGTAATTCTCATCAATATTTTCCTACCCATAATGTATTTTGAATGTTTGGTCAACCAACTATTTGTGAAAGTCTTGGTCGTATTGATATAACGTTAACATCATCTTTAACGTTTGATTGGTGATTTCACACCAATGATAACAAACAAACTTAGTAAAGTTTAGGTCTCACGAATGGACTGTTTGGCACTCATCAACTTTTGTTAGTGTGAAAACCTGGAAAGGTCCATTCACATCCTATATGTGTCAAATGGGTCCATATTTCTGTTCATGCATATGTTACGGTAATTCCTTCAAACCTCTGTACGTCTTTTGCGTGGAGTTGTTTTGATCCATTTCACCTGTAATCTTAAGGTCCCATTTCAAATCAACGTATAGAAAATGTGAAACACTCCACCACATATATCTCTATCGGTCTCAGATATGAATGGGTCTTCAAACCCAACACCTGCAGAGACATTCATCATATGCACTGACACACTGGCGTAGCAAATGATTACCCATCCTCCTCCCCTTCCTCCTTTGTGTGTGTGCGTATTGGTTCTACGTTTCCACTCCCCTAATATACATTGGAGATGTAAGTGTTATTTCAAGTTACTTATATTTCCTTCCTTGTTTTCCTTCAAATATATCTTTTTAGTTCTTTAGTTAATCATATTTTAAGGGGTTTCTGGGTCCCGGCCTCTCACCCCGCCACGTCCATTGATCCCACCAGAACTGGAACCGGAACTCTTGAGCCCCTATTGGGATCACTCTCCAGCAATTTCTTCTCTCTCAAGGCATTTAAGGACCAAGGTTCACTGCCAAGCCAAACGTGCACTTCTAAGAGAGGACACATACCTATTGCTGAATGGAATAGAGCAGTGTAAAGGGCGCTATTCTCCAAATGGCTACCCCCAAGGAGTATTCTTAGTTGGAACATCTGAAATGACATTCCTTTGATACACTACCCTCTCCAACCTGGAAATAGACTGTTTAACAATGGATGGACGTCATAAAAACGCAGCTAAACCTTGCCATGATAAATTCTTAACAAAGAACAAAAAAAAGTATTTCCCTCCAAGACATAATTCTTTGTAAAAGGCCATTTTTATGGCACGGCGTCCCGGTACGTGACATGACATTGCGATTATCGCACCTCTACAGTAACAGCACCTCCCCAGCCATCTGGCTCTGTCTCCAGACTGGTCTCCATAACCATGTGCACACTTCCTCCTCGCCTCCATAAGTCACCCTGTTAAAGTATTAATGGAGCCGGGGTCAGGCTGCTCTCTCCGCCTGAAGCAGAAGGGGTAGAGAGGGAAGCAGACTGACGGAGAGGGGGAGAGAGAGAGAGAGAGAGAGAGAGAGAGAGAGAGAGAGAGAGAGAGAGAGAGATGAGGAACAAGGTGATGTGCGAAAGGGAACATCTGGCCTGTGATAGCAGGTTCCTCTCTGGTTCTTGTTGATGTCCGGATTATTATGACATGGGGAGAGTTTTTGGGGCCATTTGGAATCGCGGGTCCACCATAGCCACCACCACCACCAGATCGCACGGCCCAACCAGCAGCCCCACACCACCAGTCAACCCGCAAAGCTCTGGTTGCTACGAGTTACTTGTATTCCAAACGACAGAATACACAAACAAAGCTGCTGGTGGATTAATATGTTCACTGGCCTCAATAATAATGTGAGGTTGTTTTTGCAAGGGCTTTTTTCTCGCCTTTGATGAAATAGGACAGTACAGAGATGATGTAGTGACGGGAAATGAGTGGGAGAGATGGAGAGAGTAGGATGAGGAAATGACCTCGGATCAGACTCGAATACAGAAGCCTTGCATTTTTATCACGGATATGTTGGCCATCATGCACCACTGAACTCTGTTTCTTCGGAAGCTAGAATGGTTTTCTTAGCCACAACAAAATGTGCGTATTTATTTACCAAAACCCAAAAGCCTTTATTGTAAATTGACTAGTTGATGTTTTATAAAGCTTACACTGTGAAATCAAATTGATTTACTAAAAGGAGAAGTCCCCACCAAAGATAATTCAACAGTGTGTGTGTGTGTGTGTGTGTGTGTGTGTCTGTGTGTGTGTGTGTGTGTGTGTGTGTGTGTGTGTGTGTGTGTGTGTGTGTGTGTGTGTGTGTGTGTGTGTGTGTGTGTGTGTGTGTGTGTGTGTGTGTGTGTGTGTGTGTGTGTGTGTGTGTGTGCGTGCGTGCCATGAAGACATCCCCACCAAAGATAATTCAACAGTTTGTGTGTGTGTGTGTGTGTGTGTGTGTGTGTGTGTGTGTGTGTGTGTGTGTGTGTGTGTGTGTGTGTGTGTGTGTGTGTGTGTGTGTGTGTGTGTGTGTGCGTGCGCGTGCGTGCGTGCGTGCGTGCGTGTGTGGCGTGTGTTGTCTGTGCTTGCGGACCTGCTGTGTGTTTGCAGCATGGAGATCTGTGACGACAGGAAGAGTATTGTCATGTGCCCAATGTGTGATCGAGTCTGCAGCTACTGGAACCTGAGCATAGCCTGCAGCACGGCGCGGGCCAGCCACCTGTTCGACAACCCAGCCACCGTCTTCTTCTCCATCTTCATGGCCCTGTGGGGTGAGACACACACACACGCACATGCACATCCACACACATCCATACATACACGCACACAGGATACACACATTTACGGATAAGTGCACACACACACAGAAAAAACGGATAAACACGCACATGCACGTCCATGCATGTACATGCATGCATGCAGGGGAGCCGACAGGGGGGGGGGACAAAGGGGACTGTTGTCCCCGGGCCAGGGAGAGAGGGGGCCCAGAATTGGGTCCTCATTACATTATATCTATTGGGCTGGGGGGCCCTTTCAGATGACTTTGTCCTACGCCTGTCCAAAGCTGTCAGCAGCCCTGCATGCACACACACACTTGAGTGCTCAGACACACACAGAAGGATACACACATATGCGGATATGTGCACATACACAGAAACAACTGATACACACACACACGTGTACAACCGCAGCACACGCACGCACACAAGCACACGCACACACACACACACAACCACAACCACATACACACACACAGCCATGTGCACACAGAGAAACGGCACACAAAAATATCTCTAAACCTACTGTATCTAATCACACCCTTACTCACCCCAGGATAAATGTACCACTAAAGCAGCTTATCGTGCAGAAAGGGACACGCACAGGGATAGCCAAACACAAAAACCCACAACGATATCAATAAGCCTATCTAATCACACCATTGCGCACCCCATTATCAACTTCCTACTCAAAGGCAAAGGCACCACCCCAACCTCTTCTGGACATTTCCCGTTAAAGTCTAGCCCCAAACTTACCAGTTATGACTACACACTGCATGAGACATCTACGTATGCGCTTTTACTTAGGCCAACAACACACCACATTTTAAACCAAATCTGACATGAACTTTACGTAATACTCTCCACAGAATGCTGGCATTGTGGTCATTGTACTGTGAGTTATATTCACTTTCTGTCATCCTGTACACACAACAAGATCAATAAGCCTATCTAATCACACTATATGCTTTTACTTAGGCCAACAACACACCACATTTTAAACCAAATCTGACATGAACTTTACGTAATACTCTACGCTACAGAATGCTGGCAGTGTGTTAGTGGTCATTGTGCTGTGAGTTGAGTTGTATTCGTTTTCTGCCATCCTGTACAAAAGAGATATGGTTACGGTTGTCCATGGTCTTTGTTTGAACCCCATTTGCTTGAGTTTGGCTTTATCTCCTGATACATCTTTTTGGCTTCTCTTCTGTCGCGACCCTGCGTATTCTCTCGCACCGGCGAGGAGAGGAGAGAGGGACTTGCATCTTCCTCTTGCCTCTGCTGGGAAAAAAAGCAGGCTCTCGTTCAACTCTGTTCAGTGTCATAGACCCCTAGACTGAAGGCAGGAAGCAGTTGACTTAAGCACTAAGACCAGGGCACAAGTTCAGGCCATCAAGATTTACATGTGCTTTATTACGGCCCAGAAGGTGTCTCTGTCTGTATTGTACTGCGGGTACTTGTACGATGTGTGGGTTTATGTGTGTATGTGAGTGCGACTGCTCCAAAGTTATGTAACTTGTAGGGCTACTTTCACCCACACTGTGTTTTGAAATACTTAAGTTGGAGATATAAGTGGGCTTTTTTGCACAGTTTTTGTATACTCTAGCGCAAAAAAGGAGCACAAAAACTATTGCCAGATAGTCAGTCAGTCTGGTATTCGTTCACATTACTCGTACGTACGGCACAGATTCTTTTAGTCTCATTACCATCTGTGTCACTTTTCATATGAAACTTATTTCTAGTTTAGTCATCTCCCTTTCTTTCTCACTTGACCATTGATCAAGTTTGTAATTAACGTGAATAATTGATTCCCCTTTTTAATTCTATTATTAGCACCTTTCCTTCTCCCCCAACACCCCCCTCCCTCCCCTCCCTTCCCCTCCTCGTACATAATCTTCCCTGTGGAATTGGAACTGTCTCCATGGTCATTCATTTCCCTCTCTACTCCTTGTATGAAATAGATAACCATATTAATCAAGTGCGGTACAACCAGCCACACAAAACAACTTTGAAATCCTCCCTCTTTACCTGCAGTATGATAGAAGTTAGAGGAGCCTTCAGAGTAGAATGCTGTATGGCAGCCACATATGGCACATATAGACAGTACATATTGCATTGTTATAGTAATTTTGCACTGAGAGTAGGAACAATTAAATTACTGCTAAATCTGACTCTCCATGTGTTGAATTAACACTCTAAAATGTACTGGGTACTATGCTCGTTATGCATCCTGATCTCCAAAGAATGCTGTACCACAACATTTTACATTGCGCAACTAAAGTGTGTGCCATGCGCGTAGTTGTTTTTCATTGTAACAGATAACAGGTGATATAATTGTCTAGATTAGTCTTTCTCAATCGTTGGGGAGCCCTAAGGGGGCGTTGAGACGGATATAGTTGAGAGGGGGCCGGGCTTAGTTGTCATTGGGAGCATTAGTCCAGTTTATCTTTTTAATACTAAGGGGGGCGTTGGCAAGCTTAGGAAGAGGTCCAGGGGGCGTTTGTTCAAGAAAGGTTGACAACCACTGGTCTAGATTATTCAGGCATGATGGTTGCCGTGTGATGTGCTTATTATGGGATATTATTCCTAAACTAATCTTGCTGAGCACAGGTGGCACCTTTTAAGTGTGTACCTGTCATAACATGCTGTGCTGACCTTCTGAAATGCACCCTTATTCCTGCTGGGTGTTATATCACTTGACACGATGACCTTCATGAAGGCCTCACAGTTGCTTGACGGGATGGTTGGGAAAACCTATTTTTTCAGTGCCAGGAGGAAATAATACCTCATAAAATGTCCTTGAATTAAATCTAATCTGATCTATTTATTCTTCCACGTCTACTATGTTGGGTTAAGCCATTCAGAATTTAGTCTTACATATCTGTCTTGTGAAATTTCCCATTTAAGCTCAATGTGAATTCAGTGTGTGTTTAATTTCAGTTTTAAAAATATTTACACTATCTGTTTTCTCCTAAGAGGGTTTTAGAATAAACAGACCAGACGTCAACCAGATACAATCAGGTCTTCATGAAATGCATAGTACTGTTGAACATATAATATATAATATTTTCCTCTATGTTGCTGTGAAGATGAGAGTGTTAGCTTAGAAGCAGCAATTGTAGAGTGTGTGGCAATTCAGACCGGTACTGTTAGTGTAATGTTACATTGCTGCCATTGGTGTACCACTTGATGTTTACAGTATATGCCTATTATCATAGTGTGTTTTTGTAACCCATTTTTCCTACACACATTCCTATTACACAGTGTTTTTAATATGTTTGCCTTACAATCCTGTCACTCTTGACCCTTTATTGGACAAATAACTTTATTTGATCACTTCTGATTACTTGCACACCTATCACAAATACCCCTGCCATGCCTCTCTACAAGGGTGTACAACCAAGTGGGTTACATCAAATTAATCAGGGGAATTCAGGCTTTCACACAAATAGTGACATGATGACATTCGACCAATCAGCAGTGGCCTGGAGCCTATCAAACCTTTTTTTCTTTTTTCTTTCTCTCGGGAGCTGAGATTTTTGTGCCCTATAAAAGTGTATGTTTTTACTGCGTTTTCTATGAAAAAACAATGTATAAATAACTTATTTACAGTACTTATGTACTTCCTGCCATTGTGTGTCTGCAGCGGCCATGTTCATGGAGCACTGGAAGAGGAGGCAGATGAGACTCAACTACGAGTGGGACCTGACAGGGTTCGAGGATGAAGAGGTGAGTCTGAAACTCCATTCCACCCAGCATGCTGGATAGTGGGGCTGTAACGATATTGTATCGAACCGAGAAATCGTGATACACAGACTCACGATAATGTATCGTGATGCAAGGAGGTAGTATCGTGATAAACCTTTTCAAAGTTGTGTTACCATCAGTCCAGAAAACAACCATATGATAGTGCTTCCAAGCTTCAAATCATCATAATTATTATATTTAAACTTTTTACAAAATTATTAGTAGCCTCTTGAAACCTATTCTACCTAAAAACTACCATAGTTTTTATTCATAATTTTATTTTACAACGAAGTCGTGGGGTGTATCGAACCGTAGGGCATAAATCGTGATGCGAACCGAATCGTGAGTTGAGTGTATCGTTACAGCCAGGGCTCTAAATTAGCACCAGCCAACCAGCCAAATGCTGGTGAAATTTCAGTTTGGCTGGTAGAAAAGACCAACTTACTAGCCACGCTGACCCAAGAGTGAGTGTGTGTTTGACTAGTACGATTAACAGCCATTTTGGCTGGTGGTGAAAAAAGTTACTTTAGAGCCCTGGTTACAGCCCTACTGGATAGTGCACACTTCTGTACTGATGTTATGTACTGTTAAAGAACAGTAGTGTTTAGGACCAAATACAAATGTCTTGTCTGTTCATATTCTTCATTCTGGAAGTCTAGCTTGAGAGTTCAGAAAGCGATTGAATCATTAGAATTGTTAAACGTTGTGCTGAAACCATAAGCATATTTTGCAAGTCTTGGTTCACCCAACTTACACTCTCCTATTTTTTGGCTTTGTAGGAAGCAATGAAGGTTTGGAACATTTTTGCTAAATGGAATTCTTTTTCTGCTCTCTTCTCCATGTTCTTTTCAAAAAATCGTTCACCGCTTCCCTGTCCTTTTTTTCTTCTTCTAAAAGCACAGAACATCGCCAGGCAGGCCCTCTTAAGATGTATCCCACTGCCCACCTGTAATGGCTTGTGTTGCCCTCTTTCTAATGCACCCTTTCAGCCCACAGACTTCTGGCCAGCCACACACCGATAATGCCTTGTTAACCGAGCCACCGCTTATATTTATATGCTGCCTCATCTTTGGTCATCTCTCTCTTTCTCTCTCTCCCTCTATCTCTCTCTCCCTATCTCTCTCTTTCTCTCTCTCTGTCTAACTCTCTTTCTTTCTCTGTCTATCCCTCATTTCTTCTCTCTCCCTTTCTCTCTGCCCTTATCTCTGTCTCTTAATCTCTCTCTCTCTCTCTCTCTCTCTCTCTCTCTCTCTCTCTCTCTCTCTCTCTCTCTCTCTCTCTCTCTCTCTCTCTCTCTCTCTCTCTCTATCTGTGACTCTTTCTGTCATTTCTTTGTCTTTCTGTCTCTAGTAATCACTCCTTTTTGCTCAATCATCTCTCTCAAACTCCATGTCCGTCTGTCTGTCTATCTGTCTGTCTGTCTGTCTGTCTATCTGTCTGCCTGTCTGTCTGTCTGTCTGTCTGTCTATCTGTCTGCCTGTCTGTCTCTCTCTCTATCTCCATCTCTATCTCTCTCTCTCTCTCTCTCTCTCTCTCTCTCTCTCTCTCTCTCTCTCTCTCTCTCTCTCTCTCTCTCTGCACAATAACACATCAGATGCTAAACGCCATATGTGTTTGACAAGTGAGCAGCACGTGCACCTAACCTCACCCACAGAGCCCTGGCTTCTGCACGGTGAAGTCAGTTCACTCACTTGCGTAGGATTTAGAGAAAAAAGTACCATTGTGCTCGAGCCTCAGCTGATCGTGACTGTGGATCTGGTCTGCTGTTCTTTCTCCATGTTGTGGGATATGAGGCAAGCTTTTAAAAAAAATGTATGTACCCAAATTCATATTACTGGGCCAAGTTTATATATAGTATGTGTATATTAAAAATATATCCCAAATTCATATTACAAATATACATATATATTAAGACATACGTACATGTCTGATTACATTTAATTTGCTATTATTTAGTCTGTTATCTATAAATTGTGAAGCATGCAACCACCAAATAAGGCAGTGTGCTGCAATAATCCTTTTGTATTGGGTGAGCTTGCACAGTATATTTTGCAGTGTTAACTCAACACTTATCTAGTTGGACCTACTCTCTAAATGTTGAATTAACACTGTCAAATGTATTGTGTAGCAATGACATGCATGTTATTATGAATACGCATCATGGCATTGTTATGTTGGACCAGCATAAAAAGATTCGTGCAGCACATCGTCCTCGTTGTTTGAAGTGTGCCCTTTGCTTCACATTTGACACTCTATTTAATTTAGACACATTCTATTTAATTTAGACACTTTTCATATTCATATTCAGTACAAAGTAGCTGTGATATGTGATATGGTCCCCTTAATTAGCTGTCCACTTGGGTGATACATTAAAACACAGTTTACTGTGACTTCAAAAGTTGCTAGGCTAAAAAAAAAAAAAAAAAACAGAACCATCCCATGGGAGAAAGACTGTTGGTCTGACTGTTGCTGTCTCTCTCACACACACACACACACACACACACACACACACACACACACACACACACACACACACACACACACACACACACACACACACACACACACACACACACACACACACACACACACACACTAGCGCGCGCCCGCACACACAGAGTCAGATGTGAGCGAGGCGCTTTAACGAGTCTCTTTGGCTCTTGGCCTTATCTTTAGTGTCTCTCTCATGTCCGCACACAGGACCACCCACGAGCTGAGTACGAGTTCAGCGTCATGCAGAAGTCAAAGAGGAGAGAGCTCAAGACACAAAAGGTACAGTACACGCACTCCGCCTCGGCATCCTCGTGCAGATGTTACATCCACTGGCTCATTATACAAGGCTCCCACTGGTCATGGAAGTCCTTTAATACCGCAGAAGTTCCACAGAGGTTTTTCCAGTTATGGAAAGTCATGGGATTTTAGCGTTTCGCATTTCCAGTCATGGAATGTCATGCAATTTTGTGAATAGTTTATAGCGTAATAGCAAAGCATATTTGATGCTTGTCTTGTATTGTTATTGTTTTGACTCTTAGATGTGTAATATTCTAGAATACAAAAGAAGAAGCAACTCAGTTCAGACAAACTTTCCTGGCAAATGCTGCTTCTGGGTTCAAAACAGATATAAATAACAGCTACCGATATTTGAATGGCTATTTGAAAATCACAAATTGATTACCACACAGCAAAAAATATTGTTTTTATTTAAAAAATACATTAATGTTTCCTTGTATGGGAGGTCATGGAAATTCCGTTTTGTGCTCAGGGAAAATCATGGAAAAATAAAAGTAATGGATAACCCCTGTTTTTTGCATCTATTATGTGTGATTCTGGTCCTGAATGTCAATGTAGCTTTGCAATTCATGTTGTCTTACAAGATTATGGTAATACGCAAAGCATGTTTTGTGTGTGTGTGTGTGTGTGTGTGTGTGTGTGTGTGTGTGTGTGCGTGCGTGCGTGTGTGTGTGTGTGTGCGTGCGTGCGTGCGTGCGTGCGTGCGTGCGTGCGTGCGCGCGCGTGCGTGCGTACGTGCGTGCGTGTTTGCGTGCGTGCGTGTGTGTGTATTTCTACATGTGTGCACGTCTTTGTGTGTGGGTGGGTGGTTTGAAGGGTTTATCTGTATGTATATGTATGTATGCCCTGTTCTCTTGTGTCAGTATGGCTAATTCTTTGGGGGTGGATATGTTGTTTGTGTGCTGTATGTATGTGCCCAACCTGACTGATAGAAGCCATCAGAGATATCAGAGGAACCGAGAAACAAATGGAAGCAAACTGTTCAAACTGCAATGGCTGGCCTTAAACTGGTATTTGTCGGTGTACTCTGCTTCCACGTTTGCCCCCGCCACAATCACAACCACCCCACCCTATCCCACTCGACCGCACACCCCTTCCACCTGACAACCCCCACCCCAAACTCCACCCCCACCCCCTCGACCGCCCATCCCGCTCCCCACAGCACTCAATCAGCCATTCCAATCACCCTAATGGACTACTACACAGAGCTCCGAAAGCACTTGTGTTTCTGTAAAAACGCATTCCTTTTTCTTAGCAAAAAAAAAATGTGGCCCCATTCAGATGAAATGGCACTTGGGTCTCAAATGGACAAGAGCAGCGCAGGTCATTAGAATAGGAAATCCTCTCGGCAACAAAAGAGCTCTCCTTTGAGTCCTTTGAACAGTCAAATGCCATTACTGCTCTCAACATAAACAAATGAAATATTTAAAAAGTGGCCAGAACCCCAGATGGCTTAAGATCTCTCCGTTTTGTGCAGTGAATTGAAAACATTCCTGCTTTTTTTTTTTTAATTTTTTTTTACATATATTACTATATTACGTTTTTTTTTTTTCTTCAGACACACATGGGACACTTGACATACCACACACCCATCACTTTCCAGTGTTGTTCTCCTCCTCTGAAAGACAATGCACTCTTCACTCCCTTTCTTTTTTTCAAACAGTGTTTTGAATGTCTTGAAAATCCCCTTTTTGTTTTGACGGTAGTGCTTGAAATTGTCATGGTGCATGTCCTATTACTCGAGGCACACTGTGAAAAATTATGCAGCGAGCCAACACAGAGAATCAACAATTAAATCAAAAGGCTGTTTTAACATTTTATTACAATGATTTAATGTAATATTGCCATGCATTTTTGCAGCATACATACATGCCATTACAGAGGAGCCATAGGGCATATTGCCTATATATTTTCTTATTGTTGGCTCTATGCAGCAATTTTTTGTCAGTGTGGGTTTGTGAGGCTTGTCAGCCAGCATGAAGGCCAATGTCAACTGGCAGTTTGAAGATGCTGATCCTTCTTCTTTCACATCCGTTCAGGCCATCGTTCAGTCAGTGCATCTTGTGTTGTTTTGTGTCCTAGAATTCGGCCAATACTGTTTGTCCAGAGACTGTTCCTCAAAATCGAATTCCATCCCATACTGTATGCTGAAATGTCCTGGTAATGGTTGTGTCAGCATCGCAGCGTTTTGCTTTCTCCTCCTTGCTCATTTGAGATTGCGAAGCTGCCGGTAGAATGGTCCTCAGCACTACTGTAGCATTTATTAACAGCCTACCTTTTCCCCTTTAAGGCAGAGAAAGAGAAACTCACGTGTAAAGACCGATTGCCAGCCTACATGACCAACATAGTCATGATGCTTTTAATGGTAAGGAAAACTTTTTTTGTTTTGTTTTAATTTCTCATATTTATGTGTTCTGTTCCTAGTATTTCAGTCTTCTTTTTAAACTTGAACACTGCTGAGGAAAATTACTGGGTGTCACGATTCGAACTCACTTTGAGTTGAGTCTGAAAGTAATTTAGAAACCAATCTTGCCCTCACTCACAAGTGTGATGTTCCCTTCTCGCCAACAAATTGTGTGTACCCTATTTTCTCCCTCTCTCTCCCTCCTCTCTTTGTTTCTGTTGGCCTCTCTCTCTCTCTCTCTCTCTCTCTCTCTCTCTCTCTCTCTCTCTCTCTCTCTC